>NW_017618433.1:0-4536 GCF_001879475.1 Ipomoea nil | reverse complement strand
CATCTGTCTTGGATGCTTGAAGCCAACGATAGTAAGAAGTATGTAGTAGTTAAACAAGCTCTGGGAGCTTGTTTTAACCCATACAGAGATCTTTTTAACAAACAAACATGATTCAGGAAGTTAGCATCAATATAACCAGGGGTTGCTTCATATAACTGTTTCAGCCAGATTACCATTCAGAAAAGCATTATGAACATCTAGTTGTTTGATAGACCACCCAGATGATAAAGCTAGAGATAGAAGGAGTCTTATAGTCGTAGGCTTTACCACTGGACTAAAAGTGTCAAAGAAGTCTTGACCTGGAACCTGATTAAAACCTTTCGCAACCAGCCTGGCTTTATGCCTTTCAATAGCCCATCAGCCTTTCTCTTCGTACGAAACCCATTTACAGCCAATAATATTCATACCTGCAGTGGTTGGAACTAGAGACCATGTGTGGTTATGCAGGAGAGCATTGAATTCTTGTTCATGGCTTCACGCCACTCAGGATATTTGACAGCTTGAGAGTAACATGTGGGTTCCGTGGGATGCACTTGAGCTGCTAGAGCAAAAGAGGAGCATCTGCGTTGCTGCGAGTGGCCATAGAGTGAGTACGGACATTGGCCTGATGGACCGCCCACGTGGACGGCCTCGCCGGCGAGCAACAGGCTCTATAGGATCACCCGACGAGGCAGCCTGTCCAGGATCCACGGCTGGTTCGAATGAAGGAGGTAGCGGCGGTTCTGGCAACTCATCATTAGACACGGCAGGAATAGGTGTGCTGTGACTGAGAACAGATTCCGCCAAGGTCCAGAAAACGGAGTAGATAGATCCTGCAAAGAAGTTTTAGTAGCAAAGGGGAAAACTTCTTCATCAAATCTGACATGCCTGCATGTGTAAATCTTATTAGTATATAAGTCCATGCATCTGTACCCCCTAAAGGACTTAGGATAACCTAGGAAGACACATGGAGAAGACCTGTATGACATCTTATGACGATTATATGGTCGAAGATGAGGGTAGCATAACCCCAAAGACACGAAGAAAAAGATAGGAAGGATGGGATTTATGTAACAGGAGATGAGGACTGGAGTTATTTAATACAGAAGATGGCATTCTGTTAATTAAATAGACAGCAGTCTCAAAGGCAAAATCCCAAAATTTCAAAGGAACAGAGGCATGAGCTAGAAGAGCCAGACCACTTTCAACAATGTGACGATGTTTTCGTTCAACACGACCATTCTGTTCATGTGTATAGGCACAGGATTGTCTATGTTGAATTCCTAATTGAACAAACAAAGAATGCAACTTTTTTGTACTCAGCACCTAAATCAGACTGAATGGCCTTTATTTTGCAATTAAAGGACCGTTCAACAAGAGTACGAAATTTATCAAAGATGACATAAAGATCAGACTTTAATTTCATAGGAAAGAACCATGTATAACGGGAAGAGTCATCCACAAAGATCACAAAATAACGGAAGCCAGAAGTAGATGTGGGCGCAGGACCCAAATGTCTGTGTAAATAAGATCTAGGACTTGAGAACTAGAGGAGCAACACGGGGAGGGGAAAATGGGCAGATTTGCCTAATTGACACGCATTGCATAAAGAATTATGACAACGAATATTATCACGAGACCCATTAACCAACAAAACGAAGTATATGGCTAAGAACACGGTTATGAGGATGACCTAGACGATTGTGCCAAGTGGAAGCCGAGGCACGAGCGGAAATAAACGCTGACGGAGACGAACTAGGTAATGAAAGTGTGTATAGTCCCCTCGAACTATTGCCCCGAAGAAGTATTTCCTTGGTATTGATATCTTTTACAACAAAAAAAGGAGGGGTGAAACTCAAAAAAGACTTTATTATCGGATGCAAACTTCTGAACAGATAATAAAGAATTAGACAAACGCGGAACGTGAAGTATATCAGACAATGTAAATGATCTAGAAGGGGTATTAAAAGAGGCATGGCCAACATGACTAATAGATTAACCCATACCATCACCGACACGTAAAGTGTCATTACCAGTGTACTTCTCCGATGTAGAAAGGGCAGCGATGTTCGGAGTTGCATGATTTGTGGCTCCAGTGTCCGGAACCCAAGTATGAGAATTTGACGAGGTTTTAGCAACTAAACCATTCTGAAACACCAAATTAGCCTGAGAACCGGAGCCCCTGAATATCGAAAACAGTTGACTCCCGTGTGACCGAAACTTTTGCAAAATTTGACACGGATCATTATAGCGCCAAAAAATTGGCTCCCGTGTGACCAAAACGTTTACAAATTTGACACGGATCATCATAACGCCAAAAACAATTGCTCCCGTGTGACCAAACGTTTACAAATTTGACACGGATCATCATAGCAAAAAACAATTGACTCTGTGTGGCTAAACCTTTACAGATTTGACACGGATCATCGAAGCCACGTTGCTCACCTCCACGGTAATTAAGGTTGCCATCGAGCGGCTGCATCTTCTTAATTTTATGAATCACAAACCCTAGCTAACTGATACCAGATGAGAACTGATTGTATTATATTTTCTGAACTTCATTACAATGAGATCAGATGATGTGAATATATGAATAGAGAGTCACAGTGTGACATTGATAAGAGTAGAGAGTCACAGTGTGACAAGGATAAGAAGTTCTAAACAGACTCATATACATAGAGTCCTAATAGTCCAAAACTATTACGCAAAATAAGTAACGTTAAAAGGGTTTTGCAACGTGAAAATGACACAAAAGAGAAGTATTAACTTTTATTAGTTTTTTTACACCAAGAGTTACTCATATAAATTGGTTTGTATACCAAAATTCATGTTTTTCTCTCTTTTTTTTTTTTTTTTTTTTTTTTTTTGTTTTTTGTTTTTCTAGATTTTGTTTATGTGCGTTCTTTTGTGTTGATTTTATGTAAATAAATCTACAAATATTTAATCAAGATTGTAGTATTATTATTTGTGCATAGTTGTAGCACAAATCTATATAAAATATTCTAAATGTGTCTGTGTCTATATAATAATAATAATAATAATAATATAATAATAATAATAATAATAATAATAATAATAATAATAATAATAATAATAATAACATATACGAGAAAATTTTTATGGTCATTAATTAATGTGTATTACTATATTTTTTAAAGTACAACTCATACATATATGAGAAAGTTTATAGTGCCAATCAAATGTATATATTCTTGAAGGAGTAATTGAACATTTGTATATATTCTTTAAAACCATTAAATAATGAGTTCTACTACATAGACTCTCAAAATTCTACTCCCTCATTTATACTCCTTGAGGTGGCAAACCATGATTGGTTATTTTCTATGATGTGGGTCCAGAGGAAAATGTCTACATCAAGACCATGTGAGAGGGAGTACAAGTCGGGAATTTAAAATGGGAGTACACCAAGTATTTTCCTTAAATAATTTTGCGATTGAGCAAATCTAATAGTAAGTGGGACCAAACTTGGCTCATTTGCCAAGGCAAAGTCTTTAAGAGCATCCACTATAGAGAAGAATGAGGAGTTATTTGACAACTGTACTTTTGAGGTGCAAATGCCATGTTGGAGTGAGGTGAAGAGAGAGAGTGGTTTTTTATTTTTTTATTATTATTATTATTATTTTTTTTGCAAATGATGATTTATTTCTCTTCCCAAGGAAGAGAAATAAATGTGAAGACAGCACTTGCTGTGTGCGTTTCGCACACAGCAACTGCCACACCAACAAAGAGAACCAAATGTGATGACAGCACTTGATGCGTGCGTTTCGCGCACAGCAACCGCACGCGGGGTGCATTCAACGCCAGTTTTGATTTTTTTGTTTCCTCCCTTCCCACATTCTCTTTCCTAATCACTCTTACATTCTCCCTCAAATCTCCCCAACTAATGCGGATGCTCTAATAGGTCATATGGTTCCATGGGTTAGACGCACACACCTACCTCCACCCCTGGTCGTATATATCCGTTTTTTATCTAGCAGATCTGTCAAATTTCATTTTCTTTCTTCTTGTTCTTCTCTCTTAGCTTCTTCTCTCTTCTTCTCCTCCTCACCACCACATCTTGCTTCTTCTTATCCTCCTCACGGCCACTGTCACCGTCACCGTCCACACTCATCCTTACTACCACCATCACCTTCTTTTTAATTCTACTTCAACTCCTCCTTACTACCACCGTCACCGTCACCACCCTCGCCACTCTACCAACGCCGCCTCCCACACAACCTTCCTTCTTCATTGTGTGTTTTTATTTTTTTTTAAATTAGGTATTATTTTAATTTTTTTGAATTGTTATAAATATTTTAAAATTGTTTTGAGTTATCTGTTCATAGTTGGTGGTAATTTTTGTATTTTTATGCAATAATTATGTATAATGTAAGTGTAAAATAAATTTACACGATTGGCTATTTTATTGGCTTTACTAGATTTAAATAAAATAGTGTTGTTAGTGTTAATTCTTTTATGGACCATGTGAGTACATAATTAGTGGCCAGCATGGATGTTTATTTGAGTTACGGTGAAGCATTCAAAGAACAAATTGAG
>NW_017618432.1:0-9081 GCF_001879475.1 Ipomoea nil | reverse complement strand
CACACGCGGGCCGCAGAAGGCAGCAACGGAGGCACACGCGGGCCCCAGAAGCCCGCAAAGGAGGCACCAGCGGGCGGCAGAAGGCCGAACGGAGGCACCAGCGGGCCGCAGAAGGCCGCAACGGAGGCACCAGCGGGCGGCAGACCAGCCGGGCCGCAACAGGCCGCACGGAGGCACCAGCGGGCCGCAGGAGGCCGCAACCGAGGCACGAACGGGCGCAGAAGGCAGCAACGGAGGCACACGCGGGCCCCAGAAGGCCGCAACGGAGGCACCAGCGGGCGGCAGAAGGCCGCAACGGAGGCACCAGCGGGCCGCAGAAGGCCGCAACGGAGGCACCAGCGGGCGGCAGACCAGCCGGGCCGCAACAGGCCGCACGGAGGCACCAGCGGGCCGCAGGAGGCCGCAACCGAGGCACGAACGGGGCGCAGAAGGCAGCAACGGAGGCACACGCGGGCCCCAGAAGGCCGCAACGGAGGCACCAGCGGGCCGGCAGACCAGCCGGCCGCAACAGGCCGCACGGAGGCACCAGCGGGCGGCAGGAGGCCGCAACCGAGGCACGAACGGGGCGCAGAAGGCAGCAACGGAGGCACCACGCGGGCCCCAGAAGCCCGCCAACGGAGGCACCAGCGGGCCGCAGAAGCCCGCCAACGGAGGCACCAGCGGGCCGCAGAAGGCCGCAACGGAGGCACCAGCGGGCCGCAGGAGGCCGCAACGGGGCACCAACGGGCCGCGGAACGCCGCAACGGAGGCACCGGCGGGCCGCAGCAGGCCGCCAACGGAGGCACCGGCCGGCCGCAACGGAGGCACCGCGGACCCACCGGAGGACGCAACGAGGGCCGCACGGAGGGAGCAGCGGGCCGCAGCGGGCCGCAACGGAGGCACCAACACAGGGAGGGCGAGGGAAACGGGGCGAAGTGCCGGGGCCACGAAACACGGGGACACAGAACGGGAAACGGGGGAAGACGGGGACACGGAGCCAGGGGGCAAGCCGGGGGTGCGGGAGGAGCACGGAGACAGCCGAACCAGGCGGGGAAGGGGAACCGCGCGCGGAAGAGGGGGAGGGAAGGGGAGGGCAGAGGGAGGGAGGAGAGGGGGAGGGAGAGGGGGGGGAGGGACGAAGCGGAGCGACAAAGGGCGGAAGCGCAGAGGAGCGGGGCAGCAAGGCCACGCGACCCCGGACAAGACCCCGGCGCGGAGGGAAGGCGGCGGCAAAGGAGGCAGCGCGCCGCGCGAGCGGAAGGGGAAGGCAAGGCGGCCACCGGGACCCGGCCGCCACGACGGCGGAGCCAACGACACGGGCCCGGGGGGCCAAAGGGCCCCGACGGCGGGGCGGCAAACGGGCGACGAGCGCAGGCGGCGGGCGAGCCCGGAGGCGGACGGAGAGGCGGGCAGGCAGAAGCCAACGCACGGGAGCGGCGCGCCACGGGCGGGGCAACAAGCGCGAGGACCAAGGGGCGAAGCAACGGGGCCGCGCGGACGAGGGGGAAGGACGAGGGCGACACGGGCAGCAGGAGGGGAAAACGAACCGGGCGCACGACGGGCGAAACCCAGCGCACGGGCCCGAGGGGGGGGGGAACAAGCCAACACGGGGGGAAGGCGGCGGCACAAGGAGAGGAAGAGCCGACAGCGAAGGAGCAAAAAGCAACGGCGCGAGGAACGCGGGGCGGCCACAAGCCAGGGAGCCCGGGGGGAACGGGGCGGACACCGCGAGCGGCGAAGGCCGAAGGGCGAAAGGAGCGGGAGGCCACGCGGGCACGGGGCGGAGGCGGACGGGAAAGCAGAAGCAAACCGAGCGGGGACCGGCGGGGCCACACGAGATGGGGGCGCGGGAGCGCAGCGGAGGACACCGGCGGGAGCGGGAACAGAGGGGCCGCCCCAGCCAAACGCCCACCGGACAAGGGCGGCCGCCCGGAGCGGCCCGCAAGCGAGCCGGGGGGCCAAAAAGAGGGGCAAGGCCCCGCCGCCGAGTCACGGAAGAAGGAAAAGAACGGGAAAAGGAGGGGGAGGGCACGGGCGCCGGGCGGCGCCCACGGAGCCGACACCGCGCAAGGCAGGGCACAAAAGGCGCGACGAGAGGCAAGCGCAACAGGGGCGGCGTGGCCCCGCGGAGGCGGCCAAGCCCTGGTGCCCGTGGCGGGGTGGCGCGGGAGAGGAGACAGGGACAGGGGGAAGCGCGGGAAGCCAGGCAGGCGCGCACGAAGGAGAGGACGAGGCAGGGGGCGACCGGAAGAGAGGCAGAGGGACGCCCGCCGGGACCCGCCGCGGGGGGAAGGCGGCACGGGGACAGGCAGAGCACGGGGCAGAAAGCACAGGGCGGGAGCAGCCGCAGGGACCAGCGCAAGGCGGGGTGGAAGTGAAACAGGCGGAGGCCCCGGGGCCGGACCAGGGCGGAGGGGGCGGGGCGACGCCCGGGGAAGGCCCCCGAAAGAGCCGGGCCCAGGCCGGCCCCCGGCCGGCACGCGGCGACCCGCGCGCGCCGCCGGGAGCAGCGCGAGCAGGCCGCCCCGAACAGCCGACGGGGGGCAGGGACGTGGGACCCCCGGGCCCAGCCCGCAGAGCCAAGCCGGGCCCGAAGGGACGGAGCCAGGGGCCGACGGCCCGGGCCGACAGGGGCCAGGGCCAGAGGCGGGTGCACCGGGGAGACCGGAGGCGGGGAGGAGTGACGACCGGGCGGGGACGGCACGCGGGCCGCCGGAGGGCAAGGGCCGCCGGCGGGCGCACCGGACACCACGGCGACGGGCCGGCGGCGCGGCCAGCCGCCGGGACCCGACCGCCGGCCGGAGCCGGGCCAGGGGGGGCAGGCGGGGAAACAGAAAAGAGAACGCGGCCCGAGGCCCCCGCCGACGGCGCCGGAAGCCCGAACGGGGCCGGCAACCGCCACGGCCCGGGGCAGGAAGGTGAACCCGAGGCCCGGGCGGCGCACGCGCAAAACGCGCGGGCTGGGCGGGCGGCCCCCGACCCGGAGGATCGACGAACCCAGGGCAAGGGCCGGGCACAGGGAACCGGGCCCCGGGCGGCCGGCAAAGGGCGCAGGGGAAGAGGGGCGACGACCACCAAGAAGCGGCACCGACGGCCGCGCCGCCCGGCGCACGCCCAAGGGGGGCAGCGACCGCCGCGCCCGCCGACGCAGCGGGGCCGAGCGCGGGCCCCGACGGGCCCGGGGAGAGGGCGCGCGCGGAAGCGCCAGCCAGGGGCGGGGCGAGGGGAGGCGGCAGGTGGAGGGGGACACACGCCGGAGCGGAGGGCGACGGCCAGGACCACCGGCCGCGGGCGGAAGCGACCAACACCCGGGGGGGGAGCGAGGGGAGCGCGCAGGGGGGCACCGGAACCCGGCGGCCGGGGCATGCCCGCAGCGCCAGGGCGGCGGACCAAAAAGGGCCCACGGGGAGCGGGGGAGGCCGGGGCGCGGCGCAACGAAGCAGCCGCGCCGGCCGACCGAGGGAAAGGGTGAGAAGAGGGCGAGGGCGGGACGCCCCCGAGGCCGCGAAGCAGGGGCTGGACCCGAGAGAACGCGCGCGCCAGCGCCAGCGAGCCGGAGGGAAACGGCGGAGGGAACCAGCGACGAGACGGGGCGAGTGAGGCGGGCGCCCGAGACCCAAGGCAGACGAACGAGGGGCACGGCAGGAGCGCGGCGGCCGCCACCAGAGGGGCCGCGGGCGGCGCCCCGCGCAGCAGAGGGCACCAGCGGGCGGGGCCCGACAGGGAGGCGCGCACGCGAACCCGGCGCAAAAGAGCAAGGGCGGGCGGCGGTGGCACCCCCGGGAGGGGAGCCCGCCAAGCAGCGGCCGGGCGCCGGACGGGGGACGCGCCCGGGGACGCGCACACAGGGCAGACGCCGGGGGCCGGGTGGCAAGACGGGGCGAAGGGAGAGCCCACAGGCCAGCCGACCGGAGCGCGCAGGGGCCGAGGCACGCCAGGGGCGCGCGCGGCGGCCCACGAGCCGAGAGACGACGGGCCGCGGGCGGAGCAAAGGCCCGGGCGGGGGCCGCCCCCCGAAGCCGCGCGGGGCGGCGCCCGAGGAGAGCGGCCGGACCGGCGCGCACCGGGCCACAGACTACCGGGGGCGCAGCGCCGGGTCGCCAGCCGCGGCCCGCCGACAAGGGCAAGCACGCGGGGACGCGCGGGGCAAAGGCCGGTGCAGCGGCCCGCGCGGGACGGGGCGCGAGCGGGCGCGCGCCCGGAGGGAGCCGGGGACGGAAGGCACCGCCCGAGGGGGCGGCAGGCCCAAACAACCCGACGCGGAGACAGCGCCGCGGGGGCGACAGGGGGCCGGGCACAACGGGGCGCGCACCCGCGCCGGCGCCCCGTGCCAGGGGACGGGGCCCGGGCCGCCGCGGAGGACGCGGCGCCAGACGACAAGGCGACGGCAAGGCCGGCCGAGGCGAAGGCGGGGCGGGGCCCGCGGGCGCGCGCCGGGACGAGGGGAAGCCGTGGGAAGGGCGGGCCGCCGCGGAGTGAGAGGCGGAAACGCAGCGGGGAAGCCCGCCGGACCGGGGGCGCGGGCGGAGAGCCGCACGGACGCGGCGCGGCGAAGGGGCGGGCGCCCGCGGACGACGGGGGCACGGCGCGGAGAGAGGCACGCTGGGGACGACCACCACGCGCCGGGACGGCCGCCGCCAGGGACGCGCAGGGGAGCCAGCCGCGGCCCCGAGGGAGGGGAGCACGGGAGGCCACCAACCGCGCCCCCAAGCGCGGCCGAGGGGCCGGGCAAGGGGGGCGACGCGAGGCGGGACGCCCAGGCAGGCGGGCCCGCGGCCGAACGGCGGCGGGCGCAACGGGCGGTGCAAAGACGCGAGGGGCACGGGAGGCGGCCAAGGCACACCAAGGAGCGCAGGGCGCGACGGGCGGCAGCGAGGCGAGAGCCGAGAGAGCCGGGGCCGAGAGGCGGAGGGGGGGAAGGTAAGACGCCGACGCCGCCCGAGCGAGCCGCGAGAACCGGGGCAAGGGCGGCCGGCCGGCGCGAGGCGGGAGCCGGGGCGCGGGCCGCGCCGGGGGGGGGGGGGAGCGCCCGAGACGAGGCGCCGGACGACGAGAAGGGAAGAACAAACGGGGGCGCGTGGGCGGGCGGCGGGGCAGGGGCGACAAGGAGCCGGCCGCAGGGGCACCGACGGAAACCGGGGGACGACGGCGCCGGCCGCGAAAGGAGAAGGGGCAGGGGACGGCGCGCGACGGCGCGGGCAGCGAAACCGCCCACGGCGCCGCGAGCCGAACACGGCACCGGAGCAGGCAAGCGGGAGGAGCGACGGGCGGGGGGGACAAAGGGCAGGGACGGAGGCAACGCGAGCGGAGGACGCGCGCGGACGAGGAGGCCGCGGGGAAGACCAACAAGTGCAAGGAGCGAGCCCCAGCACGAGGAAAGGGCAAAGAGTACCCGGGCCGGGCAGCAAGGCGAGAGGCGCGGGGAAGACTAGCAGGGACGTGCGGGCAGCCCAGAACAAGCGAAGGGCAGCACAGACCGGGAGGCCGTCAAACGGCCGCGGCGGGAAAGGCCGGAGGCCCGCGAAGAAGCGGGCCGCGGAGGGATGACCGCCGCAGAGCGAGGAGCAGGCGGAGGGCGGGGCGGGAACGCGAAGGAACCAGACAAGCGCGCCACCAACGAAGAACGGCCAGGCACCACCACCCAGAGAAGCGCGAAAGAGCGCGCAGGCGGGCAAGCCGACGAGGCGCGGGACCGGGGAAGGGGCCCCGGGGGGAGGCAAAGGAAGCCGCAGGCGCCACGCCGGGGGGGGCCCGGCCGGCAAGGCCGGGAAGGGCAGCCTGGGCGACCAGACGCCCCCCGGAACCCAAAGACGGGATGGCGCAGAAGGGGCCGGCGGAGGCCGAAAAGCAACAGCCGCCGAGCCCGGGGCGGCAGCGGGAGGGGGAGACGAGGACGGGAGCGGAGCGGCGGCGAGCCCCCAACGGCGTGCGGGAGGAAGGAAAACAGCCGGGCAAAGGCGGGCGCAGGGGGGCGGCGGGCAGAAAGCCAAGAAGGGCACCGCGGACGAGGAAAGACGAAGGCCCCGACTGGCCCGGGAAGCAGGACGCCGAGCCCGAAGGCCAACGGAAGAGGACCGAAAGCCTAGAAGGGGAGCCCAGGCGAAGGGAGACAGAGCGGAGGCGGGCGGGGAGCACGCGAAGGGCGGCAAAGGAACAGCGCCGGAGGCACGACCCGGCAAGGAAGGCCAGGAGCGCAGCGCCCGGCAGAAGGGACGAGACGACCGGTGGCACACCGGGGGGCGGACCGGCCGGCCCCAGCCCAAAAGGCCAACGACGAGCGGGTGAACGGCAACAACGGAAATGAGACGCGATGGAGCGGGAAGGACCGCGGCGGCGGGCACCCAGACGGGCCCGCAAGGGAGCCGCGTGAAAGGGATGGGAGAGGGACGCAGGCCAATGACCAGACGCGAGCGAGCCCGGGAGGGGAGTGAGGGCACGACCGCCCCGCGTGGCAGGAGGGGGGAAGGGGCGCGCCGGCGGCCGGCCGGGGAGGGGGGAGCCGGGGCGCAGGCGCCCGCGCCGGAAGCGAACCCGAAGCGCCGGCACCCGGCACCACCAGGGGAGGCCACGAGCCGACCAGCGAAAGGGGAGAGGGCAGAAAGTGGAAGGATGCTGGCGCCGGCCGCGAAGGCCGGGCGAGCCGGCGAGGGAGCAGGAAGCAGCGCAAGCAACGGGCAGAGCCCGCGGCGACCGGGAGCGAAGAAAGGCAGCCCGGCCAGAAGGCGGGGGGGGGGGCACGGAGGAGCCGCGAGAAGGACGACGGGAGCCGAGGTAGGAGGGACCAGCAAAACAAACGAGAACGGAGGAAGGAGCCCAGGCGCAGTGGCACAGGCGGAAGGAGGGAGACGGACACAGGCAAGGGCGGAAGCGGGAGACAAGCAGAGGACGACGGGCAGGAGCAACCAAGGGGAGCTGCCGCGACGACAGCGCGGCCGCACGAGACCGACGGGGACGCCCCCGGCGCCCGCGCGCGCGCGCCGAGGAGCGAGGGAGGGGCGACGAGAACGACCACGGGCGAGCGCGAGGCGACAGGGGGGGCGGACAAAAACGCGGCGGGACGGGCCAGAGGGGAGCGCGGCGCCCCGGCCCGCAAGGGGGACCGAAGCCGAGAGCGCGGACAGGCGCCCGCGGGCCAAGGCCGCCGCGACGAGGCGCAACGACCGGGGAACGGGGGAGGCCGGCGCCGGGCGGCCCGCGCAAAAGCCACGCGGGGGCCGAAGACGATGCGCGGGACGAAAGTGCGAAGACGGAAGCCGGCAGGGCCGGGCCAGGAGGCAACACAAGGAAGCCGGCGGGCGACCAAGGCCGGGCGCGCGGGGGCGGCGGGGAGGAAGAGGCGGGCGGGGCAGGACGGCGCGGCGCGAGCAGGGAGCCAACCGGACCGCACACGCCGAGAACCACGCACGCACCGGCGCGCAGCGGAAAAGACGCCCCAAGCGCGGAGCGAGGAGCGACAGGAACCCGGCCCGGACGAAGCCGGGCACGAGGCCCCACCAAGGCGGGCCGGCACAGCAGGAACGCCCCCGGCGAGAGGGACGAAAGGGAACCACCGAAGGGCCCCGCGCGCCGGACGCAGGGGGGGGAGGCCGGCGCGCCAGCGGGGGAGGGGGAGGAAGCCCGCGAGGAGGGAAAGGCCGCGAGCAAGACAACACCAGACCGCGGGCGAGGGGGGGCAGCCCCCACGGCCGACGCGAAGACAACGCCCGGGGCGCGGGGGCAGAGGCGGAGCGAGCGCACAAGCAGCCGGCAACAAACAGCGGACGAGACGGGGGGACACGGGGGCGGGAACGGACAAGCCGACGGACAGGAGAGCGCAGAGGCACGGGGGGGGGGCCCAACGGGGGCCACGGCCGGGGGGCAGGGCCGGCGCGGGCAGAGCCGGACGGGGCGGCGAACGAGGGCGAGGGAGGAAGCCCGCGAGGAAGGAAAGGCCGCGAGCAAGACAAGACGGCGAGCCGCGGGCGAGGGCGGGCAACCCCCACGCCCGACGGCACGGACGCGGCACGGCGCGACGCGGGGCGGGGGCAGGGCGAACGCCCGCCCGCCGCCCCGACGGCGCACCAGAAGGCGGGAACGAACAGCGGACGAGACGAGGGGACACGGGCCGCGGCAACGCACAACCGACGGACGGGAGAGGGCAGAGGCACGGGGGCGCGAGGGACCGAAGGCACGGGCCAAGGAGGGGGGGGCAGGGCCGGCGCCGGCCGGGGGGGCGCCGCCCCGCCGGCCGACGCCGAGGGGGCGAGGCCGGGCCCCAAAAAGACGGAGGAGCGGCGGGAACACGCAGACGAGGCCGACAGGACGAGGGGGGCCCGGCCCAACACGGGCCGAAAAAAGGCGACCGGCACCGCAACGACCAGACCCCCCCGAGAGGAGGGAAAAAAAAAAAACCCCAGGGACAGCAGGAGACACGGGGGGGCCCGGAAAGCACACGGGCAGGGCGGGGGGGCCGGGCAGGGGGGGCAAAGGGGAGGGCAGGGGCCGGGAGGGGAGAGCAGGGGAACAAGGCGGGGGAAAGGGCAAAGCGGGGGGAGGAGGAGGGCAGGGAAAACGACGAGGGCCAAAGGGAGGCCCAGCGGGCCGCAAAGGGCCGGGGCGGACGGAGCCAAGGACGGGGGAGGGGGGGAAGGGGAGAGGAAGAGAGGGCAGGGCGGGGGCCGCACGAAGGAAGGAGGACAAGAAGCGCGAAAACAAAGGGAGAGGCCAGGGGGGCACGAGAACGACGGAAAACGACAGAGGCCAAGGCAGAACACAGAACCGGCGGAAAAGGACGGGGGGGGCGGGGGGGAACCGCGGGGGCGGGAGAGGGGCCGCAGCCGGCCGCAACGGGGCGCAAGGGGGGCGCCCGCGGACCGCAGAAGGCCGCAACCGCGGCACCCCCGGACCGCAACGGGCCGCAACCGCGGCCACCCCGGGGCGCAACGGGCCGCAACCGCGGCACACCCGGACCGCAACGGGCCGCAACCGCGGCACCCCGGACCGCAACGGGCCGCAACCGCGGCACACCCGGACCGCAACGGGCCGCAACCGCAACCGCGCCGCAACCGCGCCGGACCGCAACGGCCGCAACCGCGGCACACCCGGACCGCAACGGGCCGCAAC
>NW_017618431.1:0-19571 GCF_001879475.1 Ipomoea nil | reverse complement strand
TACATTCTCAACCGGGAATGTCATAATGTTATTGAGAATATGAATTATGTAATTTTCGAATCTCTATATCTAGGTGAGGCCTAAGCGCATATCCTTAAACAATTCTTGGATTCAATGCAATATTTCATCTTGTTTGTCTTCCTTAGGTTTGAACCAAAGACCTTCTTATGAAATTCAATGAGTAAGTTAAAAACAATAAATAATTAACAGAATATTTTTTACAAAAGTATACACTGACGGGGTCCATGTGTATTTATGAAAAAGTAAGTGATATAATAGAGGGTAATGTAAAAAATAATAAAAATTACAAAAATCAAAATAATACGAAGCTTTCATTTCAAGTTTCAACAACCGATTGAACAACTTGTTTTAGTAGATATTTTAAAAATATTAAGAGGTGAATAAATTGATATCAAAATTACAAACTGGTAAAATATAAAAGAGTTTAGTCCATAAGGTTGCTTAAATCGAGAAGCGAAAACTTAACGAAATTAAGCTCTAGGGCTGCATGTAACGAATGCAATGGTAATGCGTTTGCCGGAGTCGAACCCGGTCTATTGCTTGGAAGGCAATTATCCTAACCGTTGGACTACAAACGCAATTTCATTATATGGTACTTTCTTTGTATAACGCTATGACATCTACATTCTCAACCGGGAATGTCATAATGTTATTGAGAATATGAATTATGTAATTTTCGAATCCCTATTTCTAGGTGAGGCCTAAACGCATATCCTTAAACAATTCTTGGATTCAATGCAATATTTCATCTTGTTTGTCTTCCTTAGGTTTGAACCAAAGACCTTCTTATGAAATTCAATGAGTAAGTTAAAAACAATAAATAATTAACAGAATATTTTGTTACAAAAGTATACACTGACGGGGTCCATGTATATTTATTAAAAAAGTAAGTGATATAATAGAGGGTAATGTAGAAAAAAATAATAAAAATTACAAAAATCAAATAATACGAAACTTTCATTTCAAGTTTCAACAACCGATTGAACAAACTTGTTTTAGTAGATATTTTAAAAATATTAAGAGGTGAATAAATTGATATCAAAATTACAAACTGGTAAAATATAAAAGAGTTTAGTCCATAAGGTTGCTTAAATCGAGAAGCGAAACTTAACGAAATTAAGCTCTAGGGCTGCATGTTTGGTTTGCTTAATTCGAGAGGCTTAACGAATGCAAAGGTAATGCGTTTGCCGGGAGTTGAACCCGGTCTATTGCTTGGAAGGCAATTATCCTAACCGTTGGACTACAAACGCAATTTCATTATATGGTACTTTCTTTGTATAACGCTATGACATCTACATTCTCAACCGGGAATGTCATAATGTTATTGAGAATATGAATTATGTAATTTTCGAATCCCTATTTCTAGGTGAGGCCTAAACGCATATCCTTAAACAATTCTTGGATTCAATGCAATATTTCATCTTGTTTGTCTTCCTTAGGTTTGAACCAAAGACCTTCTTATGAAATTCAATGAGTAAGTTAAAAACAATAAATAATTAACAGAATATTTTTTACAAAAGTATACACTGACGGGGTCCATGTGTATTTATGAAAAAGTAAGTGATATAATAGAGGGTAATGTATAAAAAATAATAAAAATTACAAAAATCAAAATAATACGAAGCTTTCATTTCAAGTTTCAACAACCGATTGAACCAACTTGTTTTAGTAGATATTTTAAAAATATTAAGAGGTGAATAAATTGATATCAAAATTACAAACTGGTAAAATATAAAAGTTTGTTTAATAGAAGTGTGAATATAAATTTTATTTAAAAAATATATATAAAATGGAATTTATATAATAAATTATTAAATTTGAAAAGAGTTTAGTCCATAGGGTTGCTTAAATCGAGAAGCAAAACTTAACGAAATTATGCTCTAGGCTAATTCGAGAGGCTTAACGAATGCAAAGGTAATGCGTTTGCCGGGAGTTGAACCGGGTCTATTGCTTGGAAGGCAATTATCCTAACCGTTGGACTACAAACGCAATTTCATTATATGGTACTTTCTTTGTATAACGCTATGACATTTACATTCTCAACCGGGAATGTCATAATGTTATTGAGAATATGAATTATGTAATTTTCGAATCTCTATATCTAGGTGAGGCCTAAGCGCATATCCTTAAACAATTCTTGGATTCAATGCAATATTTCATCTTGTTTGTCTTCCTTAGGTTTGAACCAAAGACCTTCTTATGAAATTCAATGAGTAAGTTAAAAACAATAAATAATTAACAGAATATTTTTTACAAAAGTATACACTGACGGGGTCCATGTGTATTTATGAAAAAGTAAGTGATATAATAGAGGGTAATGTATAAAAAATAATAAAAATTACAAAAATCAAAATAATACGAAACTTTCATTTCAAGTTTCAACAACCGATTGAACAACTTGTTTTAGTAGATATTTTAAAAATATTAAGAGGTGAATAAATTGATATCAAAATTACAAACTGGTAAAATATAAAAGAGTTTGTCCATAAAGTGTGAATAGAAGCTTAAACTTAACGAAATTATGCTCTAGGGCTAATTCGAGAGGCTTAACGAATGCAAAGGTAATGCGTTTGCCGGGAGTTGAACCCGGGTCTATTGCTTGGAAGGCAATTATCCTAACCGTTGGACTACAAACGCAATTTCATTATATGGTACTTTCTTTGTATAACGCTATGACATCTACATTCTCAACCGGGAATGTCATAATGTTATTGAGAATATGAATTATGTAATTTTCGAATCCCTATTTCTAGGTGAGGCCTAAACGCATATCCTTAAACAATTCTTGGATTCAATGCAATATTTCATCTTGTTTGTCTTCCTTAGGTTTGAACCAAAGACCTTCTTATGAAATTCAATGAGTAAGTTAAAAACAATAAATAATTAACAGAATATTTTTTACAAAAGTATACACTGACGGGGTCCATGTGTATTTATGAAAAAGTAAGTGATATAATAGAGGGTAATGTATAAAAAATAATAAAAATTACAAAAATCAAAATAATACGAAGCTTTCATTTCAAGTTTCAACAACCGATTGAACCAACTTGTTTTAGTAGATATTTTAAAAATATTAAGAGGTGAATAAATTGATATCAAAATTACAAACTGGTAAAATATAAAAGTTTGTTTAATAGAAGTGTGAATATAAATTTTATTTAAAAAATATATATAAAATGAATTTATATAATAAATTATTAAATTTGAAAGAGTTTAGTCAGGTTGCTTAAATCGAGAAGCAAAACTTAACGAAATTATGCTCTAGGGCTAATTCGAGAGGCTTAACGAATGCAAAGGTAATGCGTTTGCCGGAGTTGAACCCGGGTCTATTGCTTGGAAGGCAATTATCCTAACCGTTGGACTACAAACGCAATTTCATTATATGGTACTTTCTTTGTATAACGCTATGACATTTACATTCTCAACCGGGAATGTCATAATGTTATTGAGAATATGAATTATGTAATTTTCGAATCTCTATTCTAGGTGAGGCCTAAACGCATATCCTTAAACAATTCTTGGATTCAATGCAATATTTCATCTTGTTTGTCTTCCTTAGGTTTGAACCAAAGACCTTCTTATGAAATTCAATGAGTAAGTTAAAAACAATAAATAATTAACAGAATATTTTTTACAAAAGTATACACTGACGGGGTCCATGTGTATTTATGAAAAAGTAAGTGATATAATAGAGGGTAATGTATAAAAAATAATAAAAATTACAAAAATCAAAATAATACGAAACTTTCATTTCAAGTTTCAACAACCGATTGAACCAACTTGTTTTAGTAGATATTTTAAAAATATTAAGAGGTGAATAAATTGATATCAAAATTACAAACTGGTAAAATATAAAAGTTTGTTTAATGAAGTGTGAATAGGAATTTATATAATAAATTATTAAATTTGAAATTTAGTCCAGGGTTGCTTAAATCGAGAAGCAAAACTTAACGAAATTATGCTCTAGGCTAATTCGAGAGGCTTAACGAATGCAAAGGTAATGCGTTTGCCGGGAGTTGAACCCGGGTCTATTGCTTGGAAGGCAATTATCCTAACCGTTGGACTACAAACGCAATTTCATTATATGGTACTTTCTTTGTATAACGCTATGACATTACATTCTCAACCGGGAATGTCATAATGTTATTGAGAATATGAATTATGTAATTTTCGAATCCCTATTTCTAGGTGAGGCCTAAACGCATATCCTTAAACAATTCTTGGATTCAATGCAATATTTCATCTTGTTTGTCTTCCTTAGGTTTGAACCAAAGACCTTCTTATGAAATTCAATGAGTAAGTTAAAAACAATAAATAATTAACAGAATATTTTTACAAAAGTATACACTGACGGGGTCCATGTGTATTTATGAAAAAGTAAGTGATATAATAGAGGGTAATGTATAAAAAATAATAAAAATTACAAAAATCAAAATAATACAAAGCTTTCATTTCAAGTTTCAACAACCGATTGAACCAACTTGTTTTAGTAGATATTTTAAAAATATTAAGAGGTGAATAAATTGATATCAAAATTACAAACTGGTAAAATATAAAAGTTTGTTTAATGGAAGTGTGAATATAAATTTTATTTTAAAAAATATATATAAAATTGAATTTATATAATAAATTATTAAATTTGAAGAGAGTTTAGTCCTTAGGGTTGCTTAAATCGAGAAGCAAAACTTAACGAAATTATGCTCTAGGGCTAATTCGAGAGGCTTAACGAATGCAAAGGTAATGCGTTTGCCGGGAGTTGAACCCGGGTCTATTGCTTGGAAGGCAATTATCCTAACCGTTGGACTACAAACGCAATTTCATTATATGGTACTTTCTTTGTATAACGCTATGACATTTACATTCTCAACCGGGAATGTCATAATGTTATTGAGAATATGAATTATGTAATTTTCGAATCCTATTCTAGGTGAGGCCTAAACGCATATCCTTAAACAATTCTTGGATTCAATGCAATATTTCTCTTGTTTGTCTTCCTTAGGTTTGAACCAAAGACCTTCTTATGAAATTCAATGAGTAAGTTAAAAACAATAAATAATTAACAGAAATATTTTTTACAAAAGTATACACTGACGGGGTCCATGTGTATTTATGAAAAAGTAAGTGATATAATAGAGGGTAATGTATAAAAAATAATAAAAATTACAAAAATCAAAATAATACAAAGCTTTCATTTCAAGTTTCAACAACCGATTGAACCAACTTGTTTTAGTAGATATTTTAAAAATATTAAGAGGTGAATAAATTGATATCAAAATTACAAACTGGTAAAATATAAAAGTTTGTTTAATGAAGTGTGAATATAAATTTTATTTAAAAAATATATATAAAATTGAATTTATATAATAAATTATTAAATTTGAAAAGAGTTTAGTCCATTAGGGTTGCTTAAATCGAGAAGCAAAACTTAACGAAATTATGCTCTAGGGCTAATTCGAGAGGCTTAACGAATGCAAAGGTAATGCGTTTGCCGGGAGTTGAACCCGGGTCTATTGCTTGGAAGGCAATTATCCTAACCGTTGGACTACAAACGCAATTTCATTATATGGTACTTTCTTTGTATAACGCTATGACATTTACATTCTCAACCGGGAATGTCATAATGTTATTGAGAATATGAATTATGTAATTTTCGAATCTCTATATCTAGGTGAGGCCTAAGCGCATATCCTTAAACAATTCTTGGATTCAATGCAATATTTCATCTTGTTTGTCTTCCTTAGGTTTGAACCAAAGACCTTCTTATGAAATTCAATGAGTAAGTTAAAAACAATAAATAATTAACAGAATTTTTTTACAAAAGTATACACTGACGGGGTCCATGTGTATTTATGAAAAAGTAAGTGATATAATAGAGGGTAATGTATAAAAAATAATAAAAATTACAAAAATCAAAATAATACGAAACTTTCATTTCAAGTTTCAACAACCGATTGAACAACTTGTTTTAGTAGATATTTTAAAAATATTAAGAGGTGAATAAATTGATATCAAAATTACAAACTGGTAATAAATTATTAAATTTGAGAGTTTAGTCCATAGGTTGCTTAAATCGAGAAGCAAAACTTAACGAAATTATGCTCTAGGGCTAATTCGAGAGGCTTAACGAATGCAAAGGTAATGCGTTTGCCGGGAGTTGAACCCGGGTCTATTGCTTGGAAGGCAATTATCCTAACCGTTGGACTACAAACGCAATTTCATTATATGGTACTTTCTTTGTATAACGCTATGACATTTACATTCTCAACCGGGAATGTCATAATGTTATTGAGAATATGAATTATGTAATTTTCGAATCTCTATATCTAGGTGAGGCCTAAGCGCATATCCTTAAACAATTCTTGGATTCAATGCAATATTTCATCTTGTTTGTCTTCCTTAGGTTTGAACCAAAGACCTTCTTATGAAATTCAATGAGTAAGTTAAAAACAATAAATAATTAACAGAATATTTTTTACAAAAGTATACACTGACGGGGTCCATGTGTATTTATGAAAAAGTAAGTGATATAATAGAGGGTAATGTAGAAAAAAATAATAAAAATTACAAAAATCAAAATAATACGAAACTTTCATTTCAAGTTTCAACAACCGATTGAACAACTTGTTTTAGTAGATATTTTAAAAATATTAAGAGGTGAATAAATTGATATCAAAATTACAAACTGGTAAAATATAAAAGAGTTTAGTCCATAAGGTTGCTTAAATCGAGAAGCAAACTTAACGAAATTAAGCTCTAGGCTTAATTCGAGAGGCTTAACGAATGCAAAGGTAATGCGTTTGCCGGGAGTTGAACCCGGGTCTATTGCTTGGAAGGCAATTATCCTAACCGTTGGACTACAAACGCAATTTCATTATATGGTACTTTCTTTGTATAACGCTATGACATTTACATTCTCAACCGGGAATGTCATAATGTTATTGAGAATATGAATTATGTAATTTTCGAATCCTATTCTAGGTGAGGCCTAAGCGCATATCCTTAAACAATTCTTGGATTCAATGCAATATTTCATCTTGTTTGTCTTCCTTAGGTTTGAACCAAAGACCTTCTTATGAAATTCAATGAGTAAGTTAAAAACAATAAATAATTAACAGAATATTTTTTACAAAAGTATACACTGACGGGGTCCATGTGTATTTATGAAAAAGTAAGTGATATAATAGAGGGTAATGTAGAAAAAATAATAAAAATTACAAAAATCAAAATAATACGAAACTTTCATTTCAAGTTTCAACAACCGATTGAACAAACTTGTTTTAGTAGATATTTTAAAAATATTAAGAGGTGAATAAATTGATATCAAAATTACAAACTGGTAAAATATAAAAGAGTTTAGTCCATAAGGTTGCTTAAATCGAGAAGCAAACTTAACGAAATTAAGCTCTAGGGCTGCATGTTTGGTTTGCTTAATTCGAGAGGCTTAACGAATGCAAAGGTAATGCGTTTGCCGGGAGTTGAACCCGGTCTATTGCTTGGAAGGCAATTATCCTAACCGTTGGACTACAAACGCAATTTCATTATATGGTACTTTCTTTGTATAACGCTATGACATCTACATTCTCAACCGGGAATGTCATAATGTTATTGAGAATATGAATTATGTAATTTTCGAATCCCTATTTCTAGGTGAGGCCTAAACGCATATCCTTAAACAATTCTTGGATTCAATGCAATATTTCTTCTTGTTTGTCTTCCTTAGGTTTGAACCAAAGACCTTCTTATGAAATTCAATGAGTAAGTTAAAAACAATAAATAATTAACAGAATATTTTTTACAAAAGTATACACTGACGGGGTCCATGTGTATTTATGAAAAAGTAAGTGATATAATAGAGGGTAATGTATAAAAAATAATAAAAATTACAAAAATCAAAATAATACGAAAGCTTTCATTTCAAGTTTCAACAACCGATTGAACCAACTTGTTTTAGTAGATATTTTAAAAATATTAAGAGGTGAATAAATTGATATCAAAATTACAAACTGGTAAAATATAAAAGTTTGTTTAATGGAAGTGTGAATATAAATTTTATTTAAAAAAATATATATAAAATTGAATTTATATAATAAATTATTAAATTTGAAAGAGTTTAGTCCTTAGGGTTGCTTAAATCGAGAAGCAAAACTTAACGAAATTATGCTCTAGGGCTAATTCGAGAGGCTTAACGAATGCAAAGGTAATGCGTTTGCCGGGAGTTGAACCCGGGTCTATTGCTTGGAAGGCAATTATCCTAACCGTTGGACTACAAACGCAATTTCATTATATGGTACTTTCTTTGTATAACGCTATGACATTTACATTCTCAACCGGGAATGTCATAATGTTATTGAGAATATGAATTATGTAATTTTCGAATCCCTATTTCTAGGTGAGGCCTAAACGCATATCCTTAAACAATTCTTGGATTCAATGCAATATTTCTCTTGTTTGTCTTCCTTAGGTTTGAACCAAAGACCTTCTTATGAAATTCAATGAGTAAGTTAAAAACAATAAATAATTAACAGAATATTTTTTACAAAAGTATACACTGACGGGGTCCATGTGTATTTATGAAAAAGTAAGTGATATAATAGAGGGTAATGTATAAAAAATAATAAAAATTACAAAAATCAAAATAATACAAAGCTTTCATTTCAAGTTTCAACAACCGATTGAACCAACTTGTTTTAGTAGATATTTTAAAAATATTAAGAGGTGAATAAATTGATATCAAATTACAAACTGGTAAAATATAAAAGTTTGTTTAATGGAAGTGTGAATATAAATTTTATTTTAAAAATATATATATAAATTGAATTTATATAATAAATTATTAAATTTGAAGAGAGTTTAGTCCTTAGGGTTGCTTAAATCGAGAAG
Source organism: Ipomoea nil (assembly GCF_001879475.1). NCBI lineage: Eukaryota > Viridiplantae > Streptophyta > Magnoliopsida > Solanales > Convolvulaceae > Ipomoea > Ipomoea nil. The sequence continues at coordinate 10,670 of NW_017618431.1, read as the reverse complement.
CAAAACTTAACGAAATTATGCTCTAGGGCTAATTCGAGAGGCTTAACGAATGCAAAGGTAATGCGTTTGCCGGGTTGAACCCGGGTCTATTGCTTGGAAGGCAATTATCCTAACCGTTGGACTACAAACGCAATTTCATTATATGGTACTTTCTTTGTATAACGCTATGACATTTACATTCTCAACCGGGAATGTCATAATGTTATTGAGAATATGAATTATGTAATTTTCGAATCTCTATTCTAGGTGAGGCCTAAGCGCATATCCTTAAACAATTCTTGGATTCAATGCAATATTTCATCTTGTTTGTCTTCCTTAGGTTTGAACCAAAGACCTTCTTATGAAATTCAATGAGTAAGTTAAAAACAATAAATAATTAACAGAATATTTTTTACAAAAGTATACACTGACGGGGTCCATGTGTATTTATGAAAAAGTAAGTGATATAATAGAGGGTAATGTATAAAAAATAATAAAAATTACAAAAATCAAAATAATACGAAGCTTTCATTTCAAGTTTCAACAACCGATTGAACCAACTTGTTTTAGTAGATATTTTAAAAATATTAAGAGGTGAATAAATTGATATCAAAATTACAAACTGGTAAAATATAAAAGTTTGTTTAATAGAAGTGTGAATATAAATTTTATTTAAAAATATATATAAAATGGAATTTATATAATAAATTATTAAATTTGAAAAGAGTTTAGTCCATAGGGTTGCTTAAATCGAGAAGCAAAACTTAACGAAATTATGCTCTAGGGCTAATTCGAGAGGCTTAACGAATGCAAAGGTAATGCGTTTGCCGGGAGTTGAACCCGGTCTATTGCTTGGAAGGCAATTATCCTAACCGTTGGACTACAAACGCAATTTCATTATATGGTACTTTCTTTGTATAACGCTATGACATTTACATTCTCAACCGGGAATGTCATAATGTTATTGAGAATATGAATTATGTAATTTTCGAATCTCTATTCTAGGTGAGGCCTAAGCGCATATCCTTAAACAATTCTTGGATTCAATGCAATATTTCATCTTGTTTGTCTTCCTTAGGTTTGAACCAAAGACCTTCTTATGAAATTCAATGAGTAAGTTAAAAACAATAAATAATTAACAGAATATTTTTTACAAAAGTATACACTGACGGGGTCCATGTGTATTTATGAAAAAGTAAGTGATATAATAGAGGGTAATGTATAAAAAAATAATAAAAATTACAAAAATCAAAATAATACGAAGCTTTCATTTCAAGTTTCAACAACCGATTGAACCAACTTGTTTTAGTAGATATTTTAAAAATATTAAGAGGTGAATAAATTGATATCAAAATTACAAACTGGTAAAATATAAAAGAGTTTAGTCCATAAGGTTGCTTAAATCGAGAAGCAAACTTAACGAAATTAAGCTCTAGGGCTGCATGTTTGGTTTGCTTAATTCGAGAGGCTTAACGAATGCAAAGGTAATGCGTTTGCCGGGAGTTGAACCCAGGTCTATTGCTTGGAAGGCAATTATCCTAACCGTTGGACTACAAACGCAATTTCATTATATGGTACTTTCTTTGTATAACGCTATGACATCTACATTCTCAACCGGGAATGTCATAATGTTATTGAGAATATGAATTATGTAATTTTCGAATCCCTATTTCTAGGTGAGGCCTAAACGCATATCCTTAAACAATTCTTGGATTCAATGCAATATTTCATCTTGTTTGTCTTCCTTAGGTTTGAACCAAAGACCTTCTTATGAAATTCAATGAGTAAGTTAAAAACAATAAATAATTAACAGAATATTTTTTACAAAAGTATACACTGACGGGGTCCATGTGTATTTATTAAAAAGTAAGTGATATAATAGAGGGTAATGTAGAAAAAAATAATAAAAATTACAAAAATCAAATAATACGAAACTTTCATTTCAAGTTTCAACAACCGATTGAACAAACTTGTTTTAGTAGATATTTTAAAAATATTAAGAGGTGAATAAATTGATATCAAAATTACAAACTGGTAAAATATAAAAGAGTTTAGTCCATAAGGTTGCTTAAATCGAGAAGCAAACTTAACGAAATTAAGCTCTAGGGCTGCATGTTTGGTTTGCTAATTCGAGAGGCTTAACGAATGCAAAGGTAATGCGTTTGCCGGAGTTGAACCCGGTCTATTGCTTGGAAGGCAATTATCCTAACCGTTGGACTACAAACGCAATTTCATTATATGGTACTTTCTTTGTATAACGCTATGACATCTACATTCTCAACCGGGAATGTCATAATGTTATTGAGAATATGAATTATGTAATTTTCGAATCCCTATTTCTAGGTGAGGCCTAAACGCATATCCTTAAACAATCTTGGATTCAATGCAATATTTCTTCTTGTTTGTCTTCCTTAGGTTTGAACCAAAGACCTTCTTATGAAATTCAATGAGTAAGTTAAAAACAATAAATAATTAACAGAAATTTTTTACAAAAGTATACACTGACGGGGTCCATGTGTATTTATGAAAAAGTAAGTGATATAATAGAGGGTAATGTATAAAAAATAATAAAAATTACAAAAATCAAAATAATACAAAGCTTTCATTTCAAGTTTCAACAACCGATTGAACCAACTTGTTTTAGTAGATATTTTAAAAATATTAAGAGGTGAATAAATTGATATCAAAATTACAAACTGGTAAAATATAAAAGTTTGTTTAATGAAGTGTGAATATAAATTTTTTTAAAAATATATATAGAATTTATATAATAAATTATTAAATTTGAGAGTTTAGTCCATAGGGTTGCTTAAATCGAGAAGCAAAACTTAACGAAATTATGCTCTAGGGCTAATTCGAGAGGCTTAACGAATGCAAAGGTAATGCGTTTGCCGGAGTTGAACCCGGGTCTATTGCTTGGAAGGCAATTATCCTAACCGTTGGACTACAAACGCAATTTCATTATATGGTACTTTCTTTGTATAACGCTATGACATTTACATTCTCAACCGGGAATGTCATAATGTTATTGAGAATATGAATTATGTAATTTTCGAATCCCTATTTCTAGGTGAGGCCTAAGCGCATATCCTTAAACAATTCTTGGATTCAATGCAATATTTCATCTTGTTTGTCTTCCTTAGGTTTGAACCAAAGACCTTCTTATGAAATTCAATGAGTAAGTTAAAAACAATAAATAATTAACAGAATATTTTTTACAAAAGTATACACTGACGGGGTCCATGTGTATTTATGAAAAAGTAAGTGATATAATAGAGGGTAATGTATAAAAAATAATAAAAATTACAAAAATCAAAATAATACGAAAGCTTTCATTTCAAGTTTCAACAACCGATTGAACAACTTGTTTTAGTAGATATTTTAAAAATATTAAGAGGTGAATAAATTGATATCAAAATTACAAACTGGTAAAATATAAAAGTTTGTTTAATGAAGTGTGAATATAAATTTTATTTAAAAAATATATATAAAAATTTATATAATAAATTATTAAATTTGAAAGAGTTTAGTCCATAGGGTTGCTTAAATCGAGAAGCAAAACTTAACGAAATTATGCTCTAGGGCTAATTCGAGAGGCTTAACGAATGCAAAGGTAATGCGTTTGCCGGGAGTTGAACCCGGGTCTATTGCTTGGAAGGCAATTATCCTAACCGTTGGACTACAAACGCAATTTCATTATATGGTACTTTCTTTGTATAACGCTATGACATTTACATTCTCAACCGGGAATGTCATAATGTTATTGAGAATATGAATTATGTAATTTTCGAATCTCTATTTCTAGGTGAGGCCTAAGCGCATATCCTTAAACAATTCTTGGATTCAATGCAATATTTCATCTTGTTTGTCTTCCTTAGGTTTGAACCAAAGACCTTCTTATGAAATTCAATGAGTAAGTTAAAAACAATAAATAATTAACAGAATATTTTTTACAAAAGTATACACTGACGGGGTCCATGTGTATTTATGAAAAAGTAAGTGATATAATAGAGGGTAATGTATAAAAAAATAATAAAAATTACAAAAATCAAAATAATACGAAGCTTTCATTTCAAGTTTCAACAACCGATTGAACAACTTGTTTTAGTAGATATTTTAAAAATATTAAGAGGTGAATAAATTGATATCAAAATTACAAACTGGTAAAATATAAAAGTTTGTTTAATAGAAGTGTGAATATAAGGAATTTATATAATAAATTATTAAATTTGAAAAGAGTTTAGTCCATAGGGTTGCTTAAATCGAGAAGCAAAACTTAACGAAATTATGCTCTAGGGCTAATTCGAGAGGCTTAACGAATGCAAAGGTAATGCGTTTGCCGGGAGTTGAACCCGGGTCTATTGCTTGGAAGGCAATTATCCTAACCGTTGGACTACAAACGCAATTTCATTATATGGTACTTTCTTTGTATAACGCTATGACATTTACATTCTCAACCGGGAATGTCATAATGTTATTGAGAATATGAATTATGTAATTTTCGAATCTCTATATCTAGGTGAGGCCTAAGCGCATATCCTTAAACAATTCTTGGATTCAATGCAATATTTCATCTTGTTTGTCTTCCTTAGGTTTGAACCAAAGACCTTCTTATGAAATTCAATGAGTAAGTTAAAAACAATAAATAATTAACAGAATATTTTTTACAAAAGTATACACTGACGGGGTCCATGTGTATTTATGAAAAAGTAAGTGATATAATAGAGGGTAATGTATAAAAAAATAATAAAAATTACAAAAATCAAAATAATACGAAACTTTCATTTCAAGTTTCAACAACCGATTGAACAAACTTGTTTTAGTAGATATTTTAAAAATATTAAGAGGTGAATAAATTGATATCAAAATTACAAACTGGTAAAATATAAAAGAGTTTAGTCCATAGGTTGCTTAAATCGAGAAGCAAACTTAACGAAATTAAGCTCTAGGGCTGCATGTTTGGTTTGCTTAATTCGAGAGGCTTAACGAATGCAAAGGTAATGCGTTTGCCGGGAGTGAACCCGGTCTATTGCTTGGAAGGCAATTATCCTAACCGTTGGACTACAAACGCAATTTCATTATATGGTACTTTCTTTGTATAACGCTATGACATTACATTCTCAACCGGAATGTCATAATGTTATTGAGAATATGAATTATGTAATTTTCGAATCCCTATTTCTAGGTGAGGCCTAAACGCATATCCTTAAACAATTCTTGGATTCAATGCAATATTTCATCTTGTTTGTCTTCCTTAGGTTTGAACCAAAGACCTTCTTATGAAATTCAATGAGTAAGTTAAAAACAATAAATAATTAACAGAATATTTTTTACAAAAGTATACACTGACGGGGTCCATGTGTATTTATTAAAAAGTAAGTGATATAATAGAGGGTAATGTAGAAAAAAATAATAAAAATTACAAAAATCAAAAATACGAAACTTTGTTTCAATTTTGCATTAAATCGATTAACGAGCTCTTTTCTTAACGAATGCAAAGGTAATAGTTGAACCATTGCTTGGAAGGCAATTGTTGGAGCAATTTCATTATATGGTACTTTCTTTGTATAACGCTATGACATCTACATTCTCAACCGGGAATGTCATAATGTTATTGAGAATATGAATTATGTAATTTTCGAATCCCTATTTCTAGGTGAGGCCTAAACGCATATCCTTAAACAATTCTTGGATTCAATGCAATATTTCTCTTGTTTGTCTTCCTTAGGTTTGAACAAAGACCTTCTTATGAAATTCAATGAGTAAGTTAAAAACAATAAATAATTAACAGAATATTTTTTACAAAAGTATACACTGACGGGGTCCATGTGTATTTATGAAAAAGTAAGTGATATAATAGAGGGTAATGTATAAAAAATAATAAAAATTACAAAAATCAAAATAATACGAAGCTTTCATTTCAAGTTTCAACAACCGATTGAACCAACTTGTTTTAGTAGATATTTTAAAAATATTAAGAGGTGAATAAATTGATATCAAAATTACAAACTGGTAAAATATAAAATTTGTTTAATAGAAGTGTGAATATAAATTTTATTTAAAAAAAATATATATAAAATGGAATTTATATAATAAATTATTAAATTTGAAAAGAGTTTAGTCCATAGGGTTGCTTAAATCGAGAAGCAAAACTTAACGAAATTATGCTCTAGGGCTAATTCGAGAGGCTTAACGAATGCAAAGGTAATGCGTTTGCCGGGAGTTGAACCCGGGTCTATTGCTTGGAAGGCAATTATCCTAACCGTTGGACTACAAACGCAATTTCATTATATGGTACTTTCTTTGTATAACGCTATGACATTTACATTCTCAACCGGGAATGTCATAATGTTATTGAGAATATGAATTATGTAATTTTCGAATCTCTATTTCTAGGTGAGGCCTAAACGCATATCCTTAAACAATTCTTGGATTCAATGCAATATTTCATCTTGTTTGTCTTCCTTAGGTTTGAACCAAAGACCTTCTTATGAAATTCAATGAGTAAGTTAAAAACAATAAATAATTAACAGAATATTTTTTACAAAAGTATACACTGACGGGGTCCATGTGTATTTATGAAAAAGTAAGTGATATAATAGAGGGTAATGTATAAAAAATAATAAAAATTACAAAAATCAAAATAATACGAAAGCTTTCATTTCAAGTTTCAACAACCGATTGAACCAACTTGTTTTAGTAGATATTTTAAAAATATTAAGAGGTGAATAAATTGATATCAAAATTACAAACTGGTAAAATATAAAAGAGTTTAGTCCATAGGTTGCTTAAATCGAGAAGCAAACTTAACGAAATTAAGCTCTAGGGCTTAATTCGAGAGGCTTAACGAATGCAAAGGTAATGCGTTTGCCGGGAGTTGAACCCGGTCTATTGCTTGGAAGGCAATTATCCTAACCGTTGGACTACAAACGCAATTTCATTATATGGTACTTTCTTTGTATAACGCTATGACATTTACATTCTCAACCGGGAATGTCATAATGTTATTGAGAATATGAATTATGTAATTTTCGAATCCCTATTTCTAGGTGAGGCCTAAACGCATATCCTTAAACAATTCTTGGATTCAATGCAATATTTCTCTTGTTTGTCTTCCTTAGGTTTGAACCAAAGACCTTCTTATGAAATTCAATGAGTAAGTTAAAAACAATAAATAATTAACAGAATATTTTTTACAAAAGTATACACTGACGGGGTCCATGTGTATTTATTAAAAAGTAAGTGATATAATAGAGGGTAATGTAAAAAAATAATAAAAATTACAAAAATCAAAATAATACGAAACTTTCATTTCAAGTTTCAACAACCGATTGAACAAACTTGTTTTAGTAGATATTTTAAAAATATTAAGAGGTGAATAAATTGATATCAAAATTACAAACTGGTAAAATATAAAAGAGTTTAGTCCATAAGGTTGCTTAAATCGAGAAGCAAACTTAACGAAATTATGCATGTTTGGGCTTAATTCGAGAGGCTTAACGAATGCAAAGGTAATGCGTTTGCCGGGAGTTGAACCCGGTCTATTGCTTGGAAGGCAATTATCCTAACCGTTGGACTACAAACGCAATTTCATTATATGGTACTTTCTTTGTATAACGCTATGACATCTACATTCTCAACCGGGAATGTCATAATGTTATTGAGAATATGAATTATGTAATTTTCGAATCCCTATTTCTAGGTGAGGCCTAAACGCATATCCTTAAACAATTCTTGGATTCAATGCAATATTTCTTCTTGTTTGTCTTCCTTAGGTTTGAACCAAAGACCTTCTTATGAAATTCAATGAGTAAGTTAAAAACAATAAATAATTAACAGAATATTTTTTACAAAAGTATACACTGACGGGGTCCATGTGTATTTATGAAAAAGTAAGTGATATAATAGAGGGTAATGTATAAACAAATAATAAAAATTACAAAAATCAAAATAATACGAAGCTTTCATTTCAAGTTTCAACAACCGATTGAACCAACTTGTTTTAGTAGATATTTTAAAAATATTAAGAGGTGAATAAATTGATATCAAAATTACAAACTGGTAAAATATAAAAGTTTGTTTAATGGAAGTGTGAATATAAATTTTATTTAAAAAAATATATATAAAATGAATTTATATAATAAATTATTAAATTTGAAAAGAGTTTAGTCCTTAGGGTTGCTTAAATCGAGAAGCAAAACTTAACGAAATTATGCTCTAGGGCTAATTCGAGAGGCTTAACGAATGCAAAGGTAATGCGTTTGCCGGAGTTGAACCCGGGTCTATTGCTTGGAAGGCAATTATCCTAACCGTTGGACTACAAACGCAATTTCATTATATGGTACTTTCTTTGTATAACGCTATGACATTTACATTCTCAACCGGAATGTCATAATGTTATTGAGAATATGAATTATGTAATTTTCGAATCTCTATATCTAGGTGAGGCCTAAGCGCATATCCTTAAACAATTCTTGGATTCAATGCAATATTTCATCTTGTTTGTCTTCCTTAGGTTCGAACCAAAGACCTTCTTATGAAATTCAATGAGTAAGTTAAAAACAATAAATAATTAACAGAAATTTTTTTACAAAAGTATACACTGAAGGGGTCCATGTATTTATAAAAAGTAAGTGATATAATAGAGGGTAATGTAGAAAAAATAATAAAAATTACAAAAATCAAAATAATACAAACTTTCATTTCAAGTTTCAACAACCGATTGAACAACTTGTTTTAGTAGATATTTTAAAAATATTAAGAGGTGAATAAATTGATATCAAAATTACAAACTGGTAAAATATAAAAGAGTTTAGTCCAGAAGGTTGCTTAAATCGAGAAGCCAAACATAGAAATTAAGCTCTGGGGCTGCATGTTTGGTTTGCTTAATTCGAGAGGCTTAATGAATGAAAAGGTAATGCGTTTGCCGGGAGTCGAACCAAGTCTGTTGCTTGGAAGGCAATTATCCTAACCGTTGGTCTACAAACGCAATTTCATTATATGGTACTTTCTTTGTATAACGCTATGACATTACATTCTCAACCGGGAATGTCATAATGTTATTGAGAATATGAATTATGTAATTTTCGAATCCTATTTCTAGGTGAGGCCTAACGCATATCCTTAAACAATTCTTGGATTCAATGCAATATTTCATCTTGTTTGTCTTCCTTAGGTTTGAACCAAAGACCTTCTTATGAAATTCAATGAGTAAGTTAAAAACTAAACAATAAATATCCTTAAACAATTCTTGGATTCAATGCAATATTTCTTCTTGTTTGTCTTCCTTAGGTTTGAACCAAAGACCTTCTTATGAAATTTAATGAGTAAGTTAAAAACAATAAATAATTAACAGAATATTTTTTACAAAAGTATACACTCACGGGGTCCATGTGTATTTATGAAAAAGTAAGTGATATAATAGAGGGTAATGTATAAAAAAATAATAAAAATTACAAAAATCAAAATAATACGAAGCATTCATTTCAAGTTTCAACAACCAATTGAACCAACTTGTTTTAGTTGATATTTTAAAAAATATTAAGAGGTGAATAAATTGATATCAAAATTAGAAACTGGTAAAATATAAAATTTGTTTAATAGAAGTGTGAATATAAATTTTATTTAAAAAATATATATATAGAATGGAATTTATATAATAAATTATTAAATTTGAAAAGAGTTTAGTCCATAGGGTTGCTTAAATCGAGAAGCAAAACTTAACGAAATTACGCTCTACGGTTTGCTTAATTCGAGAGGCTTAACGAATGCAAAGGTAATGCGTTTGCCGGGAGTTGAACCCGGGTCTATTGCTTGGAAGGCAATTATCCTAACCGTTGGACTACAAACACAATTTCATTATATGGTACTTTCTTTTTATAACGCTATGACATTTACATTCTCAACGGAATGTCATAATGTTATTGAGAATAAATTATGTAATTTTCGAATCTCTATATCTAGGTGAGGCCTAAGCGCATATCCTTAAACAATTCTTGGATTCAATGCAATATTTCATCTTGTTTGTCTTCCTTAGGTTCGATACAAAGACCTTCTTATGAAATTCAATGAGTAAGTTAAAAACAATAAATAATTAAAAGAATATTTTTTACAAAAGTATACAGTCACGGGGTCCATGTGTATTTATGAAAAATTAAGTGATATAATAGAGGGTAATGTATAAAAAAATAATAAAAAATTACAAAAATCAAAATAATACGAAGCATTCATTTCAAGTTTCAACAACCAATTGAACCAACTTGTTTTAGTTGATATTTTAAAAATATTAAGAGGTGAATAAATTGATATCAAAATTAGAAACTGGTAAAATATAAATTTGTTTAATAGAAGTGTGAATATAAATTTTATTTAAAAAATATATATAATAAAATGGAATTTATATAATAAATTATTAAATTTGAAAGAGTTTAGTCCATAGGGTTGCTTAAATCGAGAAGCATAATACAAAGCTTTCATTTCAAGTTTCAACAACCGATTGAACCAACTTGTTTTAGTAGATATTTTAAAAATATTAAGAGTGAATAAATTGATATCAAAATTACAAACTGGTAAAATATAAAAGTTTGTTTAATGAAGTGTGAATTATAAATTTATTTTAAAAAAATATATAAAATTGAATTTATATAATAAATTATTAATTGAAGAGAGTTTAGTCCTTAGGTTGCTTAAAT
>NW_017618430.1:7500-10000 GCF_001879475.1 Ipomoea nil | reverse complement strand
GCCCGTCCCAACACGTTCCGAAAAAAGTCGACCGGCACCTCAACTACCATACCCCCCCTATAGTAGTTAAAAAAAAAAAAACCCCAGTGACAGCAGTAGACACGGTTTGTCCCGTAAATCACACGGTCATTTCGGGTGGTTCCGTGCATTTTTTTTCAAATGTTATTGCATGGTCCTTTAGTTTAGAGCATTTTAACAATGCTTGGTAAATTTCAAAGCGTTTGGATGATTATTTCATTGAAAACGACGATGTCCAAATTTATGCCCAGCTGTCCGCAAAGTTCCTTGTCTGACTTAGCCAAGTACTTGGGATTGTTGGGAATGTGAGAGGAATATATGGCATTTCGTTTGCCTCACTAATTAAGTAGTACAATAAGCTCTAAAACAAATGTATATTCCATTTTGGCACGAGAACGACGTAAAACGACATAGGCCAAGGCATAACACACAACCGTCGTAAAAGTACTGGGGCGGCAGGCGGGTAAACCTCTGTTGCGTGAGATTTTCCGCATCCGTCCGCAACTGTGCGCATTTGGGCGCCCTCGTTCCGCATCAGTCCGCAACTTGGGCGACCGCGTTCCGCATAAGTCCGCAACCTCGGCACACCCGTACCGCAACTTTCCGCAACCTCGGCCACCCCGTTCCGCAACTTTCCGCAACCTCGGCCACCCGTCCGCAACTTTCCGCAACCTCGCCACCCGTTCCGCAACTTTCCGCAACCTCGGCCACCCCGTTCCGCAACTTTCCGCAACCTCGGCACACCCGTACCGCAACTTTCCGCAACCTCGGCACCCCCGTACCGCAACTTTCCGCAACCTCGGCCACCCCGTTCCGCAACTTTCCGCAACCTCGGCACACCCGTACCGCAACTTTCCGCAACTTGGGCACCCTCGTACCGCATAAGTCCGCAACCTCGGCACCCTCGTACCGCATAATTCCGCAACTTGGGCACCCTCGTACCGCAACTTTCCGCAACCTCGGCACCCCCGTTCCGCATAAGTCCGCAACTTGGGCACCCTCGTACCGCAACTTTCCGCAACTTGGGCACCCTCGTACCGCAACTTTCCGCAACTTGGCACCCTCGTACCGCAACTTTCCGCAACTTGGGCACTCTCGTACCGCAACTATCCGCAACTTAGGCACCCTCGTACCGCAACTTTCCGCAACCTCGGCACCCCCGTTCCGCATAAGTCCGCAACTTGGGCACCCTCGTACCGCCAACTTTCCGCAACTTGGGCACTCTCGTACCGCAACTTTCCGCAACTTGGGCACCCTCGTACCGCATAATATCCGCAACTTGGCACCCTCGTACCGCAACTTTCCGCACCACCTCGTCCGCATCCGCACTGCACCCTCGTACCGCATATTCCGCAACCTCGGCACCTCGGACCTCGTTCCGCATAACGTCCGCAACTTGGGCACCCTCGTACCGCATAAGTCCGCAACCTCGGCACGCCCACCCCCGTACCGCATAATCCGCAACCTCGCACCCTCGTCCGCATAATTCCGCAACTTGGGCACCCTCGTACCGCATAAGTCCGCAACCCGCCCTCGTACCGCATATCCGCAACTTGGGCACCCTCGTACCGCATAATCCGCAACCTCGGCACCCTCGTACCGCATAATTCCCCCACCCTCGCCGCCACCCTCGTCCGCATAATTCCGCAACCTCGGCACCCTTGTTCCGCATAAGTCCGCAACTTAGGCACCCCTCGTTGTGCAACTTAGCACCCTCGTACCGCATGAGTCCGCAACTTAGGCACCCTCGTACCGCATAAGTCCGCAACTTAGGCACCCTCGTACCGCATCAGTCCGCAACTTGGGCACACTCGTCCGCATGAAGTCCGCAACTTAGGCACCCTCCGCTATCCGCACTCAATGTCCGCAACTTAGGCACCCTCGTACCGCATCAAGTCAGTCCGCAACTTGGGCACACTCGTTCCGCATGAGTCCGCAACTTAGGCACACTCGTTCCGCAGCCGCAACTAGGCACCTCGTTCCGCATAAGCCCGCAACTTGCATTGTCCGCACTTAGCACCTTGTTCCGCACAATGTCCGCAACTTCGGCACACTGTATGCATCCGTTCCGCAACTTGCAACCCTCGTGCCCGCAACTTAGGCACCACTCGTTCCGCATGTGCCGCAACTTAGGCACCTCCGTTCGCAATGTCGCAACTAGGCACGTGCCAACTTAGGCACCTCGTTCCGCATGAGTCCGCAACTTAGGCACCTCGTCCGCATATGCGCAACTGGCACCTCGTTCCGCATGAAGTCCGCAACTTAGGCACAGCTCGTTCCGCATCATGTCCCGCAACTGTTAGGCACAGCTCGGTTCGCCGCACATAATGTCCGCAACTTAGGCACACTCGTTCCGCCACAAGTCCGGCACTTAGGGCACGCTCGTTCCGCACAAGTCCGGCACTTAGGCACGCTTGCCGTTCCGCACATAGACGTTCCGCAATCCACTAGGCACGCTCGTTCCGCACAAGTCCGGCACTTA
>NW_017618428.1:5000-7500 GCF_001879475.1 Ipomoea nil | reverse complement strand
CCATACCCCCCTATAGTAGTTTAAAAAAAAAAAACCCCAGTGACAGCAGTAGACACGGTTTGTCCCGTAAATCACACGGTCATTTCGGGTGGTTCCGTGCATTTTTTTTCAAATGTTATTGCATGGTCCTTTAGTTTAGAGCATTTTAACAATGCTTGGTAAATTTCAAAGCGTTTGGATGATTATTTCATTGAAAACGACGATGTCCAAATTTATGCCCAGCTGTCCGCAAAGTTCCTTGTCTGACTTAGCCAAGTACTTGGGATTGTTGGGAATGTGAGAGGAATATATGGCATTTCGTTTGCCTCACTAATTAAGTAGTACAATAAGCTCTAAAACAAATGTATATGCCATTTTGGCACGAGAACGACGTAAAACGACATAGGCCAAGGCATAACACAGAACCGTCGTAAAAGTACTGGGTGGCTGGCGGGTGAACCTCTGTTGCGTGATATTTTCCGCATCCGTCCGCAACTGTGCGCAATTTGGGCGCCCTCGTACCGCATAAGTCCGCAACCTCGGCACCCCCGTACCGCAACTTTCCGCAACCTCGGCCACCCCGTTTCGCAACTTTCCGCAACCTCGGCACACCCGTACCGCAACTTTCCGCAACCTCGGCACCCCCGTACCGCAACTTTCCGCAACCTCGGCACACCCGTACCGCAACTTTCCGCAACCTCGGCGCCCTCGTACCGCATAAGTCCGCAACCTCGGCACACCCGTACCGCAACTTTCCGCAACCTCGGCACACCCGTACCGCAACTTTCCGCAACCTCGGCACCCCGCCGCACCCGCACCTCGCACCCCGTACCGCAACTTTCCGCAACCTCGGCACCCCCGTACCGCAACTTTCCGCAACCTCGGCACCCCGTACCGCAACTTTCCGCAACCTCGGCACCCCGTACCGCAACTTTCCGCAACCTCGGCCACCCCGTTCCGCAACTTTCCGCAACCTCGGCACCCCCGTACCGCATAAGTCCGCAACTTGGGCACCCTCGTACCGCAACTTTCCGCAACTTGGGCACCCTCGTACCGCAACTTTCCGCAACTTGGGCACCCTCGTACCGCATAATTCCGCAACCTCGGCACCCCCGTTCCGCATAAGTCCGCAACTTGGGCACTCTCGTACCGCAACTTTCCGCAACTTGGGCACTCTCGTACCGCAACTTGGGCACCCTCGTACCGCATAATGCCGCAACCTCGGCACCCTCGTTCCGCATAAGTCCGCAACTTGGGCACCCTCGTACCGCATAAGTCCGCAACCTCGGCACCCTCGTTCCGCATAAGTCTGCAACTTGGGCACCGCATAAGTCCGCAACCTCGGCACCCTCGTACCGCATAATTCCGCAACTAAAGCACCCTCGTACCGCATAAGTCCGCAACCTCGGCACCCTCGTACCGCATAATTCCGCAACTTGGGCACCCTCGTACCGCATAAGTCCGCAACCTCGGCACCCTCGTACCGCATAATTCCGTAACCTCGGCACCCTCGTTCCGCATAAGTCCGCAACTTGGGCACCCTCGTTCCGCACAAGTCCGCAACTTGGGCACCCTCGTACCGCATAATGCCGCAACCTCGGCACCCTCGTTCCGCATAAGTCCGCAACTTGGGCACCCTCGTACCGCATAAGTCCGCAACCTCGGCACCCTCGTACCGCATAATTCCGCAACTTGGGCACCCTCGTACCGCATAAGTCCGCAACCTCGGCACCCTCGTACCGCATAATTCCGTAACCTCGGCACCCTCGTTCCGCATAAGTCCGCAACTTGGGCACCCTCGTTCCGCACAAGTCCGCAACTTGGGTACACTCGTACCGCATAATTCCGCAACCTCGGCACCCTTGTTCCGCATAAGTCCGCAACTTAGGCACCCTCGTACCGCATGAGTCCGCAACTTAGGCACCCTCGTACCGCATGAGTCCGCAACTTAGGCACCCTCGTACCGCATGAGTCCGCAACTTAGGCACCCTCGTACCGCATGAGTCCGCAACTTAGGCACCCTCGTACCGCATGAGTCCGCAACTTAGGCACCCTCGTACCGCATGAGTCCGCAACTTAGGCACCCTCGTTCCGCATGAGTCCGCAACTTAGGCACCCTCGTTCCGCATATGCCCGCAACGTAGGCACACTCGTACCGCATGAGTCCGCAACTTAGGCACCCTCGTACCGCATGAGTCCGCAACTTAGGCACCCTCGTTCCGCATGAGTCCGCAACTTAGGCACACTCGTTCCGCATATGCCCGCAACGTAGGCACACTCGTTCCGCATATGCCCGCAACGTAGGCACACTCGTTCCGCATAAGTCCGCAACTTAGGCACCCTTGTTCCGCACAAGTCCGCAACTTCGGCACACTCGTTCCGCAACTGTCCGCAAGTTAGGCACCCTTGCTCCGCATGAGTCCGCAACTGTCCGCAACTTAGGCACCCTCGTTGCGCAACTTAGGCACACTCGTTCCGCAACTGTCCGCAAGTTAGGCACCCTTGCTCCGCATAAGTCCGC
>NW_017618426.1:0-951 GCF_001879475.1 Ipomoea nil | reverse complement strand
GAGTGTGCCTAAGTAGCGGACTTGTGGCGGAACGAGTGTGCCTAAGTATCGGACTTGTGCGGAACGAGCGTGCCTAAGTTGCGGACTTGTGCGGAACGAGCGTGCCTAAGTTGCGGACTTGTGCGGAACGAGCGTGCCTACGTTGCGGGATATGCGGAACGAGTGTGCCTACGTTGCGGGCATATGCGGAACGAGTGTGGCCTAAGTTGCGGACTCATGCGAACGAGTGCGCCTAAGTTGCGGACAGTTGCGGAACGAGTGGCCTAAGTAGCGGACAGTTGCGGAACGAGTGTGCCGAAGTTGCGGACTTGTGCGGAACGAGTGTGCGAAGTAGGCGTGCCTACGTTGCGGACTCATGCGGAACGAGGTGTGCCTACGTTGCGGGCATATGCGGAAGCGAGTGTGCCTAAGTTGCGGACTCATGCGGAACGAGTGCCTAAGTGCCGGACTTGTGCGGAACGAGTGTGGCCTACGTTGCGGCTCATGCGGAACGAGTGTGCCCAAGTTGCGGACTTATGGGTACGAGCGTGCCTAAGTTGCGGACTCATGCGGAACGAGTGTGCCTAAGTGCCGGACTTGTGCGGAACGAGTGTGCCTACGTTGCGGGCTCATGCGGAACGAGTGTGCCCAAGTTGCGGACTTATGGGGTACGAGGGTGCCTAAGTTGCGGACTTATGCGGAACGAGGGTGCCTAAGTTGCGGGCTTATGCGCAACGTTGGTGCCTAAGTTGCGGACTCATGCGGTACGAGGGTGCCGAGGTTGCGGAATTATGCGGTACGAGGGTGCCGAGGTTGCGGACTTATGCGGAACGAGGGTGCCGAGTTGCGGAATTATGCGGTACGAGGTGCCCAAGTTGCGGAAAGTTGCGGTACGAGGGTGCCCAGTTTGCGGAAAGTTGCGGTACGAGAGTGCCCAAGTTGCGGAAAGTTGCGGTACGAGAGTGCCCAAGT
>NW_017618424.1:10000-12500 GCF_001879475.1 Ipomoea nil | reverse complement strand
TTGTGCGGAACGAGCGTGCCTAAGTTGCGGACTTGTGCGGAACGATGGTGCCTACGTTGCGGGCTTATGGGGAACGAGTGTGCCTAAGTTGCTGACTTATGCGCAACGTTAGTGCCTAAGTTGCGGACTCATGCGGAACCGATGGTGCCTAAGTGCGGACTGTTGCGGAACGGATGGTGCCTAAGTTGCGGACTCATGCGGAACGATGGTGCCTACGTTGCGGGCTTTGCGGACTTTGTGCGGAACGAGTGTGCCTACGTTGCGGGCATATGCGGAACGAGCGTGCCTAAGTTGCGGACTCATGCGGAACGATGTGCCTAAGTGCCGGACTTGTGCGGAACGAGCGTGCCTAAGTGCCGGACTTGTGCGGAACGAGTGTGCCTACGTTGCGGGCATATGCGGAACGAGTGTGCCTAAGTTGCGGACTCATGCGGAACGAGTGTGCCTAAGTTGCGGACTCATGCGGAACGAGTGTGCCTAAGTAGCGGACTTGTGCGGAACGAGTGTGCCTAAGTATCGGACTTGTGCGGAACGAGCGTGCCTAAGTTGCGGACTTGTGCGGAACGAGCGTGCCTAAGTTGCGGACTTGTGCGGAACGAGCGTGCCTACGTTGCGGGCATATGCGGAACGAGTGTGCCTACGTTGCGGGCATATGCGGAACGAGTGTGCCTAAGTTGCGGACTCATGCGGAACGAGTGCGCCTAAGTTGCGGACAGTTGCGGAACGAGTGTGCCTAAGTAGCGGACAGTTGCGGAACGAGTGTGCCGAAGTTGCGGACTTGTGCGGAACGAGTGTGCCGAAGTAGCGTGCCTACGTTGCGGACTCATGCGGAACGAGTGTGCCTACGTTGCGGGCATATGCGGAACGAGTGTGCCTAAGTTGCGGACTCATGCGGAACGAGTGTGCCTAAGTGCCGGACTTGTGCGGAACGAGTGTGCCTACGTTGCGGGCTCATGCGGAACGAGTGTGCCCAAGTGCGGACTTATGGGGTACGAGCGTGCCTAAGTTGCGGACTCATGCGGAACGAGTGTGCCTAAGTGCCGGACTTGGCGGAACGAGTGTGCCTACGTTGCGGCTCATGCGGAACGAGTGTGCCCAAGTTGCGGACTTATGGGTACGAGGTGCCTAAGTTGCGGACTTATGCGGAACGAGGGTGCCTAAGTTGCGGGCTTATGCGCAACGTTGGTGCCTAAGTTGCGGACTCATGCGGTACGAGGGTGCCGAGGTTGCGGAATTATGCGGTACGAGGGTGCCGAGGTTGCGGACTTATGCGGAACGAGGGTGCCGAGGTTGCGGAATTATGCGGTACGAGGGTGCCCAAGTTGCGGAAATTGCGGTACGAGGGTGCCCAAGTTGCGGAAGTTGCGGTACGAGAGTGCCCAAGTTGCGGAAAGTTGCGGTACGAGAGTGCCCAAGTTGCGGAAAGTTGCGGTACGAGGGTGCCCAAGTTGCGGACTTATGCGGAACGAGGGTGCCGAGTTGCGGACTATGCGGTACGAGGGTGCCGAGGTTGCGGACTTATGCGGTACGAGGTGCCGAGGTTGCGGACTTATGCGGTACGAGGGTGCCGAGGTTGCGGACTTATGCGGTACGAGGGTGCCGAGGTTGCGGACTTATGCGGTACGAGGGTGCCGAGGTTGCGGAAAGTTGCGGTACGGGTGTGCCGAGGTTGCGGAAAGTTGCGGTACGGGGTGCCGAGGTTGCGGAAAGTTGCGGTACGGGTGTGCCGAGGTTGCGGAAAGTTGCGGTACGGGTGGCCGAGGTTGCGGAAAGTTGCGGTACGGGGGCGAGTTGCGGAAAGTTGCGGTACGGGGTGCGAGGTTGCGGAAAATTGCGGTACGGTGGGCCGACGTTGCGGAAAATTGCGGTACGGTGGGCCGAGGTTGCGGAAAGTTGCGGTACGGGTGGCCGAGTTGCGGAAAATTGCGGTACGGGGTGCCGAGGTTGCGGAAAGTTGCGGTACGAGGGTGCCCAAGTTGCGGACTTATGCGGTACGAGAGTGCCCAAGTTGCGGAAAATTGCGGTACGGGGGTGCCGAGGTTGCGGACTTATGCGGAACGGGTGTG
Organism: Ipomoea nil; assembly: GCF_001879475.1. Lineage (NCBI taxonomy): Eukaryota > Viridiplantae > Streptophyta > Magnoliopsida > Solanales > Convolvulaceae > Ipomoea > Ipomoea nil. The sequence continues at coordinate 10,434 of NW_017618424.1, read as the reverse complement.
CCGAGGTTGCGGAAAGTTGCGGTACGGGTGTGCTGAGGTTGCGGAAAGTTGCGGTACGAGGGTGCCGAGGTTGCGGAAAGTTGCGGTACGAGGGTGCCGAGGTTGCGGAAAGTTGCGGTACGAGGGTGCCCAAGTTGCGGACTTATGCGGAACGGGGGTGCCGAGGTTGCGGACTTATGCGGAACGAGGGTGCCGAGGTTGCGGACTTATGCGGAACGAGGGCGCCCAAATTGCGCACAGTTGCGGACGGATGCGGAAAATATCACGCAACAGAGGTTTACCCGCCTGCCACCCCAGTACTTTTACGACGGTTCTGTGTTATGCCTTGGCCTATGTCGTTTTACGTCGTTCTCGTGCCAAAATGGCATATACATTTGTTTTAGAGCTTATTGTACTATTTAATTAGTGAGGCAAACGATATGCCATATATTCCT
>NW_017618423.1:0-7130 GCF_001879475.1 Ipomoea nil | reverse complement strand
TTATATATATATGTGTGTGTGTTGGAAAATTCTGAGAGAGTGAAAGATTTGTGTGGTCCAAATTAAACCACAAACATTCATCCTTTGCCATGTGTCCTTACTACACTATATCTTAGCCAAATATAAAGCCACTAATCCCATTCTTAAGTTAATTGTGGTTGTTGTGCTTTGAGAAGGCGTGAAGCAGCGCAAATCATGGATGACATTGCGGTTGTAATAATATGCGACCTTACTATATAAAGACCATACACATTGTTAATAAGTGCTCAATATTCATCCTTAAACCTTCGTTTCTTTAATCCCTTTGAGTCGTAGTCTGAGCAATAGTGAGGTTCGCCTACGTGATTGTTAGTGCAAGCTGTCCGTAGTAGGCCTGTGTAGCCTGTCGAAAGCGTGCCAGGGTTTTAACTGCACCGTTACCGGCAAATAACGCTTTTAAGGTAGTGTTATTGTAACACGGCACAGATTTCCTTTCAACCATACACCAATAGTGTCCGTGCTTCTTAAAAGGCTTCCAGATCGTGCGTTGACGTTGCTATTTTACCCAACAGTTAAAAGCGTTATTTTTGCAACAGTCAACCTTTAGCATTATGGCACCTTCTGTCATACCGAATCTATCAAAAATCACCGCGCTTGATGGGAAAAATTACAGTAGGTGGGCTCAAAGAATGCGTATTCTCTTTGAACAATTAAAGTTGGTTTACGTGTTATATTCAGTTGCACCCTCCAACAGTGTTCTCTCCCTTTGTGGCTACAAATGCTAACCATGGATTTGATTACACTCCGAGTGAAGAATCGAGAGAAAGCAGTCCTGAAATAGATTACATTCGGGTCAAGAACGAGGTGTAACTCTGATGCAGTTTAGAAATGACAATTTGGCAGCCAGAGGATACATTCTGTCACAAATGAATGACGATTTGTTCGACATCTATGTCAAACAAGACTCGGCAAAAGTCATTTGGAATCACTGTCAGAAAAGTACGGTGCCAATGAAACTGAAAATCAAAATGTTAGAACCGTCTACAACAAAAGGAGTAGAAAAATCACGAAGTTCAAAGGAAGGTGTTTTGCGTGCAAAAAGCAAGGACACCGAGCACACCAGTGCTACCATCACAAGGGCAAAACTAGCAAAAGTCAATCTAACAGAGCAAGATAAGTATTGAGTCTCTTTAAATAAATAGTTATTTTGAGTAACTATATTTTCTCTAGTTCTAAGGGTTCGCATGAAGTATGATTGTCTTAGTACTGAGTTCTAGTTGAGTTGTCTAAATTTTGATTACTTAGTAGTACTTACTTCTTTAGTATGTTGAATACTAATGACATTGATTGAAATAATTTATGCATTGATATTGCTCAAACTTTTTACTAAGATTATTTGTATAAAAATAAGAGCATATATCACGGGCTTCAATTGTAATTTAATGAGAACATGGAAAAGTCATCATTCTTGAACTGTCTAGGAAGATGGTTTTTAATTAAACTTCAGTTTCACCACTCGACCTGGGAGTACTTAAGAAGTAGGGTGTTGATCATGCAGGCTAGTTAGAGCGCCACTTGATCTTTACCTGAAATGAGGATGACTTTCATATGTTGTTAAACAATCAAAGTCTTGCAATAGAAGTTGTTGAAGTACTACAATAGTAATATTGATCTGCATCCTATGAATGCTTTATATGAGCTTTTTTCTCAAGGGAATGGAAAATTGTGCAAGTGGCAACTCTAAAGTCTCATTGTTGAGAGATATTTCCAATAAATATGAGCTCAACATATTCATAGTGTATGAGATTAATCTTATAAGAATATGATGTGAAATTTGTGATTATGTTGTTTAACTTGATGTAGCATGTGGACAACATTATTTCTATGGCTTACTAACAATGAACATTTGGATATATATTATTTAAACTCTTGGTTGAGTCATATTGAAATACTATAATTCCTAGTTAAAGGGTAATTGTGATCAATTGAGATAACCAAGTTTGTTGAAATATATTCAACTGTTTGAGCATATATCAGGTAAGTGCGAAGCTTCTATAATGCTCCACAAAGCAAATATGCAAAACTCAGTCTACAAAGGAGCTAATGTTGGGCAAAGATCAATCTGGGTAAGAGATCAAATACTTTTGACAAAAATATTTGTAAGTGTTGTGTGCCTTGTAGGGTTAATAAACTCCTATATTTTTATCAAAAGTTTTCTTTGTGGCAAGAATAATGATGAAAGAGGATGTTTCATGTTAAACATGAAAATCTCAAGGGATTATTTACGAGTAAACGAAGTACTCGTCAAAGTGTATGTAAGTTTGATTTAGAGAATCAACTTACTTGAAGGCTAATTATGAGGATTAGTCGATGAATCATTGGAAGGACTTAAAGTCCAAGTGGTAATGAATTTGTGGTGGTCCCACTTTTGTGGTCAAACGAAGCCATGAAAAGAGTTACAAAAGTACACTAGTTGGTCATTCCTACAATGTGTGTACTTGTGAGGTTGAGCTACAACTCTTAATGAATTCATAACTCTTTGAGAAATGGGTGTTTTGTTGAGACAAACCTAATGAATTCACCGCATAATGACATGAGTACAAAAGTGCTCTTGGTGACTTATACTCAATTGGAGTGATCTATTTGAGGTAGACCTAAAGAGATCCCTAACTTGAGTGGAAAAGGGCTAACCGCCTCTCTTATGAAAGATAATGGGGTTATCCCAAGAAGCTGAATGGCTAAGAAACATGGTGATATCCGTGCAATTGTGGGGTGTCCAATACCTTCACCACATTGTGATTCACAAACTGTCGTTTGCACTGCAAATAACAGTGCCTATGATAGAAAGAAAAGACTTACAACTAATTTATGTCATTAACTACTCTATAAGCCTTTAATGGTAGTTTATACTAAGATAGACTTGATAGAGTTAAAAGTCTATATTGAGATAGACTTGACAAGACATAAAAATTTATAATGCGGTAAGACTTGTCAGAGTTGAAAGTCTATCTTGTGATAAACTTTGACATGGTAGAAGTCCATATTGAGACAGACATAACATTCTTTAATACTAAGGGTGTTCATAAGAAGTCAAAGAGTTTGACTTTCGTAAAACCTACCTTTTGAGTTGGTGTGTATATTAGAGTTCAAAATTTATCTAACCGGTGAGTTCAAGATTCATATCACTCTCGGGAAGAAATTACTCAGTGTCACTACATGTCAGTTCAAGTTCTCAAACACTGACATTAAGACCAACTCATTTGTATTGCTCAGACATTATCATTTCCTTTCCTCTTAAAATTTGTGGGATTGTTGGAAAATTAAAGATGAATGTGATGTTGGTCCACCTCCACTTCTTTGACATTTGTTATTGGAATAATGGAGAATGAATTCTCCATTATTTGTGTGGTAGCGCAGTGCGCTCCTTTCTTAGGAGCAACACAATTGGCGCTAGTGTGTGGACAACACACTTTGTCCTTTTTTTTTGTGGTTGGATGGAGGGGGGCTGCTTACTATAAATAGCAGCTCCCAACATCGTTTTAAAACACACCTGACTTCAAGTCACTTATTTTATTCTCCTTCTCTCTCCCTTAGTCTAAGCAATAGTGAGGTTCGCCTACGTGATTGCTAGTGCAAGCTATCCGTAGTAGGTCTGTGTAGCCTGTCGAAAGCGTGTCTGGGTTCTAACTGCACCGTTATCGGCAAATAACGCTTTTAAGGTAGTGTTATTGTAACATGGCATAGATTTCCTTTCAACCATACACCCATAGTATTTGTGCTTCTTAAAAGGCTTCCAGATCGCACGTTAGCGTTGTAAATATTTTCAACAATTATTAGGTACACAGCCCCAATGAACAATGTGTGTAACCAATCACTCATTGATTTGACACCTAGACCGATAATGGAGGTTATCACATACACTAAGTATGTTGTTAATGGTTTCAAGTTTCAGACTGAAGAACATTGTCGTAGAAAGTTGACTTCTAACTAGGAGTGTCAATCAAGTGAACGCGTTTAGCACAATTTGAATCAATTTTTTGGCACATGGCAAAAGGTTATTGAGTTGAGTACCCCAACGTCCAATAAAAAGGTTGTTCTTCAAGTGTAAGTGTTTGGCCCAACACCCAATTTGGGTCAATATTCAATTCTGAATATGGTATCGCTGAGGTGCACTGCAATAAACGTTATAGAAAGTATGATCCTTTTATCATTGCACAAAGCGCATGTCAAGTGTTTTATATTCCACACCGCGGGTATATGGGAGAAAATGGATTGTGGGTAGTCTTGAATGTACGCCTAGAGAAATTGAATGCCTCTAGTTACACATATCACAAGATAACATACGTTGCGTACATATGGGGGTGATCAAGGTGTGTACGAACCATAAAGATGAATGAAGTGGAATTACCTCAAAGCGGAAACCAATAGTCTGACCAAGGTGTCCAAATTGAAGATTAAGAAGAAGATGATACTGAAGAATTTGAAGAAGATGACAATGATTATTTGTAGAAGATGATAGTGGAGACATTGATGATGTAGATGATAATGAGGAATCTGACAATGATCAGGGTGATTTTTAATTTAGACTTGAAATTTAAATGATTTTAATGTTTATTTTAATTAATGTTGAGAATGATTTTAATCTATATCTATATCTATATACATATAGAGGCCACAAGATTTTGGCCAATCAAATCCTTCCATTTTCTCGCCTAACCGAAACGACGACGTCCCCCCCCCCCCCCCCCCCTTTTTTTAAAATTCAAATTCATTCAATCTCCTACCTATTTGCTGTTTAATTTAGTGATTAGGTATTGTCGTATGATGTTAGGCATGCTCTTTAGGGGAGTGGGCTATTGTAGAGTTAGTATTCTAATGGGGTTCTTGATAGGAAACATGTGATTTAAGTCTAATGGGTATGGGAGTGATCTAAATTGCAATGTATAGCTAATATTATAATATTTATGCAATTGTATGACTCTCTCAGTTTGCTGCTTATATATAGATATACACATTCAGCCTTCAGAGCAACCAAAAATATTACAACTTTTTTTTATCTGTGCTACCACAAAAACCAACCAAAATATTACAACTTTCAGCCTTCAAAAATCAACATGACTGGGCAGTTCATGAACAGACTTCCAAGGCCATTATATTGCATTGTGTCCGGAGTTATGTCGTCACTGAAAACAAAGGACAAAAACTAATTAGAAGTCAAGAGTGTGTGTTCCATGATCAAGAGGTGTGTTATTCTTACATTACTATCTTTTATTTTATTATTTATTGCTAACTGTTTGTAGGTACATATGTTATTCTCTTTGTGTTTTGAATATAGGGTATTTTTATTCATGTTCACATACCTAAGGATATTGTTGCAATATATCGGAATATGTTCAAGGAGGGTAAAGTCTTTGGTATTCGAAATTTCCTATGTATCACTAACTTCTTCAAGTATAAAACAAGCGTGTGAATTTCCCTAAAACAATGTTCCGGTTCAAGAGTTTCCCGTACATACTTTCAAAGAAGGATGTTGATGAGAAAGTTTGATAGGTAAGAGTTGGAAAAGAAGGAATGTTAATTTGATTATGTTTTCAACCAAAGCCATCAAAACTAATATTCTGCTGTTATTTTATGTAGATGTAGATGTGATTGTGCGAATTGTTGAAATTTATACCCCACTGGAGAAGGTGATAGCTAGAAAACAAACTAGGTTTATTGACTTTGTTCTTGAAGACATTGGGTAATTTTTTTTTGACTTGGATATGCTGATGTTAATCTTATTATTAAGTTTTGTTGGGTATTTAAATTTGTTTCTGTTTTCATGCAGTAAAAATCAGATTAAGTGTACATTATGGGATGAGCATGTGGATCAACTAACTCCTTATTTCCATATTGTTGCTCCTGAACTAGTCTTACTTCTCATTCAGCTTTGTAGGGCTAAGTTTATGGACAGTAAGTTCTCATTCAGGCTGGGTGTGCTTCTTGTTTCAAATAATCTCATATCTCCTATGAGCAAAAAAAAATTTCGTCAGATGGTGAAGTTCGTATTTGCAGCTCCTTTGATGCTACCCAACTGTTTTTTTACTCATTCTTCTAAGGAGTTCTGTGAATTCAAGAATAGGTCTGTTTATATTTTATGGTGTTTGTTCAAATTTTTAATTGAATGTCAAAGTATTTACTTTTTATTTTTTGGTAGCTTCACAGGTTATCACACCCGTTAAGGTGTATAGATTCTGGTTCTAGGCTGCAACCTAATAATCTTTTGATTACTCCTATTGAAGATATTTACTTAAAAAAAAAACAGTTTAATCTGCTACAATGTTTGTTAATTATTTCTGTTTGTCTACTATTTTTTTGTAGTGTTTTTTATGTACTTATAAACCCCAAGTATAAAAGAGATGACCTAGAGTTTTTTTTTTTTTTTTTTTTTTGGGCACCAGTTGGGGGAGTATTGGATGACAGGCAGAATTGTTGGCGTAGAGAGTATAAGTGATTGGTATTTCATTTCTTGCAAAACTAATTCTTGCAAGAGGAAGCTTGCTGAACAAGGTGGCATGATGTACTGTGGTGGGTGTAAGAATTCTCGCATGAAGGCATTGTGAAGTATAGGTTGATTGACTGTGTTGCGGACCACACTGGAGATTCTCCTATGCTTATATGGAATCGTGAATATGCAGATTTGGTTAGTATGTCAGCGGCTGATTTAAAGGCTAAGTACCTGAGGTATATACTACTATTTCACTTCTTTATTGGTTGTTTTATGGTTTGGTTGTTGATGTGGTATCTGTCCTCCAATATTTCTAGGGAAATAATTGTATTCCGCTTGAACTTGTTCGTTTGTGTGGGATGTCTATGGTTTTTCATATTTTTATGAAGAAAGAACAAGTGGAGAGCTACTATTCTGCCTTTACGGTTCTAAGGATTTGCAGGGATGAACCATTGCTTGCACAGCACTGCTCGGGTTTTCTAGCTGCCCTTCTGCTAAAATGGTACTAGGTGATGTTGGAGGTTATTTGGATGTTGAGGGTAACTCTGAGGTATACTTATTATCCTATTTCTAGGTTTATAAGTGGTTCTAAATATGTTACTGACTGGTCAGAACTTCTTTTCTGCAACAACAATTTGGCAGTGATGAAGAAGAGTTTTTTGGG
>NW_017618422.1:0-1129 GCF_001879475.1 Ipomoea nil | reverse complement strand
CCTCCCTGGCGCCCCTCCCTTCTGCTGCCGCCGTTGGCTGTCTTGGCTCTCTTCCCGTCTGTCCCGGCCGGCTCTTGCTTTTGCGGTTGGCCTGCTCGGGCGTTCCCCCCCTCCGGGTTTGCCCCCTTGGCGCGCTGTCCCGCCGGTTCTCCGGTCTCTCCCGGCCCCCCCGGTTCCCCGCTTGGGTTTCGGCCGCCGGCCCCTTTCGCTCTTGTCGGTTCTTCCGCCGCGGCCTTCGCTGGCTGTGTTGCTTCTCGCCCCTCCCCTTCCGGGTGCGTCTTTCTTCTGGCCGGGGGGCTCTCTCCTGGCGCCGTGTTCCCCGTCCTTCCTCGCTCCTTCTCCCCTGGCCGCCGCGTTCGTTTCCTGTTTCGCGGCTCCTTCCCCGGGTGTTTGGCTCCCCTTTTCTCTCTGGGCTTCGCCTTCTGGCTTCTCTCTCTCCGCCCTTGCCCTCTCCTGTGCCCCTCCGCTGCCGTCTTCCTCGCTCCGCCCCCCCCCGGCCGTCGCCCTCCGCCCCTCGCCTCCCGTTCTTCGCCCTTCGGGCGCGTGTCCCCCCTCCCGTTGTCTTCTTGCCCCCCTTCCTCCTGCGTTGCTGTTCGCCGCTCCCTTGCCTCCCGGCCTGCCCCCTTTCCGTTCCCGGCTCTGCTTCGCCCCTGGGCCTTTCGCCCCCTTTGTCCTTTGTCTCTCTCCTTCCGTTTTCCTCCCCTTCTTTGGCCTTCCGCCCTTTTCTCCCTTCCGTGTGTCCCCCTTCCTTTGCTTTCTCTTGCTGCGCCCTGTCCTTCCGGGCCTTGGCCTCCCCCTCGGGTTTCTTTCGTTGGGTTTTGTTTCCTCCTTCCGTGCTCCCTGGCCGTTTGCCTTTGCTCCTCCTGGCTCCTCCTCGTGCTCCTGCGCCCCTCTCCTTCTGGTTGGTGTTTTTCTGTTCTTGCGTGGTCGTGCTTGCCCCCGTGGGCGCCTGTCCCCTTTCCTCTTCTTCTCCCCTTCGGCTCCGTTCTGCTCCTCTTCCGTCTTTGCTCTGTGGTGCCCCCCTCCTCCTCCTCGCTCGCCTCCCTTCTGCTTCGGCGTCTCGTTCGGGTTTCGGCGCCCTCCCGCCTCCCCCCCCCTGCTGGCCCGTGGTTCTCTCCGGTCCCTCGTC
>NW_017618421.1:3822618-4085089 GCF_001879475.1 Ipomoea nil | reverse complement strand
CTCCTTTGGACGCATCGTGCTTCTTTAGGACACATCGTTCTCCTTTGGACGCATCGTGCTCCTTTAGTATACATTGTGCTCTTTTGAGTACATCATGCTCCTTAGCACACATTGTGCTTTTTTCAGCACATCATGCTCCTTAGCACACATTGTGCTCTTTTCAGCACATCATGCTCCTTAGCACACATGTTCTCTTTTGCGAAATCTGCCTTATAAAAATATAGGTCCTTTTGGGGAATCGATCTCGGTATGATCGTTTTGAGTAAGGACCTCTACCATTTCGCCGTTAGGCTCATCCGGTCATTCCTTGCAACATTATTGCTTTATGCTCTTTCATGGATGAATACTTGAAGGACCAAAATTAATTTCTCAAATTAATTTTGTTCTTCCTGTGGTAGATTCCTTCTGATTTTATTATTCTGATTTATGATGCTTGTACTAAAGACTCAAAAACTGAGGGGATCTAAAGTACATTTGGCTCATCAAAACATACAAAAATATTCCTATCAGCCACTACCCCACGACGGCTGACAGATGATGTGATGGGCATTAATTGCCCGTATAGGCACTTGAGGAATTTTCTCTCCTCATTTAATATGGAATGATCAAAACTGATCTGAGCATGATCTTATCACTTTCCCATAAGCTGATCAGTTACCTTTTGAGGGAGTGAAACTGGTTGAATATTTAAAATTCAAATCACCCACCCCAAAATCGGGCTGACTCGTATTTGAGTACCCGGTAACAAATGGAACCTACAAAAACCCCTACTCTCCATACTTCTCATCTTTCACTTATTATTGATCTCAAAATCAAAGTGTCATATCTGTATCCCCTCAACACCTCAATGGCGGATAAAATCCAAGATACCCTCTCGAATGAAGAACCAGAAACCCCAGCCTGTTTGGATATTCCTTCCTTCCCAACGGAAGATATACAGTTCATCGAATCTAGGGCACCACTCATAGTCGGAGGAAGCATGTGGGACACTCATGGGTTCTCGAGTATGTTCTTGATCGAAGGTTTGGAGAAGATATCATTAATCTGCTTACAGAGACCGGACTATACAGAAAAAGCCCCGGTGATATCACAAAGAAACTAGGCTACGGATTTTTGGTTAGTCATTTACTTGTCACAAAGAATATTCTCATGAAACCAGGGATCCGACCAGGACAAAAAGCCTGCCACATGAAGCAGAAACCCTCTGGTTATGACAAGCAGAAAGCTTTGGAGCTGAATATTCCTTTAGAAGTGGTTAAATCCAAACGAAAGTCAAGGACACCGAAAGGATCAGAAGATGACCAACCAAAGCCGAAAAGACAAAAGAAAGAGAAACGCTCCTCTCGGATTAAGTCAAAAGAGTAAGCAATCAGTACATTCACACCCACTTCCATCTCTCCAAAATCTCCACAGAGAAGGACATTTTCGCTCTCCTGTGAGACCGAAGCTTGGTGCATCTTCTTCCCCGAATGTAGACAAAACACCGAGAGAAGCATCCTCTCAGGTGGAAGAACACACGAGAGACGCACTTTTCCGGGGGGAAGGTCAGACGAAAGAATCTTCTCCTGCAAAACCCTCTGATCAACAGGCACCAAATCTTGGCCAAAGTTCTCCACAAGTCCTTCATCCACAAGAACCCATTTCAGCAGAGCGAGACATTCATAGTTCGACACAAGAACCTGCTGCTATGGACATGGAGGCCGGTCACTTAAGTCTTCCACAATAACCTGGCTTGCCAGAAAAGACGAAAGAATTGGCTGCTAAATTGGATGAAATCTCGTCTCTTCCACAAGAACCTACTAATGCAGAACAGGCAACGACAAATCTGACACAAGAACCTGTATTGGTAGATGAGACAGCCAATGAACCAATTGACACTGGTATCACCCTCCAAAGACATCAACACCTGTTCCCGAAGTCACAACAAAACCACCAGTTGCTGCACCCATTCCTCCATCTCCGGATCAATTGCTTCGTGAGTCTATTGAAAATGACTACAATCGAGTTTTGCAATGGCAAAAATGGCGCACGGCCCCCTTGAACACATTCATTGAAACTTTTGAAGTCATGAAAGATGAAGAAGAGTTTGCCCTTGAGTGGCTTGAAACCAAGGATCTGAATGAAGCTCTACGTCTTGAAAAGATAAGACGTGTGTTCTCTTACAAAATAACGAATCGTACTCTCGGAAAGGATAAAGCTCTTATTTGCATTGAGCTCAACAAACCCCCCTTGGATCCGGCATTTGAGGAAGAGATGAAGGAAGTTCGCTATGCCTTGTTAATTTCCAAAGTCAAAACCATCCTGGAGAAAGAACATCAAAATGATCCTAACTGCAGTGTCAGTGGCTTGAAAGATGATCAAGGCCAAGAGATTGACACGACCGAAGATGAAGAAGACGAAGACAGAGATGATGATGTCGAGGATGTAGACGACGAGAACGGTGACAATGATGATGACAATAATGATGATGACAATAATGATGATGACAATGATAGTAACAATGGAGCAAATCTAATGTATGACAGTCCATCTCCTCTCTTGGTAGGTCCTGCTTATGACACTGTTCCCGAAAGATCTCCAGCTCAGAAATCACCGTCCGAAAGTGATGGCACAAGGGAAGCATCACACCAAGATGAAGACGTTTCAACTACTCAGCCTGAAGATCTGTCTCGAGCTCTCGTTCACATGTTCGGCCCATGAACGAAACTCCAATAAAACGAGAGGAAGCAGTTGTACATGAGGATAAACTGGAAGCCTCCCCAATTCTTCTAAGTTCGAGCAGTGGTGGCAAAAAGGATGCCCCACTTCAAGGAGACCAAGTTGAAACCCCACAAACAAATATTGAAGAAGACTCCCCTCCTGTATCTCCACGAGTAGTCATGAATCTCATGAGAGAGACTGTCCATGCTGCCGAAACCATACATCAATAATACTTGATCATTAGGCAAAGGGACACCAAAGTCTTGGAAGACTTGTCCAAGAAAGTGGATCAGTTGATGGCTGCACCAGCTTAACCTCGTCCGCCACCGCCAGAGCCGTCTCAACCTCCACCGCAAGCTAATCCTGATCAACAATTTCACAAGCACGTGGCTAAGGAGCTCCATGAACTTCACACCGCTGGTCAACAAAGTGGCTCGTCAACAGCACGAACTCAAACACTCCCATTTCAATCTCAAAGAGTTATTGACTTAGCCTGCTCAAAGATAGACACTTCACAAGACAACACATATCAATTGGGACAATATGCTCTTCAAACTCTCGGATATGCCCAAGATATTCTGAATGCAATCAATCAGCTCCCCAACGTTCCTCCTACCACATGTGCCGATGATGCCAAAAAGGGGGAAAAGAGACATCATGAAGATGATAGGGATGACGATCATCCGAGGGAGAACACGAGAGAACGATCTCCATCACCAAGAAAAGATGAGCGAAGAAGTACAAATCCTCTATCCAGATCTCGTGGTCACCATCCTTCTCAGTCGAGACATTATTCAAAACGTGGCCATTCTCAATCCAGATCACAGTCTCTCAAGCCTCGTCAATCTTATGGCTCTGAATCAAAATTTGTATTTGCCGGGCTCTCCAAGAGAGAAAAGGCAAGCCGAAGGCAGAAGTTCATGAGGGACAGAAAAATAACTATGGATGGAGTCAGTGACTTTGTTGAATACAAACCTTATGAAGAAGGTAGTGGAAAACGTTTTGAGGGTTGCAATGTCCCTACCTGGCTGAAGACAAGGGACAACCACACCAGACAAGATCACATAAGCACCCAAAACGAAAGAATAAAGAGTCAAAATAGAGAACTATGGGAGAAACATGAAGAAGAAGCCCGGATAAGAGAGCATGAACTGAAGGAAAGAGAGAGAGTAAAGAAGCTTATTGAAGATCTCACGAATGTAACCAAACATTCTGAGGATGGTGTCATCTACAATGCAGCTTTCAAAGTGCATACCGAGTCTAGAAAGAGCTACAAAGAAGGAATGAACTCTTTTGAACTCATCTCATGGTGGAAAGCTGGAGTAGTTGCAGGAGCAGACATTCGGGAGGCCTACAACAACTACATAAGCCTCAACATTCGTGGAAAATACGAAGACCTAGTCTAGACAAATCCAATCAAAGTCTTCAGAGAACGAATCAACAAGGAAATCGACACCAACATAATGCTCAAGCAACAAGAAGAAAGGGACGCTCGTGAACGAGAAAAGGCCAAGCCATAAATGTCAATCTCTCTAGATTCGTAAGTTGTTCTTCTTTTTGTTTATCTTAAAAAGTTTTTGTAATCATCTTTATCATTATATAAAGTACTCGTTGTTACACATCTCGTGTCACTTGTCTGAGTTACTTGTCCTTGTCTTTCCTATTAATGGTTTCATCTAGAAAAGACTTGTAAACTCTCGAGTAAGGCTGACTTGTAATGGGAAAATCCGTTATGGAACCTTTTATCAGCTTTATAAGAAGAGTATAGGTTTTGGCATCATCAAAAAGGGGGAAATTGTTAGGAACACTTGTATTAGGATTTTGATGATACCAATGTAACCTAGAAAGTAGACCCCTAACCGTTACTTCTTTAAATCGCCGCTTTCGTCCTAGACGAAAGTTGCCATAACTCAGATGTAATTCGTGTTAGGTTAGCCAAACACACGAAGACGAGTTATGCTTAGTTGTTAGGGTGATCAAGACGAAAGAAGACGCGAAGCATGAAGCACATTCAACGAGAGTTTAAGAGGAGTTGTCATTGAACACGAAAGGACATTCTTGTAAATGATAATCCTTCGAGACATCCCTTCTCACCAATAGCAAGAAGAATGTCTCCTTTGTCTGACTTGACAACATCCTAGGATAAAAAGGACCTCAACTTGTGGGACACACATATCAAGGAGCATTAAATGAAGATGTACTATTTCCTGAAGCTAAAGGACAAAACCCTAAGGCTCTCCATGCCATCAACGGCTACAAGGTACAACCTCATTAATGGAGCATTTAATGCATGAAGCTCCCCGGTCCTTACCCACTGGATAATAGGTTCAAAAATTCATCTCTTTCTAACGGATGAATTTTTGCTCACCTATATAAACCCACCTTCATCAACTAAGAAGGTGCTGGTTCTATTCACTCGATCTATATACATGCAAAAGCTCTTAAACGCTCTCAGCTCTCTCAAGCTTTTGTGAACCAGTGTTAAGGTGCTAAGATACTTGAAGAAGGTCATTGATCATCATCTTACACCTTAAAGAAGCCTTGCCTTTTGTACGAAGCAATCATCCCTCTCAGTCAAGACTTCATCACGTTGGAGAAATCAGAAATTATTTTCTACCAACCTCAACTCGGAAGAAGAAGCTGATATAGGCGGAGTAAACTCGAGGAGTTAAAAAACCTACGAAGGCTGTCCGGCTTAGTGATCAAGGAAGTCTTTGTGTAATTGTGCTAACGAGTGATAGTGCAATCCTTCCATAAGTTGTGGAAGAAGAGTGGAGTAGGCAACGTTAGCTAGAGCTGTCAAAACGGTCTCGCGGGGCGGGGCGGCCAAAACACACCAAAGCCCGTCCTCGTGGCGGGACGGGCTACAAAGCCCGCCTCTTAGCGGGCTTGGAATGTGGTCGACCCGCCCCGCCATGCCAAAGCCCGCTGGCGGGGCGGGCTAGCCCGCCAATCAATTTTTTCACTGTGTTAATTTATTTTTTTTATAAAAAAAATAAAATCACTGTACAATATCCTTCACTAACACAGTAACACTACCTAGTATTGTATTCCTATAAATCTATAATCATATAAGTTATAACACACTAACACAATTACACAAACCAAAATAACACAAAAAATAATATGTATTAAATACTAAATATATATACAAAATATATATGTATTAGCCGGTCGCGGGCTAAACCCGTGACCCGCCTGACCTGCCCCGCTTGGACCCGTGACCCAGGCGGGACGGGCTAAAAAGCCCGCCTCCTGGCGGATCAAAATTTGAAGAACCCGTCCCCTACTTACGGCGGTACGGGACGAGTCGACCCGACGGATAAAACCCATTTTTGACGGCTCTAACGTTAGCCGAACCACTATAAAATCTCTCGTCCCTTTATCTCCTTACTTTCGCTTTTCATATCTGCATCATATTGTCCTCATTATCTTTACCGAAAGTTTTCTTATATCGAAAACTCGTGCAAAGCAAACAAACGAAGTTAACATTTCCGCTGCGCCAAAACACCGAAAGGTCGTTTTTAGGGCAAATCACGAAAAGAGTCTATTCACCCCCCCCTCTAGACTCTCACTACAACTCTATCGGGACCAACAGAGTGTGAATGGTTACTAATAATAGTGCTTGAGAATGAATAAGGAAATGAAACCCTTATGTTATTTGGGTATGAGTTTTTCAATTGATGGGGTATTCGAAACCCATAGTAGTGTTCTAAAAACCTATCAACCAAACAACAACAATCACTTTCATACTCATTCCTATGAGCAAAACCCACCAACCAAACACATCCTAGATGTAACTTTCATAATTTTTGAATGAAATGCATGATAATAGATTCATTTGAAGAAGTTGAAGAAGTGAGCCATTTGATGACCATAAACTTGAGTGCTGATAGGGGCCGTGGGTTCTATGAGGTGAAAGTTTACAGGAGATGAAATTACCCCGTAAATGTAAAAGATGTCAAATATAGCTTGATGATTAATAGAATGGGAAGGTGTTTTTTTTTTTTTTTTTTTTTTTTTTTTTTTTTTTTTTTAATACATTAAGTTTCCCAACTTAGGCTAGACTAATCTTAAGTCTTCAGAACCTTTGTCCAAGAGCCGCTAGAGGAGGTAAATCGCGAGCCGCCTCGTCAATCCCTAGGTTCTCACCCCTTGCCTGTACATTTTGTGCGGTGATCGGTCAAGGTCTCCTAATAACCCTCTAGGATCCCACTCACACTGCCACTGGAGTAAGGCTTTAGAATGGGAAGGTGTTTTATTTTATTTTTTTTATTTTTTTATTTTTTTGATACATTAGGTTTTCCAACTTAAGTTAGACTAATCCTACACTCACAGAAACCCTGTCCAAGATCCGCGGGAGGAGGTAAACTGCGAGCGTCCCATCAATCACTAGATTCCCACCCCTTGCCTGTCTGCTAATGACTCTCTAGAGTGGAGCAATGCTTTAGAGTGATAGGTCAAGCCAACTGAGCTAGTCCTGTGGGGCATGGGAAGGTGTTTTTAGTTTTTACACTATAATAATTGACAGCATCGTTGTGTGGTATAGTTAATAGTTAATTTAAAGATGCTATATATATTCTAACTGCATCAGAAGTGTATGCATTTTCATGTTACTTTTTGTGCATTTCCACAATATATGGTATCTGTTATCTTGTGTGCTGATGGCATTATATTTTTCAATTAACCATACTTTTTTTCTTCTCAAGTTGGGAATGGCGTGAATCCTAATGGTAGTAGGTCAAGATCTGTGGCAACAAATATTGGAATGAGTTCAATTGGAAGATCTGTGGCTACTTCAACAGAAGATATACTAACCAGGACTATGTGGTCTAATGGTACCCGGGTTGGACTTCCATTTGGAAGATTATGAGTTCGAGCCTCAGTGGAGGTGTTATTGGTTCTTTGTGTTTCAGTAGGTTGAGAAAGTATATGAACAGATACTACAATGTAATAGAGCCAGTAACTTTCAAAAAAAAAACAGAAGATATACTAGAGTTCCAACGTAAGGAAATGATGAACTTAATTTTTAAGATTTGCATTATAAGCAGATGCTAATAGTCCACATTAATAAAATAAGAGAGAACATATGTGTTTATAAGTCTGAGTTAAACTAACTAATTGATTGGATTCATACTAAGATTATAACAAAATACGCAATATAGTCATCGACTATAGTGATTTTACACAATTTAGTCTATTGTTAAAAATTCTGAGTGTTAGAATAGGGTCTAATGGTACGTAATTTCTCATTATTTTAGTACGAAGATTTGCATTTATGCGTGGATCTGGGAAAGAAGAAGTAATTCAAGACTATATTGGGTATTATATTACCTCCAGTATGAATTAATTTAATATACTTAATAATTGTACTCTATCTGGTTTATGGTTTATGGTTTATGGTTACATTCATATATGGTGTCTACACTTAATCATAATTTCATTTTTATCTTGTGGCCTATAGTTTAAGACATCTACCATGATAATATGTAAAATGAACTTTTGCTTGTTGATTAAAGGCAGCTATGTTTTTGGAAGTGCAGGATTTGAGAATCTTAGCCTATTCTCAGATCAGATCTATTTATTTATTTTTTTTTTGAAAGAGTCCATAATCATAATTATGGTGATAATACAACCTTTTATTAATGTTTTGAACCTGTTATAACTCTTTTTATATTCATGTCTCGTATCAATTTAGAGGGAAATCCTGATCTCCGCGGATTCTTTGGAGCTTTTGAGAAGCCTGATTCATTTTATGATGGCTAGAGCAAACCAACTTCCCCTCAAAGTTTTGCAACCGTTAGGTCAGTTTTCTTTTTCAAGAGTGCTGCGCTCTACATGATTATTATTATTTTGGTTAGACCATGGTCCCTGTAGTAGTGTGATCTATAAAATAAGTATTATTCTAATTATACTTTAGTTTTATTTGATAATATTGTTCTATTTTTTAGTTTCATTTTCCACACACACTAGTTTCATTATAGCAATATTAAAGTATCATTTTAATTCTACTATAGTTTCATTTGACAATATACATTATTGTATGAGCTTTATTTTGTAGTTTCATTTTTTTACACACACTAGTTTAATTATAATAATGCTAAGAGTTAATTACCGAAATGGTCCCTTAACTATAGCGAAATTATTAATTCAGTCCTTGACTATTTTTTTTGACCAATTAAGTCCCTCAACTTTAAAAATTTTAAGCAATTTGGTCCTCCGTTATTTGACCGTTAGTCAACCGTTAACTTGAGACCAAATTGGTAATTCGCTATAGTCAAGGGACCATTTTGGAAATTAACTTTAAGGGTGGGCAATTCGGTTAAGTTTTCTCGAACCGAATCGTACGAAACTAGTTAGATTCGGTAATATACCGAACAACCGAACGGTAATAGATTCTTGTATACCGAACGGTTCGGTAAAAACTCGAACCGAACTGAATTGTTCAATAAAAACCGAACCGAACCGAATACGTGAACTTTGGATTGCTATTTTGTTATATATTAGACTTTGAAAATGGATTATGTAAACACCATAACACATACTCCGTAATATAGAACTTTTGATAACAAACCATAAAGAAATCAAATAAAACATTTACGAGAGATGCCCGTGAGAATATGAGCTGAACAACCGAGCAAGTAGCAAGGGACTTGGATTTACTTTTTATTTATTTATTTATTTATTTATTTATTTTGTATTATTATTATTATTATTATTATTATTATTATTATATTTTTTTAAAAAAAAATCAAACGGTATTCGGTTCAGTTTAATTTTTTACCGAACAATTCGGATCAGTTTTTTATCGAACCGTTCGGTATACAAGAATCCAATACCGTTTGGTTGTTCAGTATATTACCGAACCAAACTAGTTCGGTTCGGTTCGGTACGGTTTGATTCGAGAAAACTAAATCGAATTGCCCACCGCTAAAGTTAAATACCAAAATGGTCCCTTGACTATAGCAAAATTACCAATTTGGTCCCAAGTTAATGGTTGACTAACGGTCAAACAAACGGAGGACCAAATTGGTTAAAAATTTTAAAGTTGAGGGACTTAATTAGTTAAAAAAAAATTGTTAAGGGCCAAATTGGTAATTTCGCTATAGTCAAGGGATCATTTTGGTAATTAACTCTAATGCTAAAGTATTACGGAGTATTTAAATTACACTACACGTTCATTTGACAATATATGTTATTATATGACTCTGGATTTTAATCTCATTTTCTGCACACACTAGTTTCATTTTAACAACATTAAAGTATCATTTTAATTATACTACAGTTTCATTTGACAATATACGTTGTTGAATGAGTTCTGTTTTTTAGTTTCAATTTTCACACACACTAATTTTATTTTAACAAACTAAAGTATCATTTTAATTCTACTACAATTTCATTTAACAACTATGGTTTACATAGTACTATGGACCATGGTCCACTATATAACAATTGACGAGATGTTTGAGTAGACCCTAACTATAAGAGACACTTTTCCCTGTTCTTGGGCCAGCTCAATTAAAGAGCAAAGTGCTGGTCATATTAATTTTTCCATACGAGAGGCAATCATTATTTTGTGGCTATGTAGACCAAAAATAAAAAGTACATTATTTTGTATACTATCAACTAATCTACATTCAGTACACAAATAATGTACTTTTAATATATTAAAAACTGTACCTTGTATTAATGAAAAATACATTATTTGAGTACTGAAATTACATTATTTTGTATATATCAAATAATATAATGTAAATTCAATACACATATAATGTACTTTTAGTATATTAAAAGTGTACTTTCTATTCATGCAAGGTATATTATTTGATTACTGGAAGTATATTAATTAGTTAGTAGAAGAAAAATGTGCATTGTATTCATGGTCCACAGAAAAATTTGTCTACCTGAGGGGTTTTGAACTCCAAACATCTTTTTGGGGATGAAAGCACACAGTCACTCACGTCAATAAAACTGGTTTTCTACCTGATTAGTTTGCCTTGTGAATTTCATATCTCTGAGTTTTTCTGTGTCTGTAACGAGGTCCGGGCTGATTTTGTGTCCGAATGCTCTCACCTGTTGATGTTTAAATAATGGATAAAAGGAAATCTGTAATGGCAAATGCCATGAGAGATCTAATAAGTAATTTTTGACGTCATCTGTGCAGGTCTTCCAGATGCGATGAGGGCATTTGAGATTGATAGAATTACTTCAAGGAAGTCAATTGAGTCTCTCCTTGAAGAATTTCAATGAACGCCAGCCCAGATGATAGTGTGTAATGGTCTTATTATGGCAGGCTATATACATGCTCTTAATATCTCCATATTCGGTTCTTTCTTTCTTCCCTACCTCCTTTCTTGCACTATATATATATTCTATTACTTTGAGAGGACTCAGAAATGCAGAATTGAACACTACGCTTTTGATTTTTTTTTTTTGTTTGTTTGTAATTATTAATACGGAGTACTTTTTTCTTTTGGATAGTCTTGCAAAATGGGGTTTTAAACTTATTTTTCAAAACTATGACATTTTAAAACTTATTTTTTTAAAGAAGTTAATTACATTTTTGATCCTAGATTTATAAGTGTTAGTTCATTTTAATTTTAATACTTTTTTTTAAATGTTATTTCAAAACATTACTTTTGGTCTTAGTATTATGTGACATGACTATTTTTTGTTATCTGTCAACAAAATCATTTAAATGAGCTTAAATGCAAGAGCATTTTGGTCTATTAGTGTTAAATCTTTTTTTTTTTTGGGTTCTAGATTTATGTGTTACTCCACTTTTAGTTGGGTCAAATAGGCCATTGAACTTTACTCGAAAGTGTAATTGGGCTCCTGAACTTCAAAACTTATCATTTTAGTGCATCTAAACTCCATAACTGGTAATTTACCTAAAATAACCAGTCATTAAGATTCTGGCGACAATCCCGACGATAAAAAATTGCTGGCAACTCTATAGATTTAAAAATAAAATAAAATAATCCAGCAACCCTTATCGGTTGTCTTCTTCATAGGAGAAGATGACCAATGGTCGCATTCTCTGGTGGAGAAGATGACCAGATCTGGTCGTCTTCTCTGGTGGAGAAGGCAACCACAGTCGGGTTGTCTTCTCCATGGAGGAGGAGATCTGGTCGCCTTCTCTATTGGAGAAGGCGACTAGAAGGTCATCATCTCCATGAAGAAGAAGACCAGACTGTGGTCGCCTTCTCTGTGACACCTCAAAAATCCACATTCAATCCATGGATTAATTGAGTAATTAATCCTATTTCATTTGAGGAATTAATTCCTAAAATCTTGATTTTTAATACTCAAGGACTAGTATTTGACTAGTCAACCTTAAAGTTGTGTTGTACCTTGAGCTTTCAGGTGAGTTCCCTTGTTCCTTACACTTTCTAAAGGTTAGTAAGGGTATTCTTGTCCTTTCACCAAGAGTTAGTATTGTAACCTAACATAGAAGACTTCTTCATTTCATTCCTTACAATTCTTAGAAATTCGCTCTACCTTCTCTCTAGAAAAGATGTGTAGCTTATTCTCTAAGCCAAGTTGAGACCCTTGTCAAGATTTCAAGTTTTGCTTCCAAGATTCAACCTTTCACCTATTTGGGCATCTAGGAGGGTAAGATCTAAGTTTATCTTGTCTTTTTGGTTCCATCTTAGTTGTCTTTTTCTTAAAGGTAGGATCTTTATGATCTTTTGGTTTAATCTTGAAGTGGGTTTGGAAAGTAAGCCTTGTGGGGAGCTTGTTGTGGTGTAAAGTGAAGTCTTTTGGTCTACAAGAGGTAACCCATGCTCTACAAAACCTATTTTGCTTACCTATATGTGATTTCTTGGATTCTACTTATGCTTTGCTATGAAATGTGAGAGTTTATGCATTTGTCTTGTGATATTGCATATCTAGAGCTTGTGTTTATGGTTCCTTTGTGCCATTGCTTGGCATTTTCCATGGTTCAAGTCATTTTGTTGTATTGGGTGAGATTTGGCATGTTTTGGACTTGAATTTGTGCTTGGAGAAGAAAATCCCCGAAGGGATTATTTTACACAGGTATATGTACCCGCAGGCGGAACGACGGGTCGAGCTCCACCCGCCGCCCACCCGGGGGGAACATATAGCCTCGTGGGTAGTGTACCCGCGGGCGGAACCACAGGTGGGAGCCTACCAGTGGGTCCACCCACGGGGAACACAATGGTGTTGAGATAGGATTTGTTCCCCGTGATCCGTTTGACTCGGTATTTGGTCTTTTGACTTCCCGTTGTTCTTTGTGGAACTATTTGAGCGTCTTCTTGATGTTTCGTATGTCTAGAACTATATGGTAAGTATCTATGTAGGACTTTGGTGTCTTGAATCGTGCTAAGTGTTCAACATTGTGTTTCGTTGGACCAAGAGGTGTCTTGTGTGTTCCTCGGAACTATCTTGAGTTTCTCCGTTGTTAAGCATGCTAGTCTATTGCCTTAATACTAGCGTGTGTGT
Source organism: Ipomoea nil (assembly GCF_001879475.1). Lineage (NCBI taxonomy): Eukaryota > Viridiplantae > Streptophyta > Magnoliopsida > Solanales > Convolvulaceae > Ipomoea > Ipomoea nil. The sequence goes on along the minus strand of NW_017618421.1, from coordinate 4,071,922 downwards.
GGTTTGTACCTTCTGTTTGGTTGATGATAACTTGTGTTATTCATTGTTGTTTTCATTGGGTTGTGACCCGTTCCTTGATTGAGTTTGTTTCATACCTTCGTTGTAATCCGTTGATTGACTCGTGTGAGTGGTGATGCGTGTGTGGCTTTACCTGGATTGCACGATTAGTGGTATGGGACGCTAGTCACCAAGGTATTGCAGCGGTCCTCGTGGTGGTCGTGATGTGATTATGGAGATGTGGCCTTCGAGTAAGGTTCACATGATTGGGGGATAATATGTGTTATCCGGGCATGTGTTGCCGTGTACGGTACCTTGTGTACTATGAATTAGTGGTCTTGTTGGTGGATTGTTGGTGGGGGACGACGGTCCCAGGAGGGAAAAGGTTGGACTAAGAAGTACAGGGGTCCTGGAGGTAATGGTTAGCATGAAGGTACAAGGTTGGGGGTAGCCATAAGGTTGGAACAGGGCATAAGGAAGGCATATCAACTCGTGATGGGTGATGTCACGAGGGCTTGTGTAGCCGTTGTGGTGAGTTCTCTTTCTTGTGACGTGTGTAGTCACAAGGGCACGTGTTGCCATGGGTGAGTCTTATTCCTTTTTGTTGTGGTTAACCTTTGTGGTTTGGGATGTGTTCCCGTGTCATCTTTTGTGAGTGATGAGTCTTGTGTTGACTATTGATCTTGGCTTTTGACTTATATACTTATGTATTTCGTTTCGAATATGGTTTTATGACTTATATCTATCTATATATGATACTTAACGGTATTGGTGGGTTACCAGCATTATCGCTGACCGGGCGTCATCCCAATGTTTATCTTTGTATCTTTAAGGTGATGTTTAGACAAGAGCGATGTCTAGTGCCTGGTAGCTTAGCACCTTTATCCCTGTTCTGTGGCCTGTGCGCCAATGTAGTTGTAGACTGATGTCTTTTGGGATAGATGTATACACTTTGCAGATTGACCGCCTGTAACACCCCGTGTTACGGCCTTCAATCCCGGATTAATTATTTTATTAATCCCGTTAATAATAATTAAATATGATTTAATTCGGTTAGGTTTCCCTTTAATTAATTAATAAGGCCCACCATGAACCGTGGGCCCTTGCCTAAATTAGAGCCTTAAGCCTATTAGGAATAAATAAAGTAAACCTTTTACTATTCAGATTCTGATTAGGAATCCTAGACCTAGTTATCTATTAGGAATAAAGGAAGTAGGTCTTTTACTATTCAGATTATGATTAGGATTCTCTTTAATTAATTAATATGGCCCACTATGGACCATGGAACCCAATCCTTAGTCCCAAAAGGAATAGAATTAGCAAGCCTATAATATTAGTTTCTAATTAGGACTCCTAAATATATAAATAGGGGACTTAAGAGGCACCTAGAACCCCCCCACCACAATAAACGACTCACCATCCCAAAAGAGCTCCAAGAATTCCCTTAGAAGAAATCAAGAAAGCAAGAAAGCTTAAAGAAAGACCCTTCATAGCCAAGGAATTTATTAAGGCTAAGAGGTAACCCATGTCTCAACAAAATCTATTTTCATAGCTATGATTCCCCCTTAGGGTTTCCCCCATATTATTGTGCATTGGCGAGATATGATGATTATTATTGATGTTTGATGTGATGATCCCATGAGGGATCTTGATGATCTTGATATTGGGAGATTCTTGATGATTATGGAATTCTTGATGATTATATAGAGTTCTTGATGATTATGTGTTGTTCTTGATAATGGTGTGATGCTCTTGATGTTTATGTGTTATTCTTACCGAATCTTGCAATTAGAAGACGAACCGTATACATGTTGATATAAAAATGATTAGAAACCTAGGTTGTATCGTATGATCTTATTCTTGGATTATCGGGTGGGGAAATCGCATGTTTAGGTGTTGATTATATTTAGAAAAGCATGATAGGTTATGTGCCGTTCGTTTCTTGTATTTGGTTCGTTAATTGTCTACGTATTGTCGTTAATTGCGTTGTAAAGTGTCTAAGCATGGTTTCGGGTTCCACAACGGTTCCCGGGGCATAAAGCGTGTGAAAAGAGTCAGTGGGGGGTAGGGGACCCGCCACCTACCCACGGCCGTGAAACACCGCCCGGCAGCGGGTAGCCGGCGGGCGGGCAGCTGCCCGCCGGCGACCCGCTGCCCGGAACAGTAATTCCGGCGGGCAGCCGACGGGTGGCCCCCACCCACCGGCTACCCGCTGGAAATTTCCCCAATTTGGGATCCCGGCTTCCCCGTTTGACATTCCCCCGATCCCCGTGGTGTCCCAACGGACTCCGTTCATCGTGCCTATGTCTAGTTTGATATTTCGGGTGCCGTTCGTAGGTTTACGAGTCTATTATATTGCATGCTAGTTGAATTGGTATCCCGTTGACCTAGGTGGTAGAAGTATGAACCCCTTAGGACTATTCTTAGTATGTGATGGATCACGCATAGGTTTTGTTATACGTCTTCTCCCCCTTCCTAATGTGTAATGTGGGTTGCATGTGCTTGCTATGTGTTATGTGTGTGTGTTATCCCAATTCGGTTGCGATCGGATTGGTTATCCTGAGCTGCGGTTCAGAAGCTGGCTGCGGTCAGAATGATACTCTCGGGCTACGGTCCACCGTTTGGTTGCGATCAAACGTTTCTATACGAGCTGCGGTTCGTCCTTTTTCCTGGCTGCGGTCAGATGACATTCTCTTGGGCTGCGGTCCACTGTTTGGTTGCGATCAAACACTATGATGAGCTGCGGTTCATCGGTCGGTTGCGATCGACCCCTCCGTTTTGCGATACGGGGCAGGGTGCTGCGGGGCCGTGTCAGAGCTATATGCGCTGACCCTCATGTATGGGCATGCGATTGGTCCTGTGGCGCCAACAAAGTGTGTTATGTGTTGTGACATGGACGAGTTGTGATTACGAGTGTCTTGGGGGATGTGACTATGGGGTTTATATTGGGGATTGTTCATGTTGGGTTATGATCATTGTTTATGCTTTGCCTTATCTGCCTTATCTGTTGTGAACTGCATATGCTCGTTATAACTGTTGCTTGTGTCTGCCTTATCTGTCGTGTCATTCCCGGTTTTAAAGCTAGAGTTCGTAGGATATATCTTCATGCTCAAAATGGTTTTCGTATATCTATATATATCTCTATATGTATTGTATTTCAGAGCACTGGAGCGCGCTAGAACTGGAGCGTAGAAGTAGATTAGTTTTCCTTTCGGCCTGCGTGCCATATTATGCATTGTGTTTCAATGGATATTAGTTAGACAGCCTGTGCACCTGGGTTCTCTAGCCCAGGTGTGGCATAGCACCCCGAACACTTGTATTATATTCTGGGATTTAATAAGATTCTACCTTTATTATAAGCTTTAAAAAGTCTTAAAAATCTGGGGTGTTACAGTTGGTATCAGAGCTTAAGTTTGACCCTAGGATAAGACTCTTAAGACCGGACTTTAGGACACTAGGCTTGAACTCTAGGTACTTAGGAACATAGGATCCAGGAATCTTAGGACGCGCAGTGAGATTGTGAAACCTACACATAACCTCCCCTCACTTGATCCCTCTCTAACTTAAAGGAACCTCCCCCTACGCTTACCACACCAGGTAAGGGTGCGAATAGATAAGTTTACTTCCACAACTGGGTAACGTACACTTACCCGATAAATCGCCTCGTCCTAACTCCCGTCAAAAGACTTGACAAGGACCCTGACCAAAGAAAAGGAAGATTTGGATGACTACTAAGAAGAGGCGTTACAGTCAGGACTGCTAAAAGGGACGGACGGCAATACGCACCAACCCAGGGTAACCACGATAACCCCCGAGTCAGACAAATGACATGCACCTTCCGACAAGTTGCCTTATCTCGGCAAACCCGGGTTGCGGCTACAACAAACAGGAAGGAGAACTAGGACACCTATTAAAGTAGCGAAGGAACGACACCATTAGTCGAATCCTTGGGTGCAAGGTAAGTATATCGCGACACCTTGCGACCCCACCACCCCAATTTAAAATATCATCCGCCCTGAAACCCCAGCATCTTGATACCCCTATTTGTTGAAAACTCCCACCCCGAATCCTTAATTACCTTAAAAGCAAATTCACAACCGTCACGACCTTGCTCACCCTTTGTTGCGCTTAACCCAAACCCTCGGAAACCCTAAATTGTTATTGCCCTTACTCTAAGTTCATATCCCCACTCCGTTTGGAAACCCTGTTAAAAACTGTAGAGCAGCATAAGGCCCTTACCCTGCCCAGGGGCGTGAAGAACCGACATTCATTGATTGAATATTAAAATAAGTTGTTAGATAGGAATCGGCGAAGTAGGCGGAGGTTACGAATACGTATCACCCCACCCTTGCACGAAAACCGTGAAGGCTTCACGAGAAACCATAGCCTGTACGTACGCCACCGAAGAACGCCATGCGTTGACAAGAGCGGGCAAACAAATACGTTCAATGTGTCAGGGGCCCTCGCTACAGAAAACATCGTCAAATAGGTGAAACAGGTCGAACCTCAAGGAGGACATAAAGCCTTGCTAAGAATTTCATCCACCAAGGAAGGGATGAAACCCAATAGAACAAGAAAGACTAACCCGAAACCCCCCTTACCCTTAAGAACCCTCGGCAAGGATTAGGAGTCAAGACCTAGGGGTTTGACCCACTAAACCGACTGGGTCCAGACTTCTGGACATCCGAGGGGAACGTGCACGAAAACCATCACGAGAATTCCCCTAGAAGCCATAGAGACGAAGGGGACTTCGACACGGGAAGAGAAGATCAAACGAAAATCTTAGAATCAAACAAAGCCAAGGAAAAGGGATCACCAGTTCGACTGCACGCCACAACCAAGCCCCAAACAGGCATAATCACTCGAAGCCAAGAGTCCTTAGCCCCTTTCCCTCCCCTTGCCAATCAAGTACCATTTCGTTAAAGAATCCGTCCTATCACTCCAAACCTCGCTCTTGATCCCTCATTACAGACAAACCCGTACAAGGTGGCAACCTTCCTTCCTGTATTACGACCTTGAGACATCGACCCTATCCGCCCCTCGACTTTGAAACCTAGCCCTTGCACTTCTTACACCTCTTTAAACCCAGACCAAGAAAACATAGATATATATAAGTATGTATATCTACCTCTATAACTCGTGCTTAAGGATCAATGAACATTGTACGATGGGTCATCCTATGTATCCAAGTCCCTTTTATTGTGCACAAGGGCATAGGACTTGTCAGGACATGAATCTGTGCATTTTTGGGGTCTTTCCCGAAGGAATTGACTATTCCTAGTCACTTTCCCGCGGGTCCCCAACGGGTCCTTGACGGGACCTTGGCGGGTCCTTGGCAAGAGCTTGGCAGGCGGACGACCGCCCACCTCGCGCCCACTGGTACAATGTGCTGATTTCTTAACCCCTCATTTTATTGATTTGTGGCGCACTTGTGTGCCTCGATTGAGGAATGTGAGTCTTGGGTAAGGAACCATGGACCACCCAAACATAGTGTCCTACGTAAAAGACCTTGACGCACGAGACACCATCGGGAAATCACAATCAATTACATTGCACGAGTAATTGAAATCGGATCCTACGATACAACCGACTAGGGATGTTTGGCGTAAAGGATTGCGCAAACCAAGGAGGCGAGTTGGGAAGTCGTACTAAGAACCCACGAAAACCTTAAAAGTCAAAATGCTAAGGAGGGACCGGGACTCCTCCAAACTATGGACATCGTTCGAGCAAATCAGAGGACTCCTTACAAGTTGTATGGAATCAAGAACTACGTAGCCCATGGTGCTAAGCAAAAGGGTGAAGAACACATTCGCGCCAAGACTTCGAGGGTCATTAAGGACCCACAAGGAAATGAGGTGACTCGTAAAGTCGCCGAGTCATCCCACAACGAAATTTGGTAACCGACTGCGCTTTAAAAGAAAAAATGGCACGCAAGGACACCTTCATCATTAAAAATAAAACAAACAGGGCACAACAATGCCGAACCTCGGGTAAGAGATGAAGTCTTACTAAGAATTTCATCCACTAAAGAGGAGATGAAATTCAATAAGAAGAGAAATTCGACCCAAAGTCCATCGACTCCCAATAGACTTTGGGAAGAATTTGGGAAGTGCGCCCTAAGAGATTGGCTTGGTTGACCCAACTCGGTCAAGACCTTGGGCGCATTAAAGAAGTAAGTGTTGAATCACCACGGGAAATTCCCTCAAGAAAGAAGAGAAGGATGAAACCTTAGCCTGGGAAGCAAGGTCTAACAAGGACCTTAAGGTCAAGCAAGCACCAACACCAAGGAAGGAGGATCATCAGTTCGTCGGCGCATCGTGATCAAAGCATCTAACCAGATTATTCACTTGGGATCGAGAAACCTTAACCCATCCTAGTCGAATTCCTTTCCCTCCCTCGGAAAATCGGCCCCTTCCTTATTTCAAAACCCTTTCTACCCTTCAGACCCCATTCGCAATCCCATGTTTTAACGATTCCATACAAGTGGCAACCTCACAACCTAAGTTGCAACCTCGAAAACTCAATCCTAAATTCCTGAATTCACCGTGTCCTCAAGTTTGAAACCCACCCTCTTAGCCCTGTAAACCTAATCGTTCCCAAAAACCCAACACACATAGGCGTGCAAGTATACAATTTCCCCGCGGAATACCTTCTCTATAGGACCACGGTTCTTCTCTTGACTCGTTAACCCTGCAATGATTTCCAAGCTTCGGGGACGAAGCTTCTCGTAAGGGGGGGAGAGTGTAACACCCCGTGTTACGGCCTTCAATCCCGGATTAATTATTTAATTAATCCCGTTAATAATAATTAAATATGATTTAATTCGGTTAGGTTTCCCTTTAATTAATTAATAAGGCCCACCATGAACCGTGGGCCCTTGCCTAAATTAGAGCCTTAAGACTATTAGGAATAAAGAAAGTAAACCTTTTACTATTCAAATTCTGATTAGGAATCATAGACCTAGTTATCTATTAGGAATAAAGGATGTAGGTCTTTTACTATTCAGATTATGATTAGGATTCTCTTTAATTAATTAATATGGCCCACTATGGACCATGGAACCCAATCCTTAGTCCCAAAAGGAATAGAATTAGCAAGCCTATAATATTAGTTCCTAATTAGGACTCCTAAATATATAAATAGGGGACTTAAGAGGCACCTAGAACCCCCCCACCACAATAAACGACTCACCATCCCAAAAGAGCTCCAAGAATTCCCTTAGAAGAAATCAAGAAAGCAAGAAAGCTTAAAGAAAGACCCTTCATAGCCAAGGAATTAATTAAGGCTAAGAGGTAACCCATGTCTCAACAAAATCTATTTTCATAGCTATGATTCCCCCTTAGGGTTTCCCCCATATTATTGTGCATTGGCGAGATATGATGATTATTATTGATGTTTGATGTGATGATCCCATGAGGGATCTTGATGATCTTGATATTGGGAGATTCTTGATGATTATGGAATTCTTGATGATTATATAGAGTTCTTGATGATTATGTGTTATTCTTGATAATGGTGTGATGCTCTTGATGTTTATGTGTTATTCTTACCGAATCTTGCAATTAGAAGACGAACCGTATACTTGTTGATATAAAAATGATTAGAACCCTAGGTTGTATCGTATGATCTTATTCTTGGATTATCGGGTGGGGAAATCGCATGTTTGGGTGTTGATTATATTTAGAAAAGCATGATAGGTTATGTGCCGTTCGTTTCTTGTATTTGGTTCGTTAATTGTCTACGTATTGTCGTTAATTGCGTTGTAAAGTGTCTAAGCATGGTTTCGGGTTCCACAACGGTTCCCGGGGCGTAAAGCGTGTGAAAAGAGTCAGTGGGGGGTAGGGGACCCGCCACCTACCCACGGCCGTGAAACACCGCCCGGCAGCGGGTAGCCGGCGGGCGGGCAGCTGCCCACCGGCGACCCGCTGCCCGGAACAGTAATTCCGGCGGGTGGCCCCCACCTACCGGCTACCCGCTGGAAATTTCCCCAATTCGGGATCCCGGCTTCCCCGTTTGACATTCCCCCGATCCCCGTGGTGTCCCAACGGACTCCGTTCATCGTGCCTATGTCTAGTTTGATATTTCGGGTGCCGTTCGTAGGTTTACGAGTCTATGATATTGCATGCTAGTTGAATTGGTATGCCGTTGACCTAGGTGGTAGAAATATGAACCCCTTAGGACTATTCTTAGTATGTGATGGATCACGCATAGGTTTTGTTATACGTCTTCTCCCCCTTCCTAATGTGTAATGTGGGTTGCATGTGCTTGCTATGTGTTATGTGTGTGTGTTATCCCAATTCGGTTGCGATCGGATTGGTTATCCTGAGCTGCGGTTCAGAAGCTGGCTGCGGTCAGATTGATACTGTCGGGCTGCGGTCCACCGTTTGGTTGCGATCAAACGTTTCTATACGAGCTGCGGTTCGTCCTTTTTCCAGGCTGCGGTCAGGTGACATTCTCTTGGGCTGCGGTCCACTGTTTGGTTGCGATCAAACACTATGATGAGCTGCGGTTCATCGGTCGGTTGCGATCGACCCCTCCGTGTTGCGATACGGGGCAGGGTGCTGCGGGGCCGTGTCAGAGCTATATGCGCTGACCCTCATGTATGGGCATGCGATTGGTCCTGTGGCGCCAACAAAGTGTGTTATGTGTTGTGACATGGACGAGTTGTGATTACGAGTGTCTTGGGGGATGTGACTATGGGGTTTATATTGGGGATTGTTCATGTTGGGTTATGATCATTGTTTATGCTTTGCCTTATCTGCCTTATCTGTTGTGAACTGCATATGCTCGTTATAACTGTTGCTTGTGTCTGGCCTTATCTGTCGTGTCATTCCCGGTTTTAAAGCTAGAGTTCGTAGGATATGTCTTCATGCTCAAAATGGTTTTCGTATATCTATATATATCTCTATATGTATTGTATTTCAACGCGTTGGAGTGGGTTACCAGCATCTCTCGCTGAACAGATATATTTGGCTTTCAGGCACAGAGGACTAGAGCACTGGAGCGCGCTAGAACTGGAGCGTAGAAGTAGATTAGTTTTCCTTTCGGCCTGCGTGCCATATTATGCATTGTGTTTCAATGGATATTAGTTAGCCTGTGCACCTGGGTTCTCTAGCCTAGGTGTGGCATAGCACCCCGAACACTTGTATTATATTCTGGGATTTAATAAGATTCTACCTTTATTATAAGCTTTAAATAGTCTTAAAAATCTGGGGTGTTACACCGCCGTAGCGTTTACTGTGTTTGGTAGACGTGGCATAACACCCCGTTTGGATTTCTTTTATCCAGTTATCATTTTATCTTCCGCTGTGCTAGTTTTTGTTGTATGATCTGCAGGTGTTAAGGCCTTTTATATAGCTTGTTTTGGGGGTGTTACAGTTGGTATCAGAGCCTAGGAAGAGTTAAGTCTAGACTTTCTAAGTGGCTAAGTGTGGTTGGAGACCCTTAAGCGACCTTAAGAATCTAAGTGTTAGGCTTAGGACTTTATGACGCGCGGTGAGGTTGTGAGTTCTTTTATCATTTTCTGTTGTGCTTCCTGTGCTTGTTTTCCTTTTTAGCTTTGGTTATCTTTAGTTAAGGCACCAGGTAAGGGTGCGGGCCCTAAGTTTCCTCCCGTTACCGTGCTGTTGCTGTGGAAGTCGAGAATGGCACCATCGAGACATCGTGCAAGATCTTCGAAGCGGTGGTTTGCCCAGAGGATCACAAGGTGGAGTTGGATACGTTCTACCTTCGGCAAGAAGCGGACTCGTGGTGGATGCTTGAAAGGCCAGCTTGTAGACAAGATCCGGAGTTCAGTTGGGAAGACCTGAAGTTTAAGTTACGCGAGCGGTTCTATCCTGCTCAAGTCAAGGAGGCCTACCTTTGTGCAACCGACCTCTACGAGTTCAGCAAGTTCAAAAAGGAATCCGGGAGAACCGTAAGAAGAAGCTTGACGAAAGTGTTTCACCTGTGGTTAGGAGTTTGATGGCCACTAGTGTTGGATCAACAAGAAGCTTGCAAAGAGACGACTCTAAGAGAGGTAAGTATCCCCGTCCAATCCGGAAGATCAAGGCTAAGGGAAGGCGCTCCGTTTGCAAGAAGTGTGGAAGTGACCACCCCGGCGTGGACTGCCTTGGGAAACCGATAGAGTGCTTTGTTTGTGGCAAGAAAGGTCACCGGTCCTTCGAGTGCAGGGCTAAGAGGAAGACTTCAACGGACTCAACAACAACCTCGGCAAGGCAAGATCAGCAGTTGTGAGACAGATGCAAGTGGGAACTGTTGAAGTGAGCTCTTGTACCCTTTTGTTGCACCTTCCTTCGTTTTTGTGCCTTTCCTACGTGTTTGCTTCGGGCGTTAGCTTGTTTGAGTGTGGCCTTGACCCTCGTTAATCTCTTCTTTCCTTTAGACAACCCTACTCCCTTTTTTTCCAAGTAATCCTTTTCTTTAGAACCTCGTTCTTGTTTTCTTTCCTAACCATCTGGTGCATGGCGGCGGTGACATCAGCATATGAAGGAATCCGGCAAGGTCTAAGAGTTAAACCCCGTCCGAGTCGAAGTAGAAGTTGCCTGGAGTCAAGAATCCTTAACGCTTTTTAAGCCGTCTTTCTATCATCTTCTTGTCAAACCAACTGTCTCTTTCCGAGAAATCTTTCCTCTCTCTTCAAGCGTCGTTCTCGTTCCCTTCTTAATTTGATTCTATACAAGATGACAACCTCGTTTTCCTAAGTTGTAATCTTGAAAATCTTGATTTCCTTCTTAACTTACGTTATTCTTGAGCCTAAATCTAGTACCCTTCATTAGGAAATCTTTTCAATTCTTTCAAACCTCGTCCTTGTTCCTCTCTTGATTTGACTTTGTTCAAGGTTACGACCTCATCTTTTCTAAGATGTGACTTTGAAAATCTTGATCCCTTCCTAATCAACTTTTTCCTTGAGTTTAAACCGGATATCCTCCGTGGGGAAATTCTTTTCAACTCCTTTAAACCTCGTTTTGATTCCTTATTCCTTGAGTTGTAGCCTCGTTTACAATTCTCTTCTTCTTAATCAACATGGTCCTCGAATTGTTGAACCTAACTCTTACCTGGATCGTCCCTTTGAATCGAACCTCGTTCTTGTATTCCCCGTTTCTAATGATTCTGTGCAAGGTGGCAACCTTATTTCCTAAGTTGCAACTTTGATGACTTTGATCCAACTCCTAAGTAACGTGGTCCTTGAGTTTCTGAACCTTAAAACCCTTCACTCTAATCTTTACCGTTGAACCGAATCTGTTCTAGTAAGCTTTCTTTCCCCTGCGTTGCCTTTCTCCTTTGTTACCATTCCTGTTTTGAACCTTTCATCCGGACCGAAGTTTTGAATTTTCAAGCGTTGCTTTGTAGAGAGTTGGAGGTGGTGTGCTAATGCAAGTGTTAAGTCGGTAGCCTTCATCAAGTTCACGCAGATACCGAGCTCAAGTTTAGTAGTGGGGGTACCTTGTTTCCTTTGGTTGAAGAAGTCAGCAGAGAGCAGTTGAAGATGCAACCCTGGTTCCGTGATCCCGACTGATCTAGCTTAGAGTTCTTGTGGTGTCAGTTTCTGTTTGTGGCTTGTTCCTTAGCTGAGCCGTCTCGTTTTGAGTAGATAGTTGGCTAGTTTTGAGCAGGAGTTAGGCTTGGTGTGAAGTTAGTTTTCCCTTCCGGTTAATCTTTTATCTATCACCCTATCTTCTTTCTTGTTTTACCTTGGTGAACCCTCAACCTATCTCTAAGTCTTGCGTCTCGTTTTGTTAACCGATAGTTTTGGTGTTGAACTTCGTTGTGACCAAGCCTATCAATCTTACTACCTTGCTTTAAAACCCTTGTTTCCTATAACGTTGGTTAGTGGCGAACACCTTTGTTGCTTAAAACCTCGTTTGCCACCCATCTCTTAAGTTTTGTCACCCGTTTCGCAATCCAACAGTTTTGTTGGGTTAATTCGTTTTCTTTCCCTCGCTTGTTTTGGCCGTTCTGTCGTTTTCACCTGTTGGTTGTGTTTTGTTGTTTGCTCAGTTGTGCGTTTAGTCGTTCTCTCTTGTTCGCCTTGGTTGTTAGTTTGTAGTTTGAGTAGTGGTTTAGTCGCTTTGCTTTCATGAAGACGCTGTTCATTGCTGTGCACCACCGGCTAGACCAGATCGAAGCCAGCTCGAGTCGTAGAGGAGAAGACGAGGAAGAGTCTGAGGAGTCGGAGAGCAAGTCCTTCTAATAGTTGTGGTTACCTTGTTCGCCTTTTTCCTTGTGTTTGTTTTCTTTGGCCGTTGTCGCCGTTGCTTGGTTGCTTGTTGTTGCGTTTGTGCTTGCTTTGTTTGTAGCTTTGTGGCTTAGTTAGCTTTGTAGTGGTAGTGGTGTTTTGTGTTGGTTGTCTTGTCCTTAGTGTTTGGATAGAAGTAGATGTTGGTGTTAAGCATAGAGTTTGTGATGCTCAATCTTCTCCTTGTTATGTTCTTGACAATTCTTGATTTGTTATGACCTTTCCTTGTTCGAAATCCTTGTGGAACCTTTTGAGTTTGACCAAAAGGATTCGTTCTTGAACCTATTGTCACAATGTTGTTCCCTATCACCGTTTGTTTCTAATTCGTCGTACCCAAGCTTCGGGGACGAAGCTTCTTTGAAGGGGGAGAGGATGTGACACCCCAAAAATCCACATTCAATCCATGGATTAATTGAGTAATTAATCCTATTTCATTTGAGGAATTAATTCCTAAAATCCTTATTTTTAATACACAAGGACTAGTATTTGAGTAGTCAACCTTCAAGTTGTGTTGTACCTTGAGCTTTGAGGGGAGTTCCCTTGTTCCTTACACTTTCTAAAGGTTAGTAAGGGTATTCTTGTCCTTTCGCCAAGAGTTAGTATTGTAACCTAACCTAGAAGACATCTTCATTTCATTCCTTACAATTCTTAGAAATTAGCTCTACCTTCTCTCTAGAAAAGATGTGTAGCTTATTCTCCAAGCCAAGTTGAGACCCTTGTCAAGATTTCAAGTTTTGCTTCCAAGATTCAACCTTTCACCTATTTGGGCATCTCGGAGGGTAAGATCTAAGTTTATCTTGTCTTTTTGGTTCCATCTTAGTTGTCTTTTTCTTAAAGGTAGGATCTTTATGATCTTTTGGTGTAATCTTGAAGTGGGTTTGGAAAGTAAGCCTTGTGGGGAGCTTGTTGTGGTGTAAAGTGAAGTCTTTTGGTCTACAAGAGGTAACCCATGCTCTACAAAACCTATTTTTCTTACCTATATGTGATTTCTTGGATTCTACTTGTGCTTTGCTATGAAATGTGAGGGTTTATGCATTTGTCTTGTGATATTGCATATCTAGAGCTTGTGTTTTGGGTTCCTTTGTGCCATTGCTTGGCATTTTCCATGGTTCAAGTCATTTTGTTGTATTGGGTGAGATTTGGCATGTTTTGGACTTGAATTTGTGCTTGGAGAAGAAAATCCCCGAAGGGATTATTTTACACAGGTATATGTACCCGCGGGTGGAACGACGGGTCGAGCTCCACCCGCCGCCCACCCGCGGGGAACATATAGCCTCGTGGGTAATGCACCCGCGGGCGGAACCACGGGTGGGAGCCTACCCGTGGGTCCACCCGCGGGGAACACAATGGTGTTGAGATGGGATTTGTTCCCCGTGATCCGTTTGACTCGGTATTTGGTCTTTTGACTTTCCGTTGTTCTTTGTGGAACTATTTGAGCGTCTTCTTGATGTTTCGTATGTCTAGAACTATATGGTAGGTATCCGTGTTGGACTTTGGTGTCTTGAATCGTGCTAAGTGTTCAACATTGTGTTTCGTTGGACCAAGAGGTGTCTTGTGTGTTCCTCGGAACTATCTTGAGTTTCTCCGTTGTTAAGCATGCTATTCTTTTTTCTTAATGCTAGCGTGTGTGTGGTTTGTACCTTCCGTTTGGTTGATGATAACTTGTGTTATTCATCGTTGTTGTCGTTGGGTTGTGACCCGTTCCTTGATTGAGTTTGTTTCATACCTTCGTTGTAATCCGTTGATTGACTCGTGTGAGTGGTGGTGCGTGTGTGGCTTTACCTGGATTGCACGATTAGTGGTATGGGACGCTAGTCACCAAGGTATTGCAGCGGTCCTCGTGGTGGCCGTGATGTGATTATGGAGATGTGGCCTTCGAGTAAGGTTCACATGATTGGGGGATAACATGTGTTATCCGGGCATGTGTTGCCGTGTACGGTACCTTGTGTACTATGAATTAGTGGTCTTGTTGGTGGATTGTTGGCGGGGGACGACGGTCCCAGGAAGGAAAAGGTTGGACTAAGAAGTACAGGGGTCCTGGAGGTAATGGTTGCCATGAAGGTAAAAGGTTGGGGGTAGCCATAAGGTTGGAACAGGGCATAAGGAAGGCATATCAACTCGTGATGGGTGATGTCACGAGGGCTTGTGTAGCCGTTGTGGTGAGTTCTCATTCTTGTGACGTGTGTAGTCACAAGGGCATGTGTTGCCATGGGTGAGTCTTATTCCTTTGTGTTGTGGTTAACCTTTGTGGTTTGGGATGTGTTCCCGTGTCATCTTTTGTGAGTGACGAGTCTTGTGTTGACTGTTGATCTTGGCTTTTGACTTACATACTTATGTATTCCGTTTCGAAAATGGTTTTATGACTTATATCTATCTATATATGATACTTAACGGTATTGGTGGGTTACCAGCATTATCGCTGACCGGGCGTCGTCCCAATGTTTATCTTTGTATATTTCAGGTGATGTTTAGACGAGCGCGATGTCTAGTGCCTGGTAGCTTAGCACCTTTATCCCTGTTCTGTGGCCTGTGCGCCAATGTAATTGTAGACTGGTGTCTTTTGGGATAGATGTATACACTTTGCAGATTGACCGCCGTAGCGTTTACCGTGTTTGGTAGACGTGGCATAACACCCCGTTTGGATTTCTTTTATCCAGTTTTCGTTTTATCTTCCGTTGTGCTAGTTTTTGTTGTATGATCTGCAGGTTTTAAGGCCTTTTTATATAGCTTATTTGGGGGGTGTTACATTCTCCACCAGAGAAGACGACCGGTCGGTTGTCTTCTCCGGTGGAGCAAACCGAAAAATGGTGCTGCCAATTTTTTTATTTTTTTATTTTTTTTTAATTTTTTTTAATTTTTTTATGGTCGTGAATAGTGTTCAACGACCAGAACTTTACTAGCAAATCATGCTGAACTGACTCATTTTAACAAGTTTGAGTGTTTAATTGCATTTTTTTAAGTTCAGGGACCTAATTGCACTTTCGAGTAAAGTTCAAGAGCCTATTTGACTCTTTTTTCCTTTTTTTTTTGAAAACATTTTATTCGGTCCTAGCATTATTTTGGTGCGATCATTTTTAATCCTCTATCAACAAATATGATTAAATGATATTATAAATGCTGTTATTAATCACTCCAAACCCTCCTTTTTTTTCTTCTTGGTAATAAATTTTTATCGATATATACGTCTGCTGTAAATGATATTATAAATGCTGTTATTGGTCCCGTCGCGCCATCAATGATGATGTGATATGAATGGTGATTGGATGATGATGTGTTTTGGAATTAGAAAGTGATCGGTGACCTGAGATGCGTATTCCTTATGATGTTATCTCTACTTAACTGTTTATTGTTGTTTGATGTGCTTTTCCCTAATTGCTGAGTTTATTCCTGGTTTTAAAACTAGTGTCTCGTATATATCTTCCTGCTTCAAAAATGGTTTTCTTATATCTATATATATCAACACGTTGGAGTGGGCTACCAGCATCTCTCGCTGAACAGATATATTTGGCTTTCAGGCACAGATGAGTAGACACTGGAGCGTGCTAGAGATTTGAAGCGTAGAGTAGATAGTTTCCCTTTCGGCCTGCGTGCCATGCTTATGTATTGACATTATTAAGAATTTTAGTTAGTTAGCCTGTGCACCTAAGTTCTCTAGCTCAGGTGTGGCATAACACCCCGTACTCGTATATTGTACTTTTGGGATTCAATGAGGATTTACCTTTATTATATAAGTCTTAAAAGTTGAAAAATTTCGGGGTGTTACAGTTGGTATCAGAGCCTAAGTTTGACCCTAGGATAAGACTCTTAAAACCTGACTTTAGGACATTAGGCTTGAATCCATGAATTAATTGAGTAATTAATTCTATATTTTTTGAGGAATTGATTCCCAAAATCCTGATTTTTAATACTCAAGGACTAGAATTTGACTAGTCAACCTTTAAGTTGTGTTGTACCTTGTGCTTTGAGGGGAGTTCCCTTGTTCCTTACACTTTCTAAGGGTTAGTAAGGGTATTCTTGCCTTTTCACCAAGAGTTAGTATTGTAACCCAACCTAGAAGACTTCTTCATTCCATTCCTTACAATTCCTAGAAAAATATCTCTACCTTCTCTCTAGAAAAGAAGTGTAGCTTATTCTCCAAGCCAAGTTGAGACCTTTGTCAAGATTCCAAGATTTGCTTCCAAGATTCAACCTTTCACCTATTTGGGCATCTAGGAGGGTAAGATCTAAGTTTATCTTGTGTTTTTGGTTCCATCTTAGTTGTCTTTTTCTTAAAGGTAGGATCTTTATGATTTTTTGGTTTGATCTTGAAGTGGGTTTGGAAAGTGAGCCTAGTGGAGAGCTTGTTGTGGTGTAAAGTGAAGTCTTTTGGTCTTCAAGAGGTAACCCATGCTCTACAAAACCTATTTTGCTTACATATATGTGATTTCTTGGATTCTACTTATGCTTTGCTATGAAATGTGAGGGTTTATGCATTTATCTTGTGATATTGCATATCTAGAGCTTGTGTTTAGGGTTCCTTTGTGCCATTGCTTGGCATTTTCCATGGTTCAAGTCATTTTGTTGTGTTGGGTGAGATTTGGCATGTTTTGGACTTGAATTTGTGTTTGGAGAAGAAAATCCCCGAAGGGATTAGTTGTGGAACAGGAGTGTTCCCGCGGGCGGAACGGCAGGCGGGGCACCACCCGCCGGCCTACCCGCGGGTACACAGCCTCGTGGGAAGTGTTCCCGCGGACGGAACCACGGGTGGGGCACTACCCGTGGGTCCACCCACGGGTACATGGTTGTGGTGATGATGGGATTTGTTCCCCGTGATTCGGTTGTCTCGGTATTTGATCTTTTGGCTTCCCGATGTTCTTTTGTGGAATATTTGAGTGTCTTCTTGATGTTTCGTAGGTCTAGAACTATATGGTAGGTATCCATGTAGGACTTTGGTGTCTTGAATCGTGCTAAGTGTTCAACATTGTGTTTCGTTGGACCAAGAGGTGTCTTGTGTGTTCCTCGGAACTATCTTGAGTTTCCCTGTTGATAAGCATGCTAGTTTGTTGTTTTAATGCTAACCTGTGAGTTGTTTGTACCTTCCGTTGGGTTGATGATAACTTGTGTTATTCATCGTTGATGTTGTTGGGCTGTGACCCATGCCTTGATTGAGTATGTTTCATACCTTCGTTGCAATCCGTTGATTGATTCCTGTTGAGGTGTGGTGTGTGTGGCTTTACCTGGATTGCACGATTAGTGGTATGGGACACTAGTCACCAAGGTATTGCAGCGGTCCTCGTGGTGGGCGTGACGTGATTATGGAGTTGTGACCTGTGTGTCAGGTTCACATATTTTCTTGGGAAGGCGTGTGTCGCCGTGTGTGTGTACGGTACCCTCGTGTACTATGAAATTGGTGGCTTTGTTGGTGGCTTGTTGGTGGGGGACGACGGTCCCGGAGGTAAAAGGTTGGACTAAGAAGTACAGGGGTCCTGGAGGTAATGGTTGGCATGAATGTACAAGGTTGGGGGTAGCCATAAGGTTGGAACAGGGCATAAGGAAGGCATACCATCTCGTGATGGGTGATTTTGCGAGGGCTTGTAAAGCCGGCGTTGTGTGATCTTCTCTCGTGACGTGTGTAGTCACGGAGGCTTGTGTTGTTTTGGCATGTGTTGCCGTTGGGTGAGTCTTCATCCTTTGTGTTCTGGTTAACCTTTGTGGTTTGGGATGTGTTCCCGGTGTTATCCTTGTGAGTGGTGAGTCTTGTGTTGACTGTTGATCTTGATTTTGACTTATATACTTATGTATTCTGTTTCGAAAATGGTTTTAGGACTTATATCTATCTGTATATGATACTTAACAGTATTGGTGGGTTACCAGCAATATTCGCTGACCGGGCGTCGTCCCAATGTTTATCTTTGTATCTTTCAGGTGATGTTTAGACGAGAGCGATGTTTAGAGCCTGGTAGCTTAGCACCTTTATCCTTGCTTTTGTGGCCTGTGCGCCAATGTAGTCAGTTTGATGTCTTTTTGGGATATATGTATACACTTGCAGATTGTTTGCCGTAGCGTTTACCGTGTTTGGTAGACGTGGCGTGACACCCCGTTGGATTTCTTCTATCCAGTTTCATTTTATCTTCCGCTGTGCTAGTGTTTTGTTGTTTAATCTGCATGTGTTAAGACTTTTATATAGGTCTTGTTTGGGGGGTGTTACAGTTGGTATCAGAGCCTAGGTTTGAGCCTAGGAAGAGTTAAGTCTAGACTTTCTAAGTGGTTAAGTGTGTTTTGAGACCTCTAAGCGACCTTAAGAAGCTAAGTGTTAGGCTTAGGACTCTAGGTTGCGCGGTGAGATGTGTGTTGCTTTCTGTCTTGCTTGTTTGCTCTTTTTGGTAATCTCGTTGTTTTTGTAGATGTTTGCGATGCCTCCTCGTCCCCGCGCTCGCACACCAGAGACCCCGACCAACGAGCAGCTCACTCAGAATCTCCATCAGCTGATGCAGACGATGCAGTCGCTCAGTGAAGCCTTGCTGAACAACAATCAAGCTGTGCCGCCTCCTCTTCTTGCTGGACATCGCGATGTAGGTCGTTTGGTGTCAGGGCATCGGCCGTCAACCTTCGCTGGCGTGGAAGACCTTGTAGTCCTAGAAGAGTGGCTACGGGTGTTTGATAAGATCTTCACCGTGGTGGGCTGCCCCGAAGAGAGGAGAGTAGAACTGGCAACGTTCTACTTCTGCCAAGAAGCGGATTTGTGGTGGGTCCACGAAAGTCCGACCTTCCTTGAAGAGCCTGGGTTTGATTGGACCGCACTGAAGGACAGAATGCACGAAAGGTTCTATCCAGCGCATGTGCGATCCGCCATGTTTGATGAGTTCCTTCATCTGCAGCAAGGATCCTTATCTGTGGTCGAATGCCACAAGAAGTTCTTAGAGCTGGCGTGCTTTGCGAGGATGCTTGTGCCTACAGAGCTTGCTAAGGTTGAACATTTCGTTGCCGGTCTGAATTATGAGGCACGAAAAGCGGTGACGGTGAGTAGGCCCAGTTCCCTTAAGGATGCGTATCTGTGTGATGCGGATCTGTTTCGTGTTCAGCAGCTTCAGAGGGGTTCGTTTGAGTTGGTCAGGAAGAGAGTTGAGAGTGGAGGTTCTTCCACCTTCAAGAAGCCCCGACCGAGCTTTCAAGTTACGGCCGTGTCATCTTCTTCTCAAGGACCTATCAGAATGGGGCTTCAGGATCAAGCTAAGCCGGTTGGTTGTAGAAGGTGTGGGAAGGTGCATGTAACACCCCGTGTTACGGCCCCTAAAACCATTTAATTAATTAATCAATAGCCCAAGAGAAAGAATAAATTATAATTAATTAGGGAAAAAGGCCCACCATAGTCCATGGGCCCTCATATATAAACCCAACCCCTAAACCCAATCCTTAGTTCCAAAAGGAATAGAATTAGCGAGCCTATAATATTAGTTCCTAATTGGGACTCCTAAATATATAAATAGGGGACTTAAGAGGCACCTAGAACTCACCACAAGATTAACGCCCCACCACCCCAAAAAGAGCTCCAAGAATCCCCTTAGGAGAAACCAAGAAAGCAAGGAAGCTTAAAGAAAGATCCAACATAGCCAAGGAATTAATTAAGGCTATGAGGTAACCCATGTCTCAACAAAACCTATTTTCATAGTTATGATTCCCCCTTAGGGTTTCCCCATATTATTGTGTATTGGCGAGTTATGATGATTATTATTGATAATTGATGTGATGATCCCATGGGGGATCTTGATAATCTTGATATTGGGAGATTCTTGATAATTATGGTGTTCTTTATGATTATGTGGAGTTCTTGATGATTATTTGTCGTTCTTGATAGTTGTATGGCGTCCTTGATGCTTATGTGTTATTTGTACTGAATCTTGCAATTAAAAGACGAACCGTATTCTTGTTGGTATAAAAGTGATTAGAACCCTAGGTTGTATCGTATGATATTATTCTTGGATTATCGAGTGGGGAAATCGCATGTTTGGGTGTTGATTATACTTAGAAAAGCATGATAGGTTATGTGCCGTTCGTTTCTCGTATCTGATCCAATTAATTGTCTCCGTGTTGTCGTAATTGCGTTGTAAAGTGTCTAAGCATGGTTTCGGGTTCCTCAACGGTTCCCGGGGCGTATTGTGTTGAAAAGAGTCAGTGGGGGGTAGGGGACCCGCCACCTACCCACGGCCGTGAAACACCGCCCGGCAGCGGGTCGCCGGCGGGCGGGCAGCTGCCCGCCGGCGACCCTCTGCCCGGAACAGTACACTTCGGCGGGCAGCTGGCGGGTGGCCCCCCACCCACCGGCTACCCGCTGGAAATTCGTCCCACTTGGGACCCCGGCTTCCCCGTTTGATATTCCCCCGTTCCCCGTGATGTCCCAACGGACCCCGTTTATCATGCCTATGTCTAGTTTGATGTTTCGGGTACCGTTCGTAGGTTTATGAGTCTATTATATTGCATGCTAGTTGAATTGGTACCCCGTTGACCTAGGTGGAAGAAGTATGAACCCCTTAGGACTATTCTTAGTAGGTGATGGATCACGCATAGGTTTTGTTATGCGCTTTCTCCCCCTTTCCAATGTGTAATATGGGTTGCATGTGCTTGCTGCGTGATATGTGTGTGTGTTACCCCAATTCGGTTGCGATCGGATTGGTTTTCCTGAGCTGCGGTTCAGAAGTTGGCTGCGGTCAGATTGATACTCTTGGGCTGCGGTCCACCGTTTGGTTGCGATCAGACGTTTCTATACGAGCTGCGGTTCGTCCTCTTTCCTGGCTGCGGTCAGATGACATTCTCTTGGGCTGCGGTCCACTGTTTGGTTGCGATCAAACACTATGATGAGCTGCGGTTCATCGGTCGGTTGCGATCGACCCCTCCGTGTTGCGATACGGGGCAGGGTGCTGCGGGGCCGTGTCAGAGCTATATGCGCTGACCCTCATGTATGGGCATGCGATTGGTCCTGTGGCGCCAACAAAGTGTGCTATGTGTTGTGATATGGATGAGTGGTGATCTTGAGTGTCTTGGGGGATGTGACTATAGGATTTATGTTGGGGGTTGTTGATGTTGAGTTATGACTATTGTTTATGCTTTGCCTTATCTGCCTTAACTGCCGTGAACTGCATATGCTCGTTATAACTGTTGCTTGTGTCTGGCCTTATCTGTCGAGTCATTCCCGGTTTTAAAGCTAGAGTTCGTAGGATATATCTTTATGCTCAAAATGGTTTTCGTATATCTATATATATCTCTATATGTATTGTATTTCGACACGTTGGAGTGGGTTACCAGCATCTCTCGCTGAACAGATATATTTGGCTTTCAGGCACAGAGGACTAGAGCACTGGAGCGCGTTAGAACTGGAGCGTAGAAATAGATTAGTTTCCCTTTCGGCCTGCGTGCCATATTATGCATTGTATTTCGGTGGATATTAGTTAGACAGCCTGTGCACATGGGTTCTCTAGCCCAGGTGTGGCATAACACCCCGTACACTTATGATACACTTTGGGATGTAATGAGATATTACCTTTATTATATAAGTTTTAAACGTCTTGAAAATCTGGGTTGTTACCGTTGGTATTAGAGCCTAAGTTTGACCGTAGGAAAAGACTCGTAAGACCGGACTTTAGGACATTAGGCTTGAACTCCAGGTACCTAGGTACCTACACATAAATTCCCTACACCTTACCCCTCCTCATTCTAAAACCCTTCCCCACTTATCACTTCATAAGAAGTGCATCAGACTCTAATTTAACGTTTTATAAAACACTGGCCAGAAAGACGATAGCATGGCACCGAACAGAAGGCAATCGAGAACTCCAGAGCCCGCCACAGACGACCCCTTGACCCAAACCCTACAGCAGCTAACACAAGTCGCACAGGCACTAAGTGACGCGGCCCTTCGCAACAACAGGCCCCCACCACCCCCATCAAACGCAAACTCAGACGTCGCCCGACAAGTTTCAAATCACCGACCACCCACGTTTTCGGGAGAAGAGGATCCCGCGGTCCTAGAAGAATGGATCTGAACCCTTGGTAAGATTTTTGGGGTAGTAGAATGCCCGGAGGAACGCCGCGTAGAGATGGCCTCGTTCTACTTCGGACACGAGGCCGATCTCTGGTGGATCCACGAGGGGCCCACTTATCAACAAGAACCGGGGTTCAATTGGGAGAACCTCAAGACACGACTACGAGAGAGATTCTATCCAACCCACGTAAAAGCATCCATGTACGAAGAGTTCCTTCATCTAAAACAAGGAACGGCCACCGTCGTAGAATACCATAAACGATTCCTCGAGCTGGCACGCTTCGCGCCAGAGCTAGTCCCCACCGAGGTAACCTAGATAGAGAGGTTCGTGTCGGGCATCAACTTCGAAGCTCGAAAGGCGCTAGTGGTAAGCAGACCTCGGACCCTCAACGAGGCTTACTCCAGTGCCGCAAATCTCTATCGAATCCAACTACTCCAACGCGGAGTTCAGGAACAAATACGAAGAAGAAACACTGGAAGTGGGGCACCGCCGATGAAAAGAACGAGAAACGACACCGGCACAAGGTCGAACAACCCGACCAACCAAAGACCGCCCCTGGGAAACAACGAAGCTAATCCAAGAGGCTTCCCTTGCCCGAGATGCAACAAAAGCCACAGGGGCAAGGATTGCGCGGGCAACCCCTGGCGATGCTTCAACTGCGGAGAGGAAGGACACAAGGCCTTCCAGTGCACTCGACCCCAAAGACCACGCCCCACCACCGTGGGTCAACACGGGGGCACCAATCATCAAGGGAGTTACGGCGCTCCCGGGAAAGTATTTGTCATGAGCCACACTCAAGCCAACCTCGGGGACGAGGAGGACCTCAGGGAGGGAAACCCAATCCCGGAAGACGAGGACCATACGGACCCCGCAGAAGAAAACCAGGAAAACGAATACTGTCTAGGATAAGCCGTCACACCCCCTTGTAACCACCCCCCCTCTTTTGTCATAAAGACCACTTACTTAGCTTAGCTATTTCGGAATTATTATGAATAAAGATTCTCGATCAAATTCCAATTTCCACTACAAAGGTAAAACACAAGTTATACTATCAACCTAACATTCCCTCCACTAAAGGATGAAATAAGGAAAAAAGACAAAAACCACACCATCAAGAAATACTTAATGTTACCATTATGAATGGAACCTTGGACCTCCCCTCTACAAGTTAAAGCCTCAACCGCTAGCCCATGAGTGTTTCTTGAAACCTTAAGGGGATACTCCCTTGTTAAACCCCCCAAATTCCTAAAACCCACAAAAACCCCAAATCAAAAACCCTTCTCCTCCTTCTTCCTCCCCTTCACCTTCCCCACTCCCTCTCCATCTCTCTTCCACACAACCCGCCGTCCCACCGTAGCAACCACCCTCAAACCACTCGACGCCACCGCCGCCGTCCGACCGCCTCCCGCCAGTCCGCGCCGCTGCACCACCGCAACAGCGCCCAGCCGCCCTCGCCCGAAGACCGCCCGGCCACCGCCCGCTGTCTCGCTGCGCACCACCCCGAAGCCGCCTCTCTCCCTCGCCAAGGCCGTCGTCTCCCATCACCGACCCTCCACCGGAGCACCGCGAATCGCCGCACGCTCGGCCACCAGGAAGGACACGCCGGAGCCCCGCCGTCTCGCCGGAGGTTCACCGGAAAGGCTGCCAGAAATTTTGCCGGAATTTCTCACCACCAAAGAGAGATTCACGTTGCCGAAAAAGCCCCTCGGAATCCGCACCCCGGAATGGAACAACGTCGATTACACCGTGATCGGAGGTAAAAGTCTTGAACCCGACCAATTCTCTCCGGAATTGGTCGATATGCTTAAACACCAAGGGCTCCTAGATGCATACCTCACCATCAAAGGGGATACGTACCCCGAACTGGTGAAGGAGTTCAATCAACATCTTGTAGCCACAAAACGGGGTGACAAGATAGAGATCGCCACCAAGGTCCGTGGCAAGGAAATTGTGCTTTCCGAAGGCCGGTTGGCCAAGCTCTTGAAATTGTCCACCACGGGTGTGTCTAACTATGACCGAAAGGGGTGGATTGAAACCCAAACTACGGGATACAAGGACTATCTCGGGTACCTACTCGGGAAAGATGACGGGTTCACCTCGGCCACTCGACCAAACCGAAAGTGGCTATTGGCGGAGCAAAAGATATTGGTTATGATTGTAACCGATAGCCTCTTGCCCACCAATAACAAGAGCAAGGATGTGGGGAGCTTGGAGTGCACCTTTGCGTATCTCCTAAAACACAAAATCAAGTTCAACCTGCCGGCACTCATGCTAAAGCACATAGAGTTCTGCAAGACAAACAACCGGCTTAGCCTACCCTACGGGATGATCCTAAGTTGGATCATGGAGAAAAAGGGGGTAGACCTAAGCCACACCGAGGTAAGAACCGCCAATGGCATGGTTTTCAATGCCCAAAACCTCCGCCGCAACGACATCTACTACACCGAAGGAGGACACTATCTCAACCTCGAAGAAATTTGCCAAAAACCCGAGGAGGAACGTAAGGAATTGGTTGATTGGTTGGACATCTCCAACAAAAAGCTCAAGCGAGCCGTGCAAGATTGCGGAGGTACGGAGGGAAATGAGTGACATGAAGGGGAAGACGGGCCTAACCCGTCAGTGCACCCACAGCCAGGAGGGAACCCGGGGGGACAAGACGAGGGTTCGGTCAACGAATGCATACTCGCACTGTAACACCCCGTGTTACGGCCCCTAAAACCATTTAATTAATCAATCAATAGCCCAAGAGAAGGAATAAATCATAATGATTAATTAGGGAAAAAGGCCCACCATAGTCCATGGGCCCTCATATATAAACCCAACCCCTAAACCCAATCCTTAGTTCCAAAAGGAATAGAATTAGCGAGCCTATAATATTAGTTCCTAATTAGGACTCCTAAATATATAAATAGGGGACTTAGGAGACACCTAGAACTTCCCACAAGAATAACGCCCCACCACCCCCAAAAGAGCTCCAAGAATCCCCTTAGGAGAAATCAAGAAAGCAAGGAAGCTTAAAGAAAGATCCTTCATAGCCAAGGAATTAATTAAGGCTAAGAGGTAACCCATGTCTCAACAAAACCTATTTTCATAGCTATGATTTCCCCTTAGGGTTTCCCCCATATTATTGTGTATTAATGACTTGTGATGATTATTGATGATGATTGATGTGATGATCCCATGGGGGATCTTGATAATCTTGATATTGGGAGATTCTTGATAATTATGATATTCTTGATGATTATATGGAGCTCTTGATGATTATGTGTTGTTCTTGATAATGGGGTGATGCTCTTGATGTTTATGTGTTATTCTTACTGAATCTTGCAATTAGAAGACGGACCGTATTCTTGTTGATATAAAAGTGATTAGAACCTTAGGTTGTATCGTATGATCTTATTCTTGGATTATCGGGTGGGGAAATCGCATTTTTGGGTGTTGATTATGTTTAGAAAAGCATGATAGGTTATGTGCCGTTCGTTTCTCGTATTTGATCCGTTAATTGTCTACGTGTTGTCGTTAATTGCGTTGTAAAGTGTCTAAGCATGGTTTCGGGTTCCACAATGGTTCCCGGGGCGAATTTGTGTGATAAGAGTCAGTGGGGGGTAGGGGACCCGCCACCTACCCACGGCCAGAAAGTGTGTCTCCGGCACCGGGCAGCCGGCGGGCGGGCAGCTACCGGCCGGCGACCCGCTGCTCGGAACAGTAAAACCGGCGGGCAGCCGGCGGGTGGCCCCCCACCCACCGGCTACCCGCTGGAAAATTCCCCCACTCGGGAGTTCGGCTTCCCCGTTTGATGTTCCCTCGATCCCCGTGGTGTCCCAACGGGCCCCGTTTATCGTGCCTACGTCTAGTTTGATGTTTCGGGTACCGTTCGTAGGTTTATGTGTCTATTATATTGCATGCTAGTTGAATTGGTATCCCGTTGACCTAGGTGGAAGGAGTTTGAACCCCTTAGGACTATTCTTAGTATGTGATGGATCACGCATAGGTTTTGTTATACGTTTTCTCCCCCTTCCTAATGTGTAATGTGGGTTGCATGTGCTTGCTGGGTGATATGTGTGTGTGTTACCCCAATTCGGTTGCGATCGGATTGGTTATCCTGAGCTGCGGTTCAGAAGCTGGCTGCGGTCAGATTGATACTCTTGGGCTGCGGTCCACCGTTTGGTTGCTATCAAACGTTTCTATACGAGCTGCGGTTCGTCCTTTTTCCTGGCTGCGGTCAGATGACATTCTCTTGGGCTGCGGTCCACTGTTTGGTTGCGATCAAACACAATGATGAGCTGCGGTTCATCGGTCGGTTGCGATCGACCCCTCCGTGTTGCGATACGGGGCAGGGTGCTGCGGGGCCGTGTCAGAGCTATATGCGCTGACCCTCATGTATGGGCATGCGATTGATCCTGTGGCGCCAACAAAGTGTGCTATGTGTTGAGATATGGATGAGTGGTGATCATGAGTGCCTTGGGGGATGTGACTACGGGATTTATGTTGGAGATCGTTGATGTTGAGTTATGGTTATTGTTTATGCTTTGCCTTATCTGCCTTATCTGTTGTGAACTGCATATGCTCGTTATAACTGTTGCTTGTGTCTGGCCTTATCTGTCGAGTCATTCCCGGTTTTAAAGCTAGAGTTCGTAGGATATATCCTCATGCTCAAAATGGTTTTCATATATCTATATATATCTCTATATGTATTGTATTTCAACGCGTTGGAGTGGGTTACCAGCATCTCTCGCTGAACAGATATATTTGGCTATCAGGCACAGAGGACTAGAGCACTGGAGCGCGCTAGAATTGGAGCGTAGAAATAGATTAGTTTCCCTTTCGGCCTGTGCGCCATATTATGCATTATGTTTCAATGGATATTAGTTAGACAGCCTGTGCACCTGGGTTCTCTAGCCCAGGTGTGGCATAGCACCCCGTACACTTATGATATACTATGGGATGTAATGAGATATTACCTTTATTATATAAGTTTAAAATGTCTTGAAAATCTGGGGTGTTACAGTTGGTATCAGAGCCTAAGTTTGACCCTAGGAAAAGACTCATAAGACCGGACTTTAGGACGTTAGGCTTGAACTCTAGGTACCTAGGAACATAGGACTCAGGAATCTTAGGATGCGCGGTGAGATTGTGAAACCTACACATAACTTCTCTACACGTTACCCTTCCCCACTCATCACTTCACAAGAAGTGCATCAGACTCTAACTTAACATTCTTATAAACACTGACCAGAAAGACGATAGCATGGCGCCAAACAGATGGCAATCCAGAACTCCAGAGCCCGCCACTAACGACCCCTTGACCCAAACCCTGCAGCAACTAACACAAGTCGCACAGGCACTAAGTGACGCGGCCCTTCGCAACAATAGGCCCCCACCGCCTCCATCAAACGCAAACTTGGACGTCGCCCGACAAGTCTCAAATCACCGACCACCCACGTTTTCGGGAGAAGAGGATCCCGCGGTCCTAGAAGAATGGATCCAGACGCTTGATAAGATTTTTGGAATTGTGGAATGCCCAGAGGAACGCCGTGTAGATATAGCCTCGTTCTACTTCGGGCACGAGGCCGATCTCTGGTGGATCCACGAGGGACCCACCTATCAACAAGAACCGGGGTTCAATTGGGAGAACCTCAAGACACGACTACGAGAGCGGTTCTATCCAACCCACGTAAAAGCATCCATGTACGAAGAGTTCCTTCATCTAAAACAAGGAACGGCCACCGTCATAGAATACCATTGACGATTCCTCGAACTGGCGCGCTTCGCACCAGAGCTAGTCCCCACCGAGATAACCAAGATAGAGAGGTTCGTGTCAGGCCTCAACTTCGAAACTCGGAAAGCGCTAGTGGTAAGCAGACCCCGGACCCTCAACGAGGCTTATTCCAGTGCCGCGAACCTCTATCGAATCCAACTGCTCCAACGTGGGGTTCAGGAACAAATACGAAGAAGAAACACCGGAAGTGGGGCCCCGCCAGTGAAAAGAACGAGGAACGACACCGGCACGAGGCCGAACAACCCGACCAACCCAAGGCCACCCCTGGGAAACAATGAAGCTAATCCAAGAAGCTTCCCTTGCCCGAGGTGTAACAAAAGCCACAGAGGCAAGGATTGCGCGGGTAACCCCTGGCGATGCTTCAACTGCGGAGAGGAGGGGCACAAGGCCTTCCAGTGCACTCGACCCCAAAGACCACGCCCCGCCACTATGGGTCAACACGGGGGCACCAGTCACCAAGGGGGTTATGGCGCTCCCGGAAAAGTATTCGTTATGAGTCACACGCAAGCCAAACTCGGAAACGAAGAGGACCTAGAAGGGGAAAACCCAATCCCGGAAGACGAGGACCATACGGATCCCACCGAGGAAAACCCAGAAAACGAATTCTGTCTAGGATAAACCATCACACCCCTTGTAACCACCCCTTGTATCGTATGGACCACCTATTTAGGTTAAATACTTCGAAAACATTATGTCTATTTAGCTTAACTACTTCGAAAGTATTATGAATAAGGATCTTTGGTCAAACTTCAATTTCCACTACGAAGATAAAGCACAAGTTATATCATCAACCCAACCCTTCCCCCACTAAAGGACAAAATAAGGAAAAAAACAAATGAGGACCACACCACCAAGAAATGCCTAATATCACCATTAAGAATTGAACTCTAGACCTCACATTTACAAGTCCAAGTCCCAACCACTAAGCCATGAGTGTTTCTTGAAACCTTAAGGGGATAACCCCTTGGTAAATCCCTCCAAGTCCCTAAAACCCACAAAACCCCCAAATCAAAAACCCTTCTTCTTCTTCCTCCCCTTCTTCTTCCCCATTGTTTCCCTTCCCCACCTCACACACCTCGCCGCCCCACCCCAGCAGAACCGATGACCACGCACCACCGTCGCCGGCCGAACGCCACCGCTAAGCGCCACACCGCCGCGCCGCCATCCCAGCCGACCTCGCCCACCGCCCGGAGAGCACCCAGCGGCGACCCGCTGCCTCCCTACCCGAGCGACGCCGCCCGCCATCCACCCAAGCTTCGCCCGCTGCCATCAACGCCCACGCGACCGTAGGCCTCCACCGCCCCGCCGGAAAATTGCCGAGCTCCGCCCCACCATCGCCACCTTGTAGCGGCTCGAACCACCGCCGGAAAAGAGGCCGCCGGAAACTTCGCTGGAGACCCGCCGGAAAGCTGTCGGAATTTCTACCGGAATTCCTCACCGCCAAAAGAAAAATTCAAGATGCCGAAAAAGCCCCTCGGAATATGCACCCCGGAGTGGAGCAACGCTGATTACACCGTAATCGGAGGTAAAGCACTTGAACCCGACCAATTCTCTCCGGAATTGGTTGACATGCTCAAACACCAAGGGCTTTTAGATACTTACCTCGACATCAAAGGGGACACATACCCCGAATTGGTGAAAGAATTCTACCAACACCTTGTGGCCACCAAACGGGGTGACAAAGTAGAAATTACCACCAAGGTCCGTGGCAAGGAAATTGTGCTTTCCGAAGGCCGGTTGGCCAAGCTCTTGAAATTGACCACCACGGGTGTGTCTGATTATGACCGAAAGGGGTGGATTGATACCCAAACTACGGGATACAAGGACTATCTTGGGTACTTACTCGGGAAAAAGGACGGGTTCACCTCGGCCACTCGACCAAACCGAAAGTGGCTATCGGCGGAGCAAAAAATATTGGTTATGATTGTAACCGATAGCCTCTTGCCCATCAATAACAAGAGCAAGGATGTGGGGAGCTTGGAGTGCACCTTTGCGTATCTCCTAAAACATAAAATCAAGTTCAACCTGCCGGCACTCATGCTAAAGCACATAGAGTTCTGCAAAACAAACAACCGGCTTAGCCTACCTTACGGGATGATCCTAAGTTTGATCATGGAGAAAAAGAGGGTAGACCTAAGCCACACCGAGGTCAAAACCGCCAATGGCATGGTTTTCAATGCCCAAAACCTCCGCCACAACGACATCTACTTCATCGAAGGAGGACACTATCTCACCCTCGAAGAAATTTGCCAAAAACCCGATGAGGAATGTAGGGAATTGGTTGATCGGTTGGACATCTCCAACAAAAAGCATAAGCGGGCCATGCAAGATTGCGGAGGCACGGAGGAAAATGAAGGACAAGAGGAGGAAGACGGGCCTAACCCGTCAGGGCACCCACAGCCAGGAGGGAACCCGAGGGGACAAGACGAGGGTTCGGTCAACGAACGCATACTCGCACAGCTCGACTGGCAGAATCAAATCATGGAAGAAGGTTTCTCATCCCTGATTCGCACTACACGCACACTCGATCAAAGGGTAGCAGCGATCGAGGCCGCCTTGGGCACTCGCGGTGCACCCAGTTCCAGCGCAGGAAACCGAGGTACAACCGAAAACTTCCCTATCAGAACACCATCAAAAGTTCAGACTACCCCAAGCCAAGACAAACATAAGGCCGCAACCCTAATCAGGAGGCCGAGCTACGAGGTGTCTAGGGGTGAAAGGATGGACTATAACACCGGGTTTCGGGGACGAAGCCCCTTGTAAGGGGGGGAGAGTGTAACACCCCGTGTTACGGCCCCTAAAACCATTTAATTAATCAATCAATAGCCCAAGAGAAGGAATAAATCATAATGATTAATTAGGGAAAAAGGTCCACCATAGTCCATGGGCCCTCATATATAAACCCAACCCCTAAACCCAATCCTTAGTTCCAAAAGGAATAGAATTAGCGAGCCTATAATACTAGTTCCTAATTAGGACTCCTAAATATATAAATAGGGGACTTAGGAGACACCTAGAACTTCCCACAAGAATAACGCCCCACCACCCCCAAAAGAGCTCCAAGAATCCCCTTAGGAGAAATCAAGAAAGCAAGGAAGCTTAAAGAAAGATCCTTCATAGCCAAGGAATTAATTAAGGCTAAGAGGTAACCCATGTCTCAACAAAACCTATTTTCATAGCTATGATTTCCCCTTAGGGTTTCCCCCATATTATTGTGTATTAATGACTTGTGATGATTATTGATGATGATTGATGTGATGATCCCATGGGGGATCTTGATAATCTTGATATTGGGAGATTCTTGATAATTATGATATTCTTGATGATTATATGGAGCTCTTGATGATTATGTGTTGTTCTTGATAATTGGGTGATGCTCTTGATGTTTATGTGTTATTCTTACCGAATCTTGCAATTAGAAGACGAACCGTATTCTTGTTGATATAAAAGTGATTAGAACCTTAGGTTGTATCGTATGATCTTATTCTTGGATTATCGGGTGGGGAAATCGCATGTTTGGGTGTTGATTATGTTTAGAAAAGCATGATAGGTTATGTGCCGTTCATTTCTCGTATTTGATCCGTTAATTGTCTACGTGTTGTCGTTAATTGCGTTGTAAAGTGTCTAAGCATTGTTTCGGGTTCCACAATGGTTCCCGGGGCGAAATTGTGTGATAAGAGTCAGTGGGGGGTAGGGGACCCGCCACCTATCCACGGCCGGAAAGTGTGTCTCCGGCAGCGGGCAGCCGGCGTGTAACACCCCGTGTTACGGATCCTAAAACCAACTGATTAATTAATTAATTAATTAATGACCTAGGAGAAAGAATAAATTATAATGGTTAATTAGGGAAAAAGGCCACCAAAGCCCATGGGCCCAATTATATAAACCCAACCCCTAAACCCAATAGGAATAAACTCTAAATAAACCCTTGGATCTATAAATAGGGAACTTAGGGAGCACCTAGAACCCCCTCCCACACGCCTAAACGCCCCATCACCCCAGGAGAGCTCCAAGAATTCCCTTAGAAGAAATCAAGAAAGCAAGAAAGCTTAAAGAAAGATCCTTCATAGCCAAGGAATTAATTAAGGCTAAGAAGTAACCCATGTCTCAACAAAACCTATTTTCATAGCTATGATTTCCCCTTAGGGTTTCCCCCATATTATTGTGAATGGCGAAATTATGGTGATTATTATTGATGTTGATTTGATGATTCCATGGGGAATCTTGATAATCTTGATAATTGGGAGTTTCTTGATAATGATGATATTCTTGATGATTAATTTGGGATCCTTGATGATTATGTGTTGTCCTTGATGATTATGATGTTCTTGATGGTTAATTGGCATCCTTGATGATTATGTATTGTTCCTACCGAATCTTGCAATTAGAAGACGAACCGTATTCTTGTGATATAAAAGTGATTAGAACCCTAGGTTGTATCGTATGATCTTATTCTTGGATTATCGGGTGGGAATTCGCATGTTTGGGTGTTGATTATGGTTAGAAAAGCATGTTAGATTATGTGCCGTTCGTTTATCGTATTTGATCCGTTAATTGTCTATGTGTTGTCGTTAATTACGTTGAAAAGTGTCTAAGCATGGTTTCGGGTTCCACAACGGTTCCCGGGACGAAAAGTGGTGAAAAGAGTCAGTGGGGGGTAGGTGGGGGTAGGGGACCCGCCACCTACCCGCGGCATTCACGGGCAGCTCCGGCAGCGGGCAGCCGGCGGGCGGGCAGCTGCCCGGAATAGTGACAGTCGGCGGGCAGCCGGCGGGTGGACCCCCACCCACCAGCTACCCGCTGGAACCTCCCCCCCTCGGGACCCCGGCTTCCCCGTTTGATGTTTCCCCGATCCCCGTGGCGTCCCAACGGACCCCGCTTGTCGTGCCTATGTCTAGTTTGATGTTTCGGGTACCGTTCGTAGGTTTATGAGTCTATTATATTGCATGCTAGTTGAATTGGTATCCCGCTGACCTAGGTGGAAGAAGCATGAACCCCTTAGGACTATTCTTAGTATGTGATGGATCACGCTTAGGTTTCGTTATACGTTCTATTCCCCTTCCCAACGCGTAATGTGGGTTGTATGTGCTTGCTATGTGTTATGTGTGCGTGTTGCCCCAATTCGGTTGTGATCGGATTGGTTATCCTGAGCTGCGGTTCAGAAGCCGGTTACAGTCAGATGGGAATTCCTGGCTGCAGTCGGATGACGGTATCCTAGGCTGCGGTCCAGAAGCTGGTTGTAGTCAGATGGGAATTCCTGGCTGCAATCAGATGACATTTTCCTGAGCTGCGGTTCAGAGGCTGGCTGTAGTCAGATGGGAATTCCTGGCTACAGTCAGATGACACACTCTCTTGGGCTGTGGTCCACTGTTTGGTTGCGATCAAACATTATGATGAGCTGCGGTTCATCGGTCGGTTGCGATCGACCTCCCCGTGTTGCGATACGGGGCATGGTGCTGTGGGGCCGTGTCAGAGCTATATGCACTGACCCGCATGTATGGGCATGCGAGTGGTCCTGTGGCGCCAACAACGTGCGCTATGTGTTGTGACATGGACGAGTTGTGATTATGAGTGTCTTGGGGGATGTGACTATGGGACTCATATTGGGGATTGTTCATGTTGGGTTATGATTATTGTTTATGCCTTGCCTTATCTGCCTTATCTATTGTGAACTGCATATGACTGTTATAACTATTGCTTGTGTCTGACCGTATCTGTCGAGTCATTCCTGGTTTTAAAAGCTAGAGTTCGTAGGATATATCTTCATGCTCACAATGGTTTTCGTATATCTATATATATCTCTATATGTATTGTATTTCAACGCGTTGGAGTGGGTTACCAGCATCTCTCGCTGAACAGATATATTTGGCTTTCAGGCACAGAGGATTAGAGCACTGGAGAGCGATAGAACCGGAGCGTAGAAGTAGTATAGTTTCCCTTTCGGCCTGCGTGCCATGTTATGCATTTATATTTCAGAGGATAGTAGTTAGACAGCCTGTGCACCTGGGTTCTCTAGCCCAGGTGTGGCATAGCACCCCGTACACTTATGTTACGCTTTGGGATTTAATGAGATGTTACCTTTATTATTAAGTTTTAAATGTCTTGAAAATCAGGGGTGTTACAGTTGGTATCAGAGCCTAAGTTTGACCCTAGGAAAAGACTCTTAAGACCGGACTTTAGGATATTAAGCTTGAACTCTAGGTATTTAGGAACATAGGACTCAGGAATCTTAGGACGCGCGGTGAGATTGTGAAACCTACACATAACCTCCCCTCACTTTATCCCTCTCTAATATTAGGAATCCCTTCCCCACTTATTATATCAAGATTAAAACACAAAATAACGTCGACCTTTAATCGCCAGGAATGGCACCCAAGAAGAAACAGTCAGGAGCACCGGGGCACCCCCGACCAGAGAGGTCGAGTTCACCATAGACCTCATGCCGGGCGCCGCCCCGATCTCTAAACCACCCTACCGGCTAGCACCAAAGGAAATGAAGGAACTGAAAACACAACTCCAAGAACTGCTAGACAAGGGTTACATCCGGCCCAGCACCTCCCCATGGGGAGCACCGGTACTGTTCGTTAAGAAAAAGGATGGGAGCATGCGCCTGTGCATCGACTACCGGGAACTCAACCAAGTTACTATAAAGAATAGGTACCCCCTTCCCCGAATAGATGACTTATTTGACCAACTCAAAGGGGCAGGGGTATTCTCGAAGATTGACCTAAGATCCGGGTATCACCAGATCCAAGTGGCCAAACCGGACATCCAGAAAACGGCCTTCCGAACACGCTACGGCCACTACGAGTTTACCGTAATGCCTTTCGGCCTCACTAACGCGCCTGCCATATTCATGGACCTCATGAATCGAGTATTCCGACCTCACCTGGATGACTTCGTCATCGTGTTCATTGACTACATCCTAGTCTACTCCCGAAATAAAGAAGAACATGAGAAGCACCTACGCATATCTCTGCAAACCCTCAGGGAGAACCAACTCTACGCTAAATTCTCCAAGTGCGAATTCTGGCAAGACAGCGTAGCCTTCTTGGGCCACGTGATAACCAAGGAAGGGATTAGGGTGGACCCCGCTAAGGTTCGCGCCGTTAAAGAATGGACCACGCCGAACTCACTCTCGGAAGTCCGAAGCTTCTTAGGTCTAGCGGGCTACTACAAGAGATTCGTACCCGACTTCACCAAGATAGCCCAACCCCTCATTAAGCTCATGAAAAAGGAAACCCCCTTCCGTTGGGACAACGGCTGCATCTCGGCCTTCCAAGCATTAAATGACAAACTAACTGTAACACCCCAGATTTTCAAGACATTTAAAACTTATAAAATAAGGGTATTATCTCATTAAATCCCAAAACATAATACAAGTGTACGGGGTGCTATGCCACACCTGAGCTGGAGAACCCAGGTGCACAGGCTCACTAACTAATATCCTCAATAATGTAAATGCATAATATGGCACGTAGGCCGAGAAGGGAACTATCTACTTCTACGTTCCGAGTTCTAGCGCGCTCCAGTGACTTATTCTTCTGTGCCTGAAAGCCAAATATATCTGTTCAGCGAGAGATGCTGGTAACCCACTCCAACGCATTGAAATACAATACATATAGAGATATATATAGATATACGAAAACCATTTTGAGCATGAAGATATATCCTATGAACTCTAGCTTTAAAACCGGGAATGACTCGACAGATAAGGCCAGACACAAGCAACAGTTATAACGAGCATATGCAGTTCACAACAGGTAAGGCAGATAAGGCAAAGCATAAACAATGGTCATAACCCAACATGAACAATCCCCAATATAAATCCGATAGTCACATCCCCCAAGGCACTCATAGTCACAATTCGTCCATATCACAACACATAACACACATTGTTGGCGCCATAGGACCACTCGCATGCCCATACATGCAGGTCAGCGCATATAGCTCTGACACGGCCCCACAGCACCATGCCCCGTATCGCAACACGGGGAGGTCGATCGCAACCGACCGATGAACCGCAGCTCATCATAATGTTTGATCGCAACCAAACAGTGGACCGCAGCCCAAGAGAGTGTGTCATCTGACTGTAGCCAGGAATTCCCATCTGACTACAGCCAGCCTCTGAACCGCAGCTCAGGAAAATGTCATCTGATTGCAGCCAAGAATTCCCATCTGACTACAACCAGCTTCTGGACCGCAGCCCAGGATACCGTCATCCGACTGCAGCCAGGAATTCCCATCTGACTGTAGCCGACTTCTGAACTGCAGCTCAGGATAACCAATCCGATCGCAACCGAATTGGGGCAACACGCACATGTAACACATAGCAAGCACATGCAACCCACATTACACATTGGGAAGGGGGATAAAGCGTATAACAACCTTATGCGTGGTTCATCACGTACTAAGAATGGTCCTAAGGGGTTCATACTTCTTCCACCTAGGTCAACAGGATACCAATTCAACTAGCATGCAATATAATAGACTCATAAACCTACGAACGGTACCCGAAATATCAAACTAGTCATAGGCACGACAAACGGGGTCCGTTGGGACACCACAGGGATCGGGGAAACATCAAACGGGGAAGCCGGGGTCCCGAGGTGGGAGAGACTGCAGCGGGTAGCCGGTGGGTGGGGGTCCACCCGCCGGCTGCCCGCCGGCTGTCACTATTCCGGGCAGCGGGTGCCCGGTGGGCAGCTGCTCGCCCGCCGGCTGCCCGCTGCCGGAGCTGCCCGTGAATGCCGCGGGTAGGTGGCGGGTCCCCTACCCCCACCTACCCCCCACTGACTCTTTTCACCACTTTTCGTCCCGGGAACCGTTGTGGAACCCGAAACCATGCTTAGACACTTTTCAACGTAATTAACGACAACATATAGACAATTAACGGATCAAATACGATAAACGAACGGCACATAACCTAACATGCTTTTCTAACCATAATCAACACCCAAACATGCGAATTCCCGCCCGATAATCCAAGAATAAGATCATACGATACAACCTAGGGTTCTAATCACTTTTATATCACAAGAATACGGTTCGTCTTCTAATTGCAAGATTCGGTAGGAACAACACATAATCATCAAGGATACCAATTAATCATCAAGAACATCATAATCATCAAGAACAACACATAATCATCGAAATCCAAATTAATCATCAAGAACATCATAATTATCAAGAAACTCCCAATTATCAAGATTATCAAGATTCCCCATGGAATCATCAAATCAACATCAATAATAATCACCATAATCTCGCCATTCACAATAATATGGGGGAAACTCTAAGGGGAAATCATAGCTATGAAAATAGGTTTTGTTGAGACATGGGTTACCTCTTAGCCTTAATTAATTCCTTGGCTATGAAGGATCTTTCTTTAAGCTTTCTTGCTTTCTTGATTTCTTTTAAGGGAATTCTTGGAGCTCTCCTGGGGTGGTGGGGCGTCTAGGCGTGTGGGGGTTCTAGGTGTCTCTTAAGTCCCCTATTTATATATTTAGGAGTCCTGGTTAGGAACTAATATTATAGGCTTGCTAATTCTATTCCTTTTGGAACTAAGGATTGGGTTTAGGGATAAGGGTCCATGGTCCATAGTGGACCATATTAATTAATTAAAGGGAATCCTAATCGTAGTCTGAATAGTAAAAGGCCTACTTCCTTTATTCCTAATAGATAACTAGGTCTAGGATTCCTAATTAGAATCTGAATAGTAAGGGGTTTACTTTCTTTATTCCTAATAGGCTTAGGACTCTAATTTAGGCAAGGGTCCACGGTTCATGGTGGACCTTTATTAATTAATTAAAGGAAACCTAACCGAATTAAATCATATTTAATTATTATTAACGGGATTAATTTAATAATTAATCCGGGATTGAAGGCCGTAACACGGGGTGTTACACTAACCACTGCACCCGTGCTAGCCATACCCTCCTGATCGGAAGAGTTTGAAGTCTACAGCGACGCATCCAAGAAGGGGTTAGGATGCGTACTAATGCAAAATGGCAAGGTAATAGCTTACGCATCCAGGCAACTCAAAACCCACGAAGAAAATTACCCCACCAATGATCTCGAGCTAGCCGCTATCATATTCGCACTGAAAATTTGGAGGCACTACCTGTATGGAGTACAATGCAAGATCTACACCGACCATAAGAGCCTGAAGTACATTTTTACTCAAAAGGACCTAAACATGAGACAACGAAGATGGCTGGAACTCATAAAGGACTACGACCTAGACATTCAATACCACGAGGGAAAAGCCAACGTGGTGGCGGATGCCCTAAGCCGAAAGACAAATCATTCCCTTAACACCACGTGGGTCCTACCGGACCATCTGTACAGGGACTTCCAAAGGCTACACTTGGAATTAATAGAGCAGGGACAAACTCGCCCCAATGCCTATCTACTCAACACACAGGCCGTGCCCACCCTCTTCAAGGAAATCAAATCAGGACAACAACAGGACCCGGAACTAGATAAAATCCGCCGCGACCTGACTCGAGGGAAAGAAGGCCCCTTCGAAGCACACCCAGACGGCAGCCTCCGCTACAAAGGGAGGTGGTGTGTACCCTCAACGCACCCCCACTTGAAACAGTAGATCTTGGAGGAAGGACACAACTCCCCTTACTCCGTCCACCCAGGCGGTGACAAATTATACCAAGACGTAAAGAAATCATTTTGGTGGCCGAATATGAAAAAGGAAGTCGCAGACTTTGTGGCCAAGTGCCTGAATTGCCAAAGGGTAAAAGCCGAACGATGCAAACCCAAGGGACTCGTACAACCCCTTGAAATACCACAAGGAAAATGGGATTCCATATCCATGGACTTCGTCGGAGGGCTACCCCCAACGAAAACCGGTAAGGATAAAATCTGGGTCATAGTAGATCGACTCACCAAGACAGCGCGGTTCATCGCCATGAAAGAAACATGGACGATGACGCAACTAGCCCAAGCTTACGTAAACCGGGTAGTGAAATACCACGGAGTTCCCCGGGACATTGTGTCCGACCGAGATTCTAGGTTCCTCTCGCAATTCTGGAAATCACTACAAGCGGCGTTGGGGACGCAACTAAAGCTAAGCACAGCCTTTCACCCCACCACAGACGGCCAAACCGAAAGAACCATCCAAACCCTCGAAGACATGCTAAGAGCCTGCGCGCTCGACTTCCGAGGGACGTGGGAAGAACACCTAGACCTCATCGAGTTCTCGTACAACAACAGCTACCACGCGAGCATTCGCATGGCACCATATGAAGCACTGTATGGTCAGAGATGTAGAACCCCATTATGCTGGGAAGATATGGTCAACCCGGTAACACTGGGCCCCCAATACCTACAAGACACCATAGCTAAGGTCAAACACATCCGGGAAAGGATGAAGGCCGCCCAAGACCGCCAGAAGTCGTACGCCGACCTAAAAAGAAAGCAAGCCGAATTCAGCGTCGGGGACAAGATCTAGCTAAGGATCTCGCCCACACGAGGGGTAATGAGGTTCGGGAGAAAAGGAAAACTCAGCACCCGGTTCATCGGCCCGTACGAAATCGTGGAGAGAGTCGGAGACTTGGCTTACCGTCTCGCCTTACCCGTCGAGCTAGAACGAGTACACAACGTGTTCCACGTATCTCAGCTAAAGAAATACATACACGATCCAAGCCACGTACTCCAACACGAGACCGTGGACCTCGATGAGTCACTAGTATACGAAGAGAAACCCGTAAGAATCCTGAACACCAAAACAAGAAATACCCGGAACCGAGTCGTGGAAATGGTGAAGGTTCTCTGGACCAACCACGGGACCGAGGAAGCCACATGGGAACTTAAGGACACAATGAAGGAGCGGTACCCCGAGCTGTTCACTCCAGGTAACTAAGGGAAAACTTTCCTTTCTTTTTGTCACCCAGGGCCAAGCTTCGGGGACGAAGCTTCCTGTTAAGGGGGGAGAGTGTAACACCCCGTGTTACGAATCCTAAAACCAACTGATTAATTAATTAATTAATTAATGACCTAGGAGAAAGAATAAATTATAATGGTTAATTAGGGAAAAAGGCCACCATAGCCCATGGGCCCAATTATATAAACCCAACCCCTAAACCCAATAGGAATAAACTCTAAATAAACCCTTGGATCTATAAATAGGGAACTTAGGGAGCACCTAGAACCCCCTCCCACACGCCTAAACGCCCCCATCACCCCAGGAGAGCTCCAAGAATTCCCTTAGAAGAAATCAAGAAAGCAAGAAAGCTTAAAGAAAGATCCTTCATAGCCAAGGAATTAATTAAGGCTAAGAAGTAACCCATGTCTCAACAAAACCTATTTTCATAGCTATGATTTCCCCTTAGGGTTTCCCCCATATTATTGTGAATGGCGAAATTATGGTGATTATTATTGATGTTGATTTGATGATTCCATGGGGAATCTTGATAATCTTGATAATTGGGAGTTTCTTGATAATGATGATATTCTTGATGATTAATTTGGGATCCTTGATGATTATGTGTTGTCCTTGATGATTATGATGTTCTTGATGGTTAATTGGCATCCTTGATGATTATGTATTGTTCCTACCGAATCTTGCAATTAGAAGACGAACCGTATTCTTGTGATATAAAAGTGATTAGAACCCTAGGTTGTATCGTATGATCTTATTCTTGGATTATCGGGTGGGAATTCGCATGTTTGGGTGTTGATTATGGTTAGAAAAGCATGTTAGATTATGTGCCGTTCGTTTATCGTATTTGATCCGTTAATTGTCTATGTGTTGTCGTTAATTACGTTGAAAAGTGTCTAAGCATGGTTTCGGGTTCACAACGGTTCCCGGGACGAAAAGTGGTGAAAAGAGTCAGTGGGGGGTAGGTGGGGGTAGGGGACCCGCCACCTACCCGCGGCATTCACGGGCAGCACCGGCAGCGGGCAGCCGGCGGGCGGGCAGCTGCCCGCCGGGCACCAGCTGCCCGCCGGGCACCCGCTGCCCGGAATAGTGACAGCACCGGCTACCCGCTGGAAACTCCCCCCCTTGGGACCCCAGCTTCCCCGTTTGATGTTTCCCCGATCCCCGTGGCGTCTCAACGGACCCCGCTTGTCGTGCCTATGTCTAGTTTGATGTTTCGGGTACCGTTCGTAGGTTTATGAGTCTATTATATTGCATGCTAGATGAATTGTATCCCGTTGACCTAGGTGGAAGAAGCATGAACCCCTTAGGACTATTCTTAGTATGTGATGGATCACGCTTAGGTTTCGTTATACGTTCTATTCCCCTTCCCAACGCGTAATGTGGATTGTATGTGCTTGCTATGTGTTATGTGTGCGTGTTGCCCCAATTCGGTTGCGATCGGATTGGTTATCCTGAGCTGCGGTTCAGAAGCCGGCTACAGTCAGATGGGAATTCCTGGCTACAGTCGGATGACGGTATCCTGGGCTGCGGTCCAGAAGCTGGTTGTAGTCAGATGGGAATTCCTGGCTGCAATCAGATGACATTTTCCTGAGCTGCGGTTCAGAGGCTGGCTGTAGTCAGATGGGAATTCCTGGCTACAGTCAGATGACACACTCTCTTGGGCTGCGGTCCACTGTTTGTTTGCGATCAAACATTATGATGAGCTGCGGTTCATCGGTCGGTTGCGATCGACCTCCCCGTGTTGCGATACGGGGCATGGTGCTGTGGGGCCGTGTCAGAGCTATATGCGCTGACCCGCATGTATGGGCATGCGAGTGGTCCTGTGGCGCCAACAACGTGCGCTATGTGTTGTGACATGGACGAGTTGTG
Source organism: Ipomoea nil (assembly GCF_001879475.1). Lineage (NCBI taxonomy): Eukaryota > Viridiplantae > Streptophyta > Magnoliopsida > Solanales > Convolvulaceae > Ipomoea > Ipomoea nil. Next base: position 4,030,124 of record NW_017618421.1, on the reverse strand, counting down.
ATTATGAGTGTCTTGGGGGATGTGACTATGGGACTCATATTGGGGATTGTTCATGTTGGGTTATGATTATTGTTTATGCCTTGCCTTATCTGCCTTATCTATTGTGAACTGCATATGACTGTTATAACTATTGCTTGTGTCTGACCGTATCTGTCGAGTCATTCCCGATTTTAAAAGCTAGAGTTCGTAGGATATATCTTCATGCTCACAATGGTTTTCGTATATCTATATATATCTCTATATGTATTGTATTTCAACGCGTTGGAGTGGGTTACCAGCATCTCTCGCTGAACAGATATATTTGGCTTTCAGGCACAGAGGATTAGAGCACTGGAGAGCGCTAGAACCGGAGCGTAGAAGTAGTATAGTTTCCCTTTCGGCCTGCGTGCCATGTTATGCATTTATATTTCAGAGGATAGTAGTTAGACAGCCTGTGCACCTGGGTTCTCTAGCCCAGGTGTGGCATAGCACCCCGTACACTTATGTTACGCTTTGGGATTTAATGAGATGTTACCTTTATTATTAAGTTTTAAATGTCTTGAAAATCAGGGGTGTTACACGGCGGGCGTGCAGCTACCCGCCGGCGACCCGCTGCCCGGAATAGTAAAATCGGCGGGCAGCCGGCGGGTGGCCCCCCACCCACCGGCTACCTGCTGGAAAATTCCCCCATTCGGGAGTTCAGCTTCCCCGTTTGATGTTCCCTCGTTCCCCGTGGTGTCCCAACGGGCCCCGTTAATCGTGCCTACGTCTAGTTTGATGTTTCGGGTACCGTTCGTAGGTTTATGTGTCTATTATATTGCATGCTAGTTGAATTGGTATCCCGTTGACCTAGGTGGAAGGAGTTTGAACCCCTTAGGACTATTCTTAGTATGTGATGTATCACGCATAGGTTTTGTTATACGTTTTCTCCCCCTTCCTAATGTGTAATGTGGGTTGCATGTGCTTGCTGGGTGATATGTGTGTGTGTTACCCCAATTCGGTTGCGATCGGATTGGTTATTCTGAGCTGCGGTTCAGAAGCTGGCTGCGGTCAGATTGATACTCTTGGGCTGGGGTCCACCGTTTGGTTGCGATCAAACGTTTCTATACGAGCTGCGGTTCGTCCTTTTTCCTGGCTGCGGTCAGATGACATTCTCTTGGGCTGCGGTCCACTGTTTGGTTGCGATCAAACACTATGATGAGCTGCGGTTCATCGATCGGTTGCGATCGACCCCTCCGTGTTGCGATACGGGGCAGGGTGCTGCGGGGCCGTGTCAGAGCTATATGCGCTGACCCTCATGTATGGGCATGCGATTGGTCCTGTGGCGCCAACAAAGTGTGCTATGTGTTGAGATATGGATGAGTGGTGATCATGAGTGTCTTGGGGGATGTGACTACGGGATTTATGTTGGGGATCGTTGATGTTGAGTTATGGTTATTGTTTATGCTTTGCCTTATTTGCCTTATCTGTTGTGAACTGCATATGCTCGTTATAACTGTTGCTTGTGTCTGGCCTTATCTGTCGAGTCATTCCCGGTTTTAAAGCTAGAGTTCGTAGGATATATCCTCATGCTCAAAGTGGTTTTCATATATCTATATATATCTCTATATGTATTGTATTTCAACGCGTTGGAGTGGGTTACCAGCATCTCTCGCTGAACAGATATATTTGGCTTTCAGGCACAGAGGACTAGAGCACTGGAGCGCGCTAGAATTGGAGCGTAGAAATAGATTAGTTTCCCTTTCGGCCTGCGCGCCATATTATGCATTATGTTTCAATGGATATTAGTTAGACAGCCTGTGCACCTGGGTTCTCTAGCCCAGGTGTGGCATAGCACCCCGTACACTTATGATATACTTTGGGATGTAATGAGATATTACCTTTATTATATAAGTTTAAAATGTCTTGAAAATCTGGGGTGTTACACGCACAACTCAACCGGCAGAATCAAATCATGGAAGAAGGGTTCTCATCCTTGATTCACACCACACGCGCACTCGATCAAAGGGTAGCAGCGATCGAGGCCGCCTTGGGCACTCGCGGTGCATCCAGTTCCAGCGCAGGAAACCGAGGTACAACCAAAAACTTCTCTATCACAACACCATCAAAAGTTCAGCCTACCCCAAGCCAAGACAAACGCAAGGTCGCAACCCTAAATCAGGAGGTCGAGCTATGAGGTGTCTAGGGGTGAGAGAATGGACTATAACATCGGGCTTCGGGGACGAAGCCCCTTGTAAGGGGGGGAGAGTGTAACACCCCGTGTTACGGCCCCTAAAACCATTTAATTAATTAATCAATAGCCCAAGAGAAAGAATAAATTATAATTAATTAGGGAAAAAGGCCCACCATAGTCCATGGGCCCTCATATATAAACCCAACCCCTAAACCCAATCCTTAGTTCCAAAAGGAATAGAATTAGCGAGCCTATAATATTAGTTCCTAATTGGGACTCCTAAATATATAAATAGGGGACTTAAGAGGCACCTAGAACTCCCCACAAGATTAACGCCCCACCACCCCAAAAAGAGCTCCAAGAATCCCCTTAGGAGAAACCAAGAAAGCAAGGAAGCTTAAAGAAAGATCCTTCATAGCCAAGGAATTAATTAAGGCTAAGAGGTAACCCATGTCTCAACAAAACCTATTTTCATAGTTATGATTCCCCCTTAGGGTTTCCCCATATTATTGTGTATTGGCGAGTTATGATGATTATTATTGATAATTGATGTGATGATCCCATGGGGGATCTTGATAATCTTGATATTGGGAAATTCTTGATAATTATGGTGTTCTTTATGATTATGTGGAGTTCTTGATGATTATTTGTCGTTCTTGATAGTTGTATGGCGTCCTTGATGCATATGTGTTATTTGTACCGAATCTTGCAATTAAAAGACGAACCGTATTCTTGTTCGTATAAAAGTGATTAGAACCCTAGGTTGTATCGTATGATATTATTCTTGGATTATCGGGTGGGGATATCGCATGTTTGGGTGTTGATTATACTTAGAAAAGCATGATAGGTTAGTGCCGTTCGTTTCTCGTATCTGATCCGATTAATTGTATACGTGTTGTCGTAATTGCGTTGTAAAGTGTCTAAGCATGGTTTCGGGTTCCTCAACGGTTCCCGGGGCGTATTTTGATGAAAAGAGTCAGTGGGGGGTAGGTGGGGGGTAGGGGACCTGCCACCTACCCACAGCCGTGAAACACCGCCCGGCAGCGGGTAGCCGGCGGGCGGGCAGCTGCCCGCCGGCGACCCGCTGCCCGGAACAGTACACTCCGGCGGGCAGCCGACGGGTGGCCCCCCACCCACCGGCTACCCGCTGGAAATTCGTCCCACTTGGGACCCCGGCTTCCCCGTTTGATATTCCCCCGTTCCCCGTGGTGTCCCAACGGACCCCGTTTATCGTGCCTATGTCTAGTTTGATGTTTCGGGTACCGTTCGTAGGTTTATGAGTCTATTATATTGCATGCTAGTTGAATTGGTACCCCGTTGACCTAGGTGGAAGAAGTATGAACCCCTTAGGACTATTCTTAGTAGGTGATGGATCACGCATAGGTTTTGTTATGCGCTTTCTCCCCCTTTCCAATGTGTAATATGGGTTGCATGTGCTTGCTGCGTGATATGTGTGTGTGTTACCCCAATTCGGTTGCGATCGGATTGGTTTTCCTGAGCTGCGGTTCAGAAGCTGGCTGCAGTCAGATTGATACTCTTGGGCTGCGGTCCACCGTTTGGTTGCTATCAAACGTTTCTATACGAGCTGCGGTTCGTCCTCTTTCCTGGCTGCGGTCAGATGACATTCTCTTGGGCTGCGGTCCACTGTTTGGTTGCGATCAAACACTATGATGAGCTGCAGTTCATCGATCGGTTGCGATCGACCCCTCCATGTCGCGATACGGGGCAGGGTGTTGCGGGGCCGTGTCAGAGCTATATGCGCTGACCCTCATGTATGGGTATGCGATTGGTCCTGTGGCGCCAACAAAGTGTGCTATGTGTTGTGATATGGATGAGTGGTGATCTTGAGTGTCTTGGGGGATGTGACTATGGGATTTATGTTGGGGGTTGTTTATGTTGAGTTATGACTATTGTTTATGCTTTGCCTTATTTGCCTTAACTGCCGTGAACTGCATATGCTCGTTATAACTGTTGCTTGTGTCTTGCCTTATCTGTCGAGTCATTCCCGGTTTTAAAGCTAGAGTTCGTAGGATATATCTTCATGCTCAAAATGGTTTTCGTATATCTATATATATCTCTATATGTATTGTATTTCGACACGTTGGAGTGGGTTACCAGCATCTCTCGCTGAACAGATATATTTGGCTTTCAGGCACAGAGCACTAGAGCACTGGAGCGCGTTAGAACTGGAGCGTAGAAATAGATTAGTTTCCCTTTCGGCCTGCGTGCCATATTATGCATTGTATTTCGGTGGATATTAGTTAGACAGCCTGTGCACCTGGGTTCTCTAGCCCAGGTGTGGCATAGCACCCCGTACACTTATGATACACTTTGGGATGTAATGAGATATTACCTTTATTATATAAGTTTTAAACGTCTTGAAAATCTAGGGTGTTACAGTGCACGCGGGCCATGATTGTTATGGCCAGGCGTATAAGTGCTTCCAATGCGGGGATCGTGGTCACAGAGTCGCGGAGTGTCCCCAACTTGTCGGTCAGAGAGCGTTGCCGCCACCCCCGAGAGCCGGAGGAGCGCCAGGACGGAGTTCAGGTCGCGGAGCTGTCAGAGCTAGGCCGCTCGGAAGAGTTTTTGTGATGGCGCGTTCTCGGGCTGAGACGGAGGGCTTGATGGAGGATGAAGTGGCAGGTAACCCCTTTCTTCTAGCCCACCCTTGTTTGTTTCCGCAGAATCATCGTGTTCGTTGTATCTTGAGTGTTACCCCCTTTCTTCTAGCCCACCCTTGTTTGTTTCCCCAGAATCATCGTGTTCGTTGTATCTTGAGTGTTACCTTGTGTTTCATAGTTGTCTCTTGCTTGGCAATCCTTGGTACGCTTTCTTTGATAGCAATTCTTTTGAGGCTTAGTGTAGACTCTTCTTGCTAAGTGACTTCTTTAGTTGGCATCTAAATCTTGTTGTGAAGTTGCCATCTATCTTTGAGTGATCTTGTGCTTAGATCAATTCTTCAATCCTTGTACTTGGTTGTTCTTACAACAATTCCTTGTGCACTTCCTAAATTTTTCCAACCCTTCCTTGTGTAGCTTAAAAGCCAGGCCTAATGTTTAATTGTAACCTTGGAGTTTTAAACCCAAGCCTAATTTTTGTCAACCCAATCTCTAAACCACTTGAGCCAATTATCTTTCTTAAAACCTAACCAATTTTAATTCCACCTAAACTATAAATTTCCACTTTGTTCAAAATCCCCCAAATTTAATCATCTTTTTCCCAATTTCACCCAAATCCCTAAATTCCCAAATTTTCTTTTCCTTTCTTCCCTCCCTACCCGTGAACCACCCAGCACCCACCCCTCCCCGTAGCTCCATCTGCAACCCGCCACCACCAACCTACCCGTCGCGTCGCCGTCGCCGAGCCACCGCCTCGTCTCCGTTCGCCGTCGCCGCAGCCGGAGCCGTCGCGTCGCCGTCGTCGAGAGAGAGTGCAGCGAGAGAGCAGCGTGAGAGAGAAGAGAAGGAGGTGAAGCCTTGGGTCCTTTTTGTTGAGCTTTGGGTCATCTTCAGTCATGCTTAGAAGGTCAAGTTTGGCAAGGAAAGCGGAATGGGTGGATACCCATTACCTCATTCTTGAAGGTAAAGCTTTTGATCCGGAATCTTTTCCTAGTTCCTTGTTGGATATACTTAGGTATCAAGGTTTGTTGGATGGGTTTCTCGCCATAAGGGCCGAGACTTACCCGAGTTTGGTGAAAGAGTTTTATCGTCACATGGTTGTGACAAAGGAGGGCGATAAGTTGGAGATCACCTCTAAGGTGAGAGGTGTGAAGGTTGTGTTGTCTGAGAAGAGGTTGGCTCAGTTGTTGAGCTTGTCTGCTACCGGAGTGGCTCAGTACAGTGGTCATTCCTGGGTTAGTACGGATACCATGGGGTATCGTGACTATTTGAGCTACCTGTTGGGCCGTACGAGTGGTTTCACTCAAGCCTCTAGGCCAAAAAAGAAGTGGTTGTCTGCGGAACAAAGGATCTTGGTGATGTTGGTGTCAGATTGTTTGTTGACTAATAACAACAAGAGCAGTTTGTTGGGTAAGTTGGAGTGCACCTTTGCTTTCTGTCTGAAGAATATGGTTAAGTTCAACCTGCCTGCTTTGATGATGCAACACATGGTGTTTTGCCGGGATCACAACCGGAAGAGTTTGCCGTATGGAATGGTGCTGAGTTGGATCTTGGTTAAGAAAGGTGTTAGTGTGGATGGTTGCCTCCCGAAGCCCGTGGGAAAGATGGTGTTGGATACCGCCAATCTCCGGAGTTGTAATCTGTTTCGGTTGGATGGTGGTGAGTACATCACGCTTGAAGAGGTTGCAAGGAAAGCACCTGATGAACGGGCGGAGTTAGCTGCTGAGCTTGGAATCCATGCCGGGAAGTTGAGTCTCGCAGTCCAGAGTTTAGGTGGTGACGAAGAAGTTGAGGAGGAAGCAAACCAAGAAGAGGAAGTAGGAGCACCAGAGGCCGCCGAAGCTGAAGTAAGTGAATCAGACAGTGAGGAAAGCCGGAGAAGGAATGAAGCTCGCTCCAAGAGAGGGCACGACGCCGTCACCTTGCTTCATCAGCAGAACAGCTTGATCGCCGAGAGCTTTGCGTTTGTGAAGGCGCAGTTCGTCGCAGTGCATCAGAGGCTGGACCAGATTGAAGCCAGTTCTAGCCACAGAGACGAAGACGAAGAGGAGTCCGATGAGGCCGAGGAGTCTGAGAGCGAGGAGTTTTAGTTTGTGTTGCGGTATCCCCGTTCGCTTTTCCCTTGTTGTTTCTTTCTTAGCTGTTGCTAGCTTGGTGATAGGTTGCTGTTTGCCTTGCGTGCTTGTTTGTTTTGCTTGTTGTCTTGTTGTTTAGCTAGCTTAGTAAGTCGGTGTTTGGAGTTAGTTGTTTAGTTCTTGGTTGTTGCCTAGTAGTTGGTGGTTGTGTTGAGGGTAGAGTTCTTGATGCTCAATCTATCCGTTTGTTGACCTCTTGTCAATCCTTGAATTTGAAATGCCTTCTTCTTTGCTTTGGAATCCTTGTGAGTTCTTTTCGAGTTTTTGACCAAAAGAGTTATTCTTGAACTTCTTGTCACAATTTCGTTTCCTTGTTACCGTTAGCTTTTAATTCGTCGTACCCAAGCTTCGGGGACGAAGCTTCTTTGAAGGGGGAGAGGATGTGACACCCCAAAAATCCACATTTCGATCCATGAATTAATTGAGTAATTAATTCTATATCTTTTGAGGAATTGATTCCTAAAATCCTGATTTTTAATACTCAAGGACTAGAATTTGACTAGTCAACCTTTAAGTTGTGTTGTACCTTGTGCTTTGAGGGGAGTTCCCTTGTTCCTTACACTTTCTAAGGGTTAGTAAGGGTATTCTTGCCTTTTCACCAAGAGTTAGTGTAACACCCCGTGTTACGGCCTTTAATCCTGGATTAATTATTTAATTAATCCCGCTAATAATAATTAAATATGATTAATTATGTTAAGTTCCCCTTTAATTAATTAATAGGGTCCACCATGAACCGTGGACCCTTGCCTAAATTAGAGGCTTAAGCCTATTAGGAATAAAGATAGTAAACCTTTTACTATTCAGATTGTGATTAGGATCCGCTTTAATTAATATGGACCCTTATCCCTACAGCAAGTCCCTGAGTCCTATAAGGAGTAGGATTAGTAAACCCATACCATTCAGGCCCTAATTAGGAGTCTTAAATATATAAATAGGGAACTTAGGAGACACCCAGAACCCCCCACACGCCTAGACGCCCCATCACCCCAGGAGAGCTCCAAGAATTCCCTTAGAAGAAATCAAGAAAGCAAGAAAGCTTAAAGAAAGATCCTTCATAGCCAAGGAATTAATTAAGGCTAAGAGGTAACCCATGTCTCAACAAAACCTATTTTCATAGCTATGATTTCCCCTTAGAGTTTCCCCCATATTATTGTGAATGGCGAGATTATGGTGATTATTATTGATGTTGATTTGATGATTCCATGGGGAATCTTGATAATCTTGATAATTGGGAGTTTCTTGATAATTATGATGTTCTTGATGATTAATTGGGATTTCAATGATTATGTGTTGTTCTTGATGATTATGATGTTCTTGATGATTAATTGGTATCCTTGATGATTATGTGTTGTTCCTACCGAATCTTGCAATTAGAAGACAAACCGTATTCTTGTTAATATAAAAGTGATTAGAACCCTAGGTTGTATCGTATGATCTTATTCTTGGATTATCGGGTGGGGAATCGCATGTTTGGGTGTTGATTATGATTAGAAAAGCATGTTAGGTTATGTGTCGTTCGTCTATCATATTTGATCCGTTAATTGTCTATGTGTTGTCGTTAATCACGTTGAAAAGTGTCTAAGCATGGTTTCGGGTTCCACAACGGTTCCCGGGACGAAAAGAGGTGAAAAGAGTCAGTGGGGGGTAGGTGGGGGTAGGGGACCCGCCACATACCCGTGGCGTTCTCGGGCAGCCCCGGCAGCTGGCAGCCGGCGGGCGGGCAGCTGCCAGCTGGGCACCCGCTGCCCGGAACAGTGGCAGCCGGCGGGTGGACCCCCACCCACCGGCTACCCGCTGGAATTTCACCCCCTCGGGACCCCGGCTTCCCCGTTTGATGTTTCCCCGATCCCTGTGGTGTCCCAACGCACCCCATTTGTCGTGCCTATGACTAGTTTGATATTTCGGGTACCGTTCGTAGGTTTATGAGTCTATTATATTGCATGCTAGTTGAATTGGTATCCCGTTGACCTAGGTGGAAGAAGTATGAACCCCTTAGGACCATTCTTAGTATGTGATGGATCACGCATAGGTTTTGTTATACGCTTTCTCCCCCTTCCCAATGTGTATGTGGGTTGCATGTGCTTGCTATGTGTTACGTGTGTGTGCCACCCCAATTCGGTTGCGATCGGATTGGTTATCCTGAGCTGCGGTTCAGAAGCCGGCTATAGTCAGATGGGAATTCCTGGCTGTAGTCGGATGACGGTATCCTGGGCTGCGGTCCAGAAGCTGGTTGTAGTCAGATGGGAATTCCTGGCTGCAATCAGATGACATTTTCCTGAGCTGCGGTTCAGAGGCTGGCTGTAGTCAGATGGGAATTCCTGACTACAGTCAGATGACACACTCTCTTGGGCTGCGGTCCATTGTTTGGTTGCGATCAAACATTATGATGAGCTGCGGTTCATCGGTCGGTTGCGATCGACCTCCCCGTGTTGCGATACGGGGCATGGTGCTGTGGGGCCGTGTCAGAGCTATATGTGCTGACCCGCATGTATGGGCATGCGAGTGGTCCTGTGGCGCCAACAATGTGTGTTATGTGTTGTGATACGGACGAGTTGTGACTATGAGTGCCTTGAGATGTGACTATGGGACTCATATTGGGGATTGTTCATGTTGGGTTATGATTATTGTTCATGCCTTGCCTTATCTGCCTTATCTATTGTGAACTGCATATGACTGTTATAACTATTGCTTGTGTCGGACCTTATCTGTCGAGTCATTCCCGGGTTTAAAAGCTAGAGTTCGTAAGATATATCTTCATGCTCACAATGGTTTTCGTATATCTATATATATCTCTATATGTATTGTATTTCAACGCTTTGGAGTGGGTTACCAACATCTCTCGCTGAACAGATATATTTGGCTTTCAGGCACAGAGGATTAGAGCACTGGAGCGCGCTAGAACTGGAGCGTAGAAGTAGTATAGTTTCCCTTTCGGCCTGCGTGCCATATTATGCATTTATATATCAGAGGATAGTAGTTAGACAGCCTGTGCACCTGGGTCCTCCAGCCCAGGTGTGGCATAGCACCCCGTACACTCATGTTACGCATTTGGGATTTAATGAGATGTTACCTTTATTATTAAGTTTTAAATGTCTTGAAATTCAGGGGTGTTACAGTTAGTATTGTAACCTAACGTAGAAGACTTCTTCGTTTCATTCCTTACAATTCCTAGAAAAATATCTCTACCTTCTCTCTAGAAAAGAAGTGTAGCTTATTCTCCAAGCCAAGTTGAGACCGTTGTCAAGATTCCAAGATTTGCTTCCAAGATTCAACCTTTTACCTATTTGGGCATCTAGGAGGGTAAGATCTAAGTTCATCTTGTGTTTTTGGTTCCATCTTAGTTGTCTTTTTCTTAAAGGTAGGATCTTTATGATCTTTTGGTTTGATCTTGAAGTGGGTTTGGAAAGTGAGCCTAGTGGAGAGCTTGTTGTGGTGTAAAGTGAAGTCTTTTGGTCTTCAAGAGGTAACCCATGCTTTACAAAACCAATTTTGCTTACCTATATGTGATTTCTTGGATTCTACTTGTGCTTTGCTATGAAATGTGAGGGTTTATGCATTTATCTTGTGATATTGCATATCTAGAGCTTGTGTTTAGGGTTCCTTTGTGCCATTGCTTGGCATTTTCCATGGTTTAAGTCATTTTGTTGTGTTGGGTGAGATTTGGCATGTTTTGGACTTGAATTTGTGTTTGGAGAAGAAAATCCCCGAAGGGATTAGTTGTGGAACAGGAGTGTTCCCGCGGGCGGAAAGGTGGGCGGGGCACCACCCGCCGGCCTACCCGCGGGTACACAGCCTCGTGGGAAGTGTTCCCGCGGGCGGAACCACGGGTGGGGCACTACCCGTGGGTCCACCCGCGGGTACATGGTTGTGGTGATGATGGGATTTGTTCCCCGTGATTCGGTTGTCTCGGTATTTGATCTTTTGGCTTCCCGATGTTCTTTTGTGGAACTATTTGAGTGTCTTCATGATGTTTCGTAGGTATCCATGTAGGACTTTGGTGTCTTGAATCGTGCTAAGTGTTCAACATTGTGTTTCGTTGGACCAAGAGGTGTCTTGTGTGTTCCTCAGAACTATCTTGAGTTTCCCCGTTGATAAGCATGCTAGTTTGTTGTCTTAATGCTAGCGTGTGAGTTGTTTGTACCTTCCGTTGGGTTGATGATAACTTGTGTTATTCATCGTTGATGTTGTTGGGCTGTGACCCATTCCTTGATTGAGTATGTTTCATACCTTCGTTGCAATCCGTTGATTGATTCCTGTTGAGGTGTGGTGTGTGTGGCTTTACCTGGATTGCACGATTATTGGTATGGGACACTAGTCACCAAGGTATTGCACGGTCCTCGTGGTGGCCGTGACGTGATTATGGAGTTGTGACCTGTGTGTCAGGTTCACATATTTTCTTGGGAAGGCGTGTGTCGCCGTGTGTGTGTACGGTACCCTCGTGTACTATGAAATTTGTGGCTTTGTTGGTGGCTTGTTGGTGGTGGACCATGGTCCCGGAGGTAAAAGGTTGGACTAAGAAGTACAGGGGTCCTGGAGGTAATGGTTGCCATGAAGGTACAAGATCGGGGGTAGCCATAAGGTTGGAACAGGGCATAAGGAAGGCATACCAACTCGTGATGGGTGATGTTGCGAGGGCTTGTAAAGCCGGCGTTGTGTGATCTTCTCTCGTGACGTGTGTAGTCACGGAGGCTTGTGTTGTTTTGGCATGTGTTGCCGTTGGGTGAGTCTTCATCTTTTGTGTTGTGGTTAACCTTTGTGGTTTGGGATGTGTTCCCGGTGTTATCCTTGTGAGTGGTGAGTCTTGTGTTGACTGTTGATCTTGATTTTGAGTTATATACTTATGTATTCCGTTTCGAAAATGGTTTTATGACTTATATCTATCTATATATGATACTTAACGGTATTGGTGGGTTACCAGCATTATTCGCTGACCGGGCGTCGTCCCAATGTTTATCTTTGTATCTTTCAGGTGATGTTTAGACGAGAGCGATGTCTAGAGCCTGGTAGCTTAGCACATTTATCCTTGCTTTTGTGGCCTGTACGCCAATGTAGTTAGTTTGATGTCTTTTTGGGATAGATGTATACACTTGCAGATTGTTTGCCGTAGCGTTTACCGTGTTTGGTAGACGTGGCGTGACACCCCGTTGGATTTCTTCTATCCAGTTTTGTTTTATCTTTCGCTGTGCTAGTGTTTTGTTGTTTAATCTGCATGTGTTAAGACTTTTATATAGCTCTTGTTTGGGGGTGTTACATGAACTCTATGTATTCAGGAACATAAGACTCAGGAATCTTAGGACGCGCGGTGAGATTGTGAGCCTACCCATCACCATCACATAACATCCCATCACTTTATCCCTCATTAATTTAAAGAACTCCTCTTCGCTTATCACACCAAGGTAAGGGAACAACCCACTAAATCAGTATAAACATTGGTTCTATAGATCAGCAACGTGGCACCGAACAGAAGGCAATCAAGGACTCCGGAACCCGCCGCATACGACCCCCTGACTCAGACCCTACAACAACTAACCCAAGTCGCCCAAACACTAAGCGACGTAGCTCTCCGCAACAACCACCCACCGCCAAACACAAACTCAGAGGTCGCCCGACAGGTCTCGAACCATAGGCCGCCCACTTTCTCGGGAGAAGAAGATTCTGCCTTCCTCGAGGAATGGATACGGACCTTCGACAAAATCCTGGGGTTGGTAGAATGCAAAGAAGAACGTCGTGTAGAGATAGCCTCGTTCTACTTCGGACACAAAGCAGACCTTTGGTGGATCCACGAAGGACCCACTTACAGGCAAGAACCGGGATTCAACTTTGAAAATCTAAAAACACGCCTGCGAGAACGATTCTACCCAACACACATAAAAGCCTCTATGCACGAAGAGTTCTTCCACCTAAAACAAGGAATGACCACCATCACAGAATACCATAAGCGATTTCTCGAACTGGCATGCTTCGCGCCAGAATTAGTTCCCACAGAATCAACTAAAATAGAAAGGTTTGTATTGGGCCTCAACTTCGAAGCCCGGAAAGCACTAGTAGTAAGCGGACCCCGGACCCTCAACGAGGCTTACTCCAGTGTTGCCAACCTCTACCGAAACCAACTACTACAACGTGGGGTTCAAGATCAGACTCGAAAAAGGAACACAGGGGGAGGAGCACCCCCAATAAAGAGGACGAGAGTTGACACCAACACAAGGCCTTCCAGTGTTCACAACCCTCGAGCTCACACCCCATGAATATGGGACAAAACAGAAGCACCAACAACCAAGGGAATCATGGTGCTCTCGGGAAAGTATTCATCATGAGCCGCACACAAGCCGAACTAGGAGACGAGGGCAACCTCAACGAAGAGAACATGACCCCGGAAGACGAGGAGCACGCGAATCCACCAGAGGAAAACCAAGAAGGAGAATTCTGTTTAGGATAAACTAAGGAACCCCTTGTAACCACCCTTGTAGTAAAACTACTTGTTTAGCGTAGCCACTTCGGAATCATTCTTTTAAATAAAATCGAAATATTCTAGCATAAGTGAAGGAAACTAGACAGCAAGAAGGTGGACCAATCAAATTCCCCACCACTAGAAAACAAAAGAAGGAAAAAGACACGGATTACACAACAAAGAAGGCTAATGTCATCAAGGGGAATTAAACACTAAACCTCCCACTTATAAGACCAAGTCTTTAACCACTAAACTATAAGTGCTTCTTGAAACCTTAAGGGAACACTCCCTTCTTAAACCCCTACAAATCCCTAAAAACCCCAAAACCCCCAAATCAAAAACTCTTTTTCTTCTTCTTCCTCCACACCCTCTCTCTCTCTCTCTCCCCTCACCCCCATTAACCCGCCATCTCCCCCACCCTCACGCACCTGCTGCCGCACCACCTTCCACCATCACGCTCGCCGCCCTACTCCCCGCCGACGAACCACAACCGCAACCGGCCAACGCCCGCACGCCACCGCCACGGAGCCGAAGACCACCCGCGCCGAGCCCACTGCCACGGTGAACCCGCCACTCGCCCAGCCACCGCCCACTGCCAGCCTCAGCCACCTGCTCCGCCCGGCCTTCGCACCCTCGCCGTCGACCCCGGAACAGTGAGCCACACCACCGTCCCTCGCCGCTGGAATCTCACCGGAGCCTCGCCGAAGTTTCGCCACTTAGGAGAGAAAAATCAAAATGCCGAAAAAGCCCCTCGGAGTCCGCACCCCGGAATGGAGCAACGCCGACTACACCGTGATCGGAGGTAAAGCCCTCGAACCCGACCAATTCTCTCCGGAATTGGTCGACATGCTTAAATTCCAAGGGCTCCTGGATATGTATCTCACCATTAAAGGGGATACATACCCCGAGTTGGTGAAAGAGTTCTATCATCATTTGGTAGCCGTTAAGCGGGGCGATAAATTGGAAATTACCGCCAAAGTCCGAGGCAAGGAAATCATACATTCTGAAGGCTGCTTGGCCAAGCTCTTAAGACTGACCGCCCCAGGTGTGTCAGACTATGACCGGAAGGGATGGATTGGTACCCAAAACACGGGGTACAAGGACTACCTCGGGTACCTACTCGGGAGAGAAGAAGGTTTCACCTTGGCCACTCGGCCAAATAGGAAATGGCTAACCGCGGAGCAAAAGATATTGGTCATGATTGTGACTGACAGCCTTTTACCCACAAACAATAAAAGCAAGGACGTGGGGAGTTTGGAGTGCACTTTTGCCTATCTCTTGAAACACAAAATCAAGTTCAACCTACCGGCCGTCATGCTGAAACACATGGAATTTTGTAAAACTAGCAACCGGCTTAGCCTGCCCTACGGGATGATCCTAAGCTGGATCATGGAGAAAAAGGGAGTGGATCTAAGCCACACTGAAGTCAAGACCGCAAATGGCATGGTTTTCAATGCTCAGAATCTCCGTCGCAATGATATCTACTACACCGAAGGGGGACAATACATCACCCTCGAGGAGATTTGTCTTAAGCCCGAGGGGGAACGAAGGGAATTGGTTGATCAGCTGGATATCACCAACAAGAAACTTAAACGGGCAATGCAAGAAGGTGGGGAACCAGGGGGAAATGAGGAGCGGGAAGAAGATAGCGAGCCTAATCCACCGGCGCCCGCACAAGCAAAGGGAAATCCAAGGGGCCAAAATGAAGAATCCGTCAATGAGCGCATCCTTGCACAGCTCACCCGGCAGAACCAAATCATGGACGAGGGATTCTCGTCCCTAATCCGCGCAACACGCGCCTTGGACCAAAGGGTGGCAACTATCGAGACCATATTGGGTACTCTCGGGGCATCCAGCTCAGGAGCAGGAAACCAAGGTAAAACTGAACCCTCCAAAACAACCACCTCACCAAAAATCCAGTCTACCCCAACGAAGACGACACGGGGGGTCCGCTATGGATCATGTGGTGAAAGAATGGATCCACGCACCAGCTTCAAGGACGAAGCCTCTTGTAAGGGGGGGGGGGGGTGTAACACCCCGTGTTACGACCCCTAAATTAAAACTAATTTAATTATCACCCACCCCAAAAAGGGAATTAAAGTCCATTAATTAGCTAAAGAGGGGTCCACTATGGATCATGTGCCCTTAGCCCTAAAAAAAATCCCCTAGTCCCATAGGAATTAGAATTAACAAACCCATACCACTTAGACCCTAATTAAGACTCTTAGGTATATAAATAGGGACATATGAGACACCTAGATCTCACACCACGATAATCTCTCACCACACAAGAAGTTCCAAGAATCCCCTTAGGAGAAATCAAGAAAGAAGAAAGCTTAAAGAAAGACCCTTCATAGCCAAGGAAATTAATTAAGGCTAAGAGGTAACCCATGTCTCAACAAAACCTATTTTCTTCGCTATAATCTCCTTCCTTGGCCTCCCTCTATATTCTCGTATCTTGATGAATTCTTCTATGACAATTGTGTTATGATCTTGGTGATTGAAGAGATGATTTATATGCTTTCTTGATGATCTTGATGATCTTGATATTGAAAAGAAGTTCTTGATTTTTGATGTGATGATTCTTGACGAATCTTGATATTTCTTGATGTTAAAGATAAAATATGTTCTTGATGATTTGGGTGGGATTAGAGCCCTAGGTTGGTTTGGGAGTTTGTATTGTGATGTTCTTGATTCATATTTGGGTAGGAATTCGCATGTTCGGGTGTTGATTATACTTAGAAGTCGTGATAGGATGAGTTATATATGATCCTTGCTTTGATCCGTTATTTGACTACGTGGTGTCGTTAATTGCGTTTAAAAGTGTCTAAGCATGGTTTCGGGTTCCACAAGGGTTCCCGGGACGAAATATTGATGAATGAGTCAGTGGGGGGTAGGTGGGGGTAGGGGTATCCACCACCTACCCGCTGCCCGAAGATCACCGCCGGGCAGCGGGCAGGCGCTGGCCAGGCGTCTGCCCGCCGGCAACCCGCTGCCGGGCAGTGATCTCCGGCGGGCAGCCGGCGGGTGACCCCTCACCCACTGGCTACCCGCTGGTTAGTGACCCACCCCGGGTCCCCGGCTTCACCGTTTGATGTCCCCCATTCCCCGTGGCGTCCTAATAGACCCCGTTTGTCGTGCCTGAGTCTAGTTTGATGTTTTGGGTACCGTTCGTAGGATAGGTGAATCTTAGGAATTGCATGCTAGTTGAATTGGTAGCCCGTTGACCTAGGTGGAAGTCGTATGAACCCCTTAGGACGATTCTTAGTATGTGAATGATCACACGTAAGTTTAATTATATGCCTCCCCTTCCCAATGTGCTATTATGTGCTATAATGTGTTATGTGATGCATGATTCCCCAATTTGGTTGCGATCAAATTGGCTATACGGGCAGTTGGATGGGTTGAGAACCATACCAACTGTTAACCATGCCGATTGCGATCGGTCAGGTATATATATATTTTATAGGGCTGCGGTCCACTGTTTGACTACTTATGAGCTGCGGTTCATTCTCCTGGCTGCGGTCAGTGATTCACTTCTTGGGCTGCGGTCCACATGGGCCTCGGTGCTATGACCCACCGGACCTGAACGCGCCAGGACGGTGTGTAGGGCCAATAAGCCGAGGAAGGCTGTAGTCCACCGATCCGAGTAATCGGGGCGGTGTGTAGGGCTACGGCTGGCTGCGACCCACCGAGCGATGGGACAACGATGTGTAGGGCCATAGTCTCCGAGGATCTTCGCCCACCCACTGAGTATAGCTCCGCGGTGTGTCGGGCTTGATCCGTTATGGTCCACCGGCGTACCCATCGACGGTGTGTAGGGTCGTAGGTCCCCCCTTGAAAAGGGGATCACGGTCCACCGACTGGGTGCTTCAACGGTGTGTAGGATCATGGTCCAACGTTGAGTTCGTCAACGGTTCTTAAAAGGGGTGGTTGCGATCAACTCCCCTCGTACCGCGGTACTAAGGTAGGGTGCTGAGGGGCCGTGTTAATGCTATAAGAATTGACCCTCATGTTCGGGACATGCGATTGGTCCCGTGGCGCCATCAATGATGATGTGATATGAATGGTGATTGGATGATGATGTGTTTTGGAATTAGAAAGTGATCGGTAACCTGAGATGCGTATTCCTTATGATGTTTTCTCTACTTAACTGTTTATTGTTGTTTGATGTGCTTGTCCCTAATTGCTGAGTCTCTTCCTGGTTTTAAAACTAGTGTCTCTTAAGTATATATCTTCCTGCATCAAAAATGGTTTTCGTATATCTATATATATCTACCTATAATGTATTTCAACGCGTTGGAGTGGGTTACCAGCATCTCTCGCTGAACAGATATATTTGGCTTTCAGACACAGATGAGTAAACACTGGAGCGCGCTAGAGATTTGAAGCGTAGAGTAGATAGTTTCCCTTTCGGCCTGCGTGCCATGCTTATGTATTGACATTATTAAGAATTTTAGTTAGTTAGCCTGTGCACCTAAGTTCTCTAGCTCAGGTGTGGCATAACACCCCGTACTCGTATATTGTACTTTTGGGATTCAATGAGGATTTACCTTTATTATATAAGTCTTAAAATTGAAAAATTTCGGGGTGTTACAGTCTTGGCTGGAGTTACATCATAACTCCCAAACTTCTTTAGAAGTTTCTCCGTATAATGACCTTGAGATAAGAGGAAACCTTCTTTAGTTTTTATGACTTTTATCCCAAGTATTACATCGGCTTCCCCTAGATCTTTCATGTCAAACTTCACTAGTACAGAATTGCAGATAGGCAACCATTGTAAAAGACAATAGGCGAACATTGTTGTAACACCCCGTGTTACGACCCTTAAAACCGATTAATCATTTAACCTATTGCCCAAAAGAAAGAATTAAATTACAATAATTAATTAGGAAAAGGCCCACCATAGTCCGTGGGCCCTAATCTCTAAACCCAACCCCTAGTCCTAGAAGGAATAGACCCTAAGTAAGACTCTTAGATATATAAATAGGGAACTTAGGAGGCACCTAGAACCCCCACCACGATAATCTCTCACCACACCAAGAATTCCAAGAATTCCCTTAGGAGAAATCAAGAAAGAAGAAAGCTTAAAGAAAGACCCTTCATAGGCAAGGAATTAATTAAGGCTAAGAGGTAACCCATGTCTCAACAAAACCTATTTTCATAGCTATGATTCCCCTCTTAGGATTTCCCCCATATTCTTGTGTGATTGATGATTCGTTATATTGATCTTGGTAATTGGTGTTATGATGCCATGGGTGATCTTGATGATCTTGAGAGGTTCTTGATGATTATATGGTGTTCTTGATGTTCTTGATAATTATGTGGTGTTCTTGATGATTATATGATGTTCTTGATGTTTATGTGAAATTCCTACCGAATCTTGATATTAGCAGATGAATTGTGTTCTTGATGATTTAAAAGTAATTAGAACCCTAGGTTGTATCGTGGAACTCGTATGGTATTATTGTTGGTATATTGGGTGGGAATTCGTATGTTTGGGTGTTGATTATGTTTAGAAAAGCATGATAGGTTATGTGCCGTATGTTCTTGCTTTTGGATCTGTTAATTGTCTACGTGTTATTGTCGATTACGTTTGAAAGTGTTTAAGCATGGTTCCGGGTTCCACGGTGGTTCCCAGGGCGTTTATTTGTGAAGAAGAGTCAGTAGGGTGGGGGTAGGGGACCCGCAACCTACCCGCGGCTAAGAGTGGCATCGCCGGCAGCGGGCAGCCGGCGGGCGGGCAGCTGCCCGCCGGGCACCCGCTGCCCGGAATAGTTGCCGCCGGCGGGCAGCCGGCGGGTGAACCCTCACCCACTGGCTACCTGCTGGTTTGTACCCCAATTCGGGATTTTGGCTTCCCCGTTTGATGTTCCCCCGACCCCCGTGGTGTCCTAACGGACCTCTCCCATCGTGCCTATGTCTAGTTTGATGTTCGGATACCATTCGTAGGTTGGAAGAGTCTTGTACATTGCATGCTAGTTGAATTGGTATCCCGTTGGCCTAAGTGTAAGAAGTATGAACCCCTTAGGACTATTCTTAGTTGTGGATGACCATGCATTGGTTTCGTTATACGATTTCTCCCCCTTCCCAGTATGCTAATGTGGGCTGCTTGTACTTGCTATGTGTTATGTGTGCATGTTACCCCAATTTGGTTGCGATCAAATTGGTTATATGGGCAGTTGGATGGGTTGAGAACCATACTAACTGTTAACCAGGCCGGTTGTGAACGGTCAGGTATATAAATATTATATATGGCTGCGGTCCACCGTTTGGTTGCGATCAAACGTTTCTACATGAGCTGCGGTTCATATTTCCTGGCTGCAGTCAGATGACATACTCTTGGGCTGCGGTCCACTGTTTGGTTGCGATCAAACTATGTTGTGCTGCGGTTCATCGGTCAGTTGCGATCGACCCCTCCGTGTTGTGATACGGGGCAGGGTGCTGCGGGGCCGCGTTAGAGCTATATGCGCTGACCCTCATGTATGGGCATGCGATTGGTCCTGTGGCGCCAACAAAGTGTGCTCCGTGATGAGATGAGAAGGATTGATGTTGTGACTGTTATGAAAACGTGACCATAGGACTCTTGCTAGTAAACTATACATGCTTAATTGTGATTATTGGTTGTGTTTATCTATAACTGTGCCCTATGTTGAGAATAATATATGCTTGGTTATGACTGTGGATTGTGTGTACCCCTATTTGTCGAGTCGGTTCCCTGATTTGAAAGCTAGAGTCTCTTAGGATATATCTTCATGCTTCGAAATGACTTTTCGTATATCTATGTATATATCTATATGTGTTGTATTTCAACGCGTTGGAGTGGGTTACCAGCATCTCTCGCTGAACAGATATATTTGGCTTTCAGGCACAAAAGAGTAGGCACGGGAGCGCGCTAGAACCTCGAAGCGTAGAAGTAGATAGTTTCCTTTCGGCCTGCGTGCCATGTTATGCATTCTCTTTATTAAGGATATTAGCGAGTTAGCCTGTGCACCTGAGCTCTCCAGCTCAGGTGTGGCATAGCACCCCGTACTCTTTGTATTGTGTTTTGGGATTTAATGAGATTCTACCTTTATTATATAAGCTTCAAAAGTTTAAAATTTCGGGGTGTTACAATTGTACAATGGTCGCCTATGAGAGGCTCGCGGAAAGGCATCGACTTTACCCGACCATTGTGAAATGGTCGCGCATTGTTAGTAATACGCGACCGTTATTGTATTTTTTTTTTTAATTCGAAGGGAAAACGCGACCATTTCTGGCTAGAAATGGTCGCGTTTTCTATTTTTATTATTTTAATAAAATGTCATCCGCGACCATTTCTGGCTAGGAATGGTCGCGGATGACATTTTAATTTTTTTTTATTTATTTTATTTGATTAAAATCCCTAATTTTTTTTTATAATTACTGTACCTGTTACAGCTTATTCAAATCCTATCAACATTACTCCACTATCAACACACTTTAAAATAATACCTTTAACACACAATGCAAATAGTATCATCAAAATACAATATATAGCACTTAAAATTCTCATACTTTAATACAATAATATCATCAAAACATGCCCAACTCGATCAATACTATCATCAAAAACAAAATACTTTTTATCAATAAAATAAAAGTTATAAGCACTCGGAAAAGAAGAAGTTTGACCAATGCTCTCGAACCTCATTTATGTCGTCGATAGAATACAGACTATCTCTTTCAAATGCCTACAAAAAATTAAATTAATAAAATTATTAAATATGTTAATTAATAAAATATAACTTAACTATGCATAGTTCTATTTAAATTCACTTACCCAATCCAAATTATCAACAGATGAATATTTTGTTACGATGTCATACATGTATCGCATGACATAATATCCACACTCATGACCTCCCGGTTGGATCGGACACTAAAAAATATACATATATTATTTTATTATTTTAAATAACTTAATGTAATTCAAAATATCACACTAAAACTTAAATTAAATTTTCATACATACTTTGCATGGCTTCCAATTGATGCTCTTAACCCGTGCACTCGTAGGAACAGAGCGAAATGCCCTATAATAATTATAAGCATACATAAAAATTTATAAATAATATCATAGCTGCTAAAATACTTATATAAATAATAAAGTATTTACTTACAAATTCACAGAGCCTTTAATTAAACCTATTTTGCGATTAGAAGGCAATGGATCCAAGATACATACGCTTTTTGACCGTATGCAAATCACCAAAAGTAACCAATGAGAGCTACATTTAAAAACACAAATATATATTAAAAATTTAATATCTAATATTCCAAATATAAAGTTATGAGTTATATTAATAAAATATAAGAACAATTTTCTTACTCTTGATAATATGGTGCATGAGTTTCACTGTCTATATAAGTTTCTTTAATTACACTTATACTAGGAATTAAGCTTTCACCATGCCATATCCATCTTGTGTATCATTCCTTAAAACCACGACTTATCAAATGACTCTTCACTTCATCAGAACTACGATATCTTTCAAAATTCTAACAATCACAACACTGGCACACAATAAAGTCCTCCCCCTTTTTACTCATATTTTCTTCACCACATTGTATAAACACTTGAACCCCTTGCATATATGGGAATGTAGTGCATTTTCCGAACATCGAACTCCTATCCATATCTGTGAATTCATAAAATACTACTCTAAGTACTAATCAGATATGGATACTTCGAAAATTTTAAACTTTTGAAGTTTATATAATAAAGGTAAATGCTCATAAATCCGAAAACATACATAAGAGTACGGGGTGCTATGCCACACCTGAGCTAGAGAACTCAGGTGCACAGGCTTACTTCTAGAATCCTCAAATAGTATCAATACATAAACATGGCACGCAGGCCGAAAGAGAAACTATCTACTCTATGCTCCGAATCTCTAGCGCGCTCCAGTGTCTAATCATCTGTGCCTGAAAGCCAAATATATCTGTTCAGCGAGAGATGCTGGTAACCCACTCCAACGCGTTGAAATACATTACATATAGATATATACATAGATATAAGAAAAACCATTTCGAAGCATGAAGATATATCCTAAGAGACTCTAGCTTTTAAAACAAGGAATAGACTCGACAGATAGGGATAAGCACCGCCAACAGTCATAACCAAGCATACACAACTACTAGCATATATCCTATGGTCACGTTTTCACATCATAACATTCGTAACATCAAACCATCCATATCTCATCATACAGCACACTTTGATGGCGCCACAGGACCAATCGCATGCCCATACATGAGGGTCAGCGCATATAGCTCTGACACGGTGTAACACCCCTAATTTTCAAGACATTTAAAACTTAATAATAAAGGTAACATCTCATTAAATCCCAAAGCATAACATAAGTGTACGGGGTGCTATGCCACACCTGGGCTAGAGAACCCAGGTGCACAGGCTGTCTAACTACTATCCTCCGAAATATAAATGCATAACATGGCACGCCGGCCGAAAGGGAAACTATACTAGTCCTACGCTCCAGTTCTAGCGCGCTCCAGTGCTCTAATCCTCTGTGCCTGAAAGCCAAATATATCTGTTCAGCGAGAGATGCTGGTAACCCACTCCAACGTGTTGAAATACAATACATATAGAGATATATATAGTTATACGAAAACCATTATGAGCATGAAGATATATCCTACGAACTCTAGTTTTTAAAACCGGGAATGACTCGACAGATAAGGTCAGACACAAGCAATAGTTATAACGAGCATATGCAGTTCACAATAGATAAGGCAGATAAGGCAAGGCATAAACAATAATCACAACCCATCATAAACAATTCCCAATATAAATCCCATAGTCACATCCCAAGGCACACATAATCACAATCTCGCCCATATCACACACATAACGCACATTGTTGGCGCCACAGGACCGATCGCATGCCCATACATGAGGGTCAGCGCATATAGCTCTGACACAGCCCCGCAGCACCATGCCCCGTATCGCAACACTGGGAGGTCGATCGCAACCGACCGATGAACCGCAGCTCATCATAATGTTTGATCGCAACCAAACAGTGGACCGCAGCCCAAGAGAGTGTGTCATCTGACTGTAGCCAGGAATTCCCATCTGACTACAACCAGCCTCTGAACCGCTGCTCAGGAAAATGTCATCTGATTGCAGCCAGGAATTCCCATCTGACTACAACCAGATTCTGGACCGCTGCCCAGGATACCGTCATCCGACTGCAGCCAGGAATTCCCATCTGACTGTAGCCAGCTTCTGAATCGCAGCTCAGGATAACCAATCCGATCGCAACCGAATTGGGGCAACACGCACACATAACACATAGCAAGCACATACAACCCACATTACACGTTTGGGAAGGGGAATAGAACGTATAACGAAACCTAAGCGTGATCCATCACATACTAAGAATAGTCCTAAGGGGTTCATGCTTCTTCCACCTAGGTCAACGGGATACCAATTCAACTAGCATGCAATATAATAGACTCATAAACCTACGAACGGTACCCGAAACATCAAACTAGACATAGGCACGACAAGCGGGGTCCGTTGGGACACCACGGGGATCGGGGAAACATCAAACGGGGAAGCCGGGGTCCCGAGGTGGGAGAAATTCCAGCGGGTAGCCGGTGGGTGGGGGTCCACCCGCCGGCTGCCCGCCGGCTGTCACTATTCCGGGCAGCGGGTGACCGGCGGGCAGCTGCCCGCCCGCCGGCTGCCCGCTGCCGGGGCTGCCCGAATTGCCGCGGGTAGGTGGTGGGTCCCCTACCCCCCACCTACCCGCCACTGACTCTTTTCACCACTTTTCGTCCCGGGAACCGTTGTGGAACCCGAAACCATGCTTAGACACCTTTCAACGTAATTAACGACAACACATAGACAATTAACGGATCAAATACGATAAACGAACGGCACATAACCTAACATGCTTTTCTTATCATAATCAACACCCAAACATGCGATTTCCCACCCGATAATCCAAGAATAAGATTATATGATACAACCTAGGGTTCTAATCACTTTTATATCAACAAGAATACAGTTCGTCTTCTAATTGCAAGATTCGGTAGGAACAATACATAATTATCAAGGATACCAATTAATCATCAAGAACATCATAATCATCAAGAACAACACGTAATCATCAAGAATCCCACTTATTCATCAAGAACATCATAATCATCAAGAAACTCCCAATATCAAGATTATCAAGATTCCCCATGGAATCATTAAATCAACATCAATAATAATCGTAGTAATTCGCCATTTACAATCATTTGGGGGAAACCCTAAGGGGAAATCATAGCTATGAAAATAGGTTTTGTTGAGACATGGGTTACCTCTTAGCCTTAATTAATTCCTTGGCTATGAAGGATCTTTCTTTAAGCTTTCTTGCTTTCTTGATTTCTTCTAAGGGAATTCTTGGAGCTCTCCTGGGGTGATGGGGCGTCTAGGCGTGTGGGGGGTTCTGGGTGTCTCCTAAGTTCCCTATTTATATATTTAAGACTCCTAATTAGGGCCTGAATGGTATGGGTTTACTAATTCTATTCCTTATAGGACTCAGGGACTTGCTTTAGGGATAAGGGTCCATATTAATTAAAGCGGATCCTAATCACAATCTGAATAGTAAAAGGCCTACTTCCTTTATTCCTAATAGATAACTAGGTCTAGGATTCCTAATTAGGATCTGAATAGTAAAAGGTTTACTATCTTTATTCCTAATAGGCTTAAGCCTCTAATTTAGGCAAGGGTCCACGGTTCATGGTGGACCCTATTAATTAATTAAAGGGGAACCTAACATAATTAATCATATTTAATTATTATTAGCGGGATTAATTAAATAATTAATCCAGGATTAAAGGCCGTAACACGGGGTGTTACACTCTCCCCCCCTTACAAGGGGTTTCGTCCCCGAAGCCCGGTGTCATAGTCCACCCTTTCACCCCTAGACATCTCGTAGTTCGGCCTCCTGGGTAGGAGTGTGGCCCTACGTTTGTCTTAGTTTAAGGTAGGCTGTACTTTTGGTGGCGTTGTGATAGGGAAGTTATGGGTGTACCTCGGTTTCCTGCGCTGGAACTGGGCGCCCCACGAGTGCCCAAGTCGGCCTCGATTGCTGCCACCCTCTGATCGAGTGCGCGTGTGGTGCGAATCAAGGATGAGAACCCTTCTTCCATGATTTGATTCTGCCGGTCGAGCTGGGCGAGTATGCGTTCGTTGACCGAACCCTCGTTTTGTCCCCTCGGGTTCCCTCCTGGCTGTGGGTGTACTGACGGGTTAGGCCCGTCTCCCTCTTCTTGTCCCTCATTTCCCTCCGTACCTCCGCAATCTTGCATGGCTCGCTTGAGCTTTTTGTTGGAGATGTCCAATCGGTCAACCAATTCCCTACGTTCCTCTTCGGGTTTTTGGCAAATTTCTTCGAGGGTGAGATAGTGTCCTCCCTCGGTGTAGTAGATGTCGTTGCGGCGGAGGTTTTGGGCATTGAAAACCATGCCATTGGCGGTTTTGACCTCGGTGTGACTTAGGTCTACCCCCTTTTTCTCCATGATCCAGCTTAGGATCATCCCGTAAGGTAGGCTAAGCCGGTTGTTTGTTTTGCAGAACTCTATGTGCTTTAGCATGAGTGCCGACAGGTTGAACTTGATTTTATGTTTTAAGAGATACGCAAAGGTGCACTCCAAACTTCCCACATCCTTGCTCTTGTTATTAGAGGGCAAGAGGCTATCGGTTACAATCATAACCAATATCTTTTGCTCCGCCAATAGCCATTTCCGGTTTGGTCGGGTGGCCGAGGTGAACCCATCCTCTTTCCCGAGTAAGTACCCGAGATAGTCCTTGTATCCCGTAGTTTGGGTGCCAATCCACCCCTTCCGGTCGTAGTCGGACACACCCGTGGTGGTCAATTTCAAGAGCTTGGCCAACCGGCCTTCGGAAAGCACAATTTCCTTGCCGCGGACTTTGGTGGTGATTTCTACCTTGTCACCCCGTTGGGTGGCTACAAGGTGTCGATAGAACTCCTTCACCATTTCGGGGTACGTATCCCCTTTGATGGTGAGATACGTATCTAAAAGTCCTTGGTGTTTAAGCATATCAACCAATTCCGGAGAGAATTGGTCGGGTTCAAGTGCTTTACCTCCGATCACGGTGTAATCGGCATTGTTCCACTCCGGGGTGCGGATTCCGAGAGGTTTCTTTGGCATCGCGATAGGTGGTACTTTTCCGGTGGATTTTCCGGCGAGGTTTCCGGCGAGTCTCCGGCGAGGTGGGCAGTGCTCCGGTGTGTTTTTTTTTTCCGGCGGGCGTTGAGGCGGCGGCGAGGCGGGGTTCACGACGAGTGGGAGGTGGCGTGGGAGTGGCGTTCGCGTGGAGGCGGCAGCGGGTCTCGGCTGGGCGAACTCCGGGCGGTTGGCGGGTGGTCTCCGGCGGCTCGGTCTGGACGGCGGCGAGGCCGGGGTGCGTCCGGGCGGTGGCGGCGTCGGTGGGAGATGGTGGCTGTGGTGGGGCAGTGGGGTACGCGAGAGGGAGGAGGAGAGGGTGTGGGGAGAGGGAGAGAGAGAGAAGTTGGGTGATTTGGGGAAGAAGGAGGAGGGTTTATGATTTGGGGATTTTATGGGTTTTAGGGATTTGGAGGGGTTTATTAAGAGGGTGTTCCCTTGTGGTTTCAAGAAACACACATGGGCTAGTGGTTAAGGGTTTGGACTTGTAAATGGGAGGTCTAGAGTTCAATTCCTAATGGTGATATTAGGTATTGCTTGGTGGTGTAGTTATCCCTTTGTCTTTTTCCTTATTT
The DNA here is from genome assembly GCF_001879475.1 of Ipomoea nil. Classification (NCBI taxonomy): domain Eukaryota; kingdom Viridiplantae; phylum Streptophyta; class Magnoliopsida; order Solanales; family Convolvulaceae; genus Ipomoea; species Ipomoea nil. Next base: position 4,002,972 of record NW_017618421.1, on the reverse strand, counting down.
CGTCTTTTAGTGGGGAAAGGGTTGAGTTGATGACATAACTTGTGCTTTACCTTGTGTTGGACCTTGATCAACGAAATCTTTATTCATAATACTTTCTAAATAGCTAGGCTAAGTGGACATAATGTTTCCGAAGTAATTAAACTAAATAAGTGGTCTATACGATACAGGGGGCGGTTACAAGGGGGTGACGGCTTAACCTAGACAGAATTCGCTTTCGGGGTTTTCTTCGGCGGGGTCCGTATGGTCCTCGTCTTCAGGGATTGGGTTTTCCCCTTCTAGGCCTTCTTCGTTTCCGAGGTCGGCTTGCGTTTGGCTCATGACGAATACTTTTCCGGGAGCGCCGTAGCCCCCTTGGTGACCGGTACCCCCGTGTTGGCCCGCGGTGGTGGGACGCGGTCTTTGGGGCCGAGTGCATTGTAAGGCCTTGTGTCCTTCCTCCCCGCAGTTGAAGCATCGCCAGGGGTTGCCTGCGCAGTCCTTGCCTCTGTGACTTTTGTTGCATCTCGGGCAAGGGAAGTTTCTTGGGTTCGCTTCGTTGCTTCCCGGGGGCGGTCTTGGGTTAGTCGGGTTGTTTGATCTCATGCCGATGTCGTTCTTTGTTCTTTTCATCGGTGGTGCCCCACTCCCGGTGTTCCTTCTTCGCATTTGTTCCTGAGCTCCGCGTTGAAGTAGTTGGATCCGATAGAGGTTCGCGGCACTGACGTAAGCTTCGTTGAGGGTCCGGGGCCTACTTACTACTAATGCCTTCCGGGCTTCGAAGTTGAGGCCCGATACGAATCTTTCCACCTTGGTCTCCTCAGTGGGGACAAGTTCGGGTGCGAAGAGCGCCAGTTCGAGGAACCGTTTATGGTACTCCACGACGGTGGCCGTCCCTTGCTTTAGATGAAGGAACTCTTCGTACATGGATGCTTTTATGTGGGTTGGGTAGAACCGTTCACGTAATCGTGCCTTGAGGCTTTCCCAGTTGAACCCTGGTTCTTGTCGATGGGTGGGTCCTTCGTGGATCCACCAGAGGTCGGCCTCGTGCCCGAAGTAGAACGAGGCTATTTCTACACGACGCTCTCCCGGGCATTCTACTACCCCTAGAATCTTGTCAAGGGTCCGAATCCATTCTTCCAGGACTGCGGGGTCCTCCTCTCCGAAGAACGTGGGTGGTCGGTGATTCGAGACTTGTCGAGCGACGTCAGAGTTTGTATTCACCGGAGGCGGTAGGGGCCTGGCGTTGCGAAGGGCCGCGTCGCTTAACGCCTGCGCGACTTGTGTTAGTTGCTGTAGGGTTTGGGTCAAGGGGTCGTTGGTGGCGGGTTCCGGAGTCCTTGATTGCCTTCTGTTCGGTGCCATGCTATCGTCCTTCTGGTCAGTGTTTATAAGAATGTTAAGTTAGAGTTCGACGCACTTCTGGTGAAGTGATAAGTGGGGAAGGGTTTTAGAATGGGGAAGGGCAACGTGTAGGGAAGTTATGTGTAGGGTTCACAATCTCACCGCGCGTCCTAAGATTCATGAGTCCTATGTTCCTAGGTACTTAGAGCTCAAGCCTAACGTCCTAAAGTCCGGTCTTAAGAGTCTTTTCCTAGGGTCAAACTTAGGCTCTGATACCAACTGTAACACCCCTGATTTTCAAGACATTTAAAACTTAATAATAAAGGTAACATCTCATTAAATCCCAAAGCGTAACATAAGTGTACGGGGTGCTATGCCACACCTGGGCTAGAGAACCCAGGTGCACAGGCTGTCTAACTACTATCCTCCGAAATATAAATGCATAACATGGCACGCAGGCCGAAAGGGAAACTATACTACTTCTACGCTCCAGTTCTAGCGCGCTCCAGTGCTCTAATCCTCTGTGCCTGAAAGCCAAATATATCTGTTCAGCGAGAGATGCTGGTAACCCACTCCAACGTGTTGAAATATAATACATATAGAGATATATATAGTTATACGAAAACCATTATGAGCATGAAGATATATCCTACGAACTCTAGTTTTTAAAACCGGGAATGACTCGACAGATAAGGTCAGACACAAGCAATAGTTATAACGAGCATATGCAGTTCACAATAGATAAGGCAGATAAGGCAAGGCATAAACAATAATCACAACCCATCATAAACAATTCCCAATATAAATCCCATAGTCACATCCCAAGGCACACATAATCACAATTTCGCCCATATCACACACATAACGCACATTGTTGGCGCCACAGGACCGATCGCATGCCCATACATGAGGGTCAGCGCATATAGCTCTGACACAGCCCCGTAGCACCATGCCCCGTATCGCAACACGGGGAGGTCGATCGCAACCGACCGATGAACCGCAGCTCATCATAATGTTTGATCGCAACCAAACAGTGGACCGCAGCCCAAGAGAGTGTGTCATCTGACTGTAGCCAAGAATTCCCATCTGACTACAGCCAGCCTCTGAACCGCAGCTCAGAAAAATGTCATCTGATTGCAGTCAGGAATTCCCATCTGACTACAACCAGCTTCTGGACCGCTGCCCAGGATACCGTCATCCGACTGCAGCCAGGAATTCCCATCTGACTGTAGCCGGCTTCTGAACCGCAGCTCAGGATAACCAATCCGATCGCAACCGAATTGGGGCAACACGCACACATAACACATAGAAAGCACATACAACCCACATTACACGTTTGGGAAGGGGAATAGAACGTATAACGAAACCTAAGCGTGATCCATCACATACTAAGAATAGTCCTAAGGGGTTCATGCTTCTTCCACCTAGGTCAACGGGATACCAATTCAACTAGCTTGCAATATAATAGACTCATAAACCTACGAACGGTACCCGAAACATCAAACTAGACATAGGCACGACAAGCGGGGTCCGTTGGGACACCACGGGGATCGGGGAAACATCAAACGGGGAAGCCGGGGTCCCGAGGTGGGAGAAATTCCAGCGGGTAGCCGGTGTGGGTGGGGGTCCACCCGCCGGCTGTCACTATTCCAGGCAGCGGGTGCCCGGCGGGCAGCTGCCCGCCCGCCGGCTGCCCGCTGCCGGGGCTGCCCGAATTGCCGCGGGTAGGTGGTGGGTCCCCTACCCCCCACCTACCCCCCACTGACTCTTTTCACCACTTTTCGTCCCAGGAACCGTTGTGGAACCCGAAACCATGCTTAGACACCTTTCAATGTAATTAACGACAACACATAGACAATTAACGTATCAAATACGATAAACGAACGGCACATAACCTAACATGCTTTTCTAATCATAATCAACACCCAAACATGCGATTTCCCACCCGATAATCCAAGAATAAGATTTTATGATACAACCTAGGGTTCTAATCACTTTTATATCAACAAGAATACGGTTCGTCTTCTAATTGCAAGATTCGGTAGGAACAATACATAATCATCAAGGATACCAATTAATCATCAAGAACATCATAATCATCAAGAATAACACATAATCATCAAGAATCCCACTTATTCATCAAGAACATCATAATCATCAAGAAACTCCCAATATCAAGATTATCAAGATTCCCCATGGAATCATTAAATCAACATCAATAATAATTGTAGTAATTCTCCATTTACAATCATATGGGGGAAACCCTAAGGGGAAATCATAGCTATGAAAATAGGTTTTGTTGAGACATGGGTTACCTCTTAGCCTTAATTAATTCCTTGGCTATGAAGGATCTTTCTTTAAGCTTTCTTGCTTTCTTGATTTCTTCTAAGGGAATTTTTGGAGCTCTCCTGGGGTGATGGGGCGTCTAGGCGTGTGGGGGGTTCTGGGTGTCTCCTAAGTTCCCTATTTATATATTTAAGACTCCTAATTAGGGCCTGAATGGTATGGGTTTACTAATTCTATTCCTTATAGGACTCAGGGACTTGCTTTAGGGATAAGGGTCCATATTAATTAAAGCGGATCCTAATCACAATCTGAATAGTAAAAGGCCTACTTCCTTTATTCCTAATAGATAACTAGGTCTAGGATTCCTAATTAGGATCTGAATAGTAAAAGGTTTACTATCTTTATTCCTAATAGGCTTAAGCCTCTAATTTAGGCAAGGGTCCACGGTTCATGGTGGACCCTATTAATTAATTAAAGGGGAACCTAACATAATTAATCATATTTAATTATTATTAGCGGGATTAATTAAATAATTAATCCAGGATTAAAGGCCGTAACACGGGGTGTTACACACGGCCCCGCAGCACCCTGCCTCGTATCGCAACACGAAGGGGTCGATCACAGCCGACCGATGAACCGCAGCTCATCATAATGTTTGATCGCAACCAAACAGTGGACCGCAGCCCATGAGTAGTCATCTGACCGCAGCCAGGAATATGAACCACAGCTCATGTAAAACGTTTGATCGCAACCAAACGGTGGACCGCAGCCCGAGAGTGTAAATCTGACCGCAGCCAGCTTCTGAACCGCAGATCAGGAATAACCAATTTGATCGCAACCAAATTGGGGTATCATGCAAACGTAACACATAACAAGTACATGCAACCCACATTGACACATTGGGACGGGGGAGAAATCGTATAATGAAACCTATGCGTAATTATTCACATACTAGGAATAAGCCTAAGGGTTGCATGTACGATTTCTCACTCGTTTATCCTACGAACGGTACCCGAAACATTAAACCAGACATAGGCATGATAGACGGAGTCCGTTGGGACACCACGGGGGTCGGGGGAACATCAAACGGGGAAGCCGGGATCCCGACGTGGGAAATCTCCAACGGGTAGCCGGTGGGTGAACGGTCACCCGCCGGCTGCCCGCCGGCGACAAGTCTCCGGGCAGCGGGTGCCCGGCGGGCAGTCGCCTGCCCGCTGCCGGCGATGTCAATTCTGGCCGTGGGTAGGTGGCGGGTCCCCTACCCCCACCTACCCCCCACTGACTCTCTTTCACAATAAACGCCCCGGGATCCATTGTGGAACCCGAAACCATGCTTAGACAAGTTTTAAACGCAATCGATGACACCACGAAGACAATTAACGGATCAAAAGCGAGAAACGTACGGCACGTACTCTATTACGCTTCCTAAATACAATTAACGCCCAAACATGCGAATTCCCACCCAACATATCAAGAATAACACCACACGAGTTTCACGATACATCCTAGGGCTCTAATTATATTTAAATCATCAAGAACGTAATTCATCCTTTAACATCAAGAACCAATACAATTCATCAAGAATATCGTATAATTATCAAGAATCCGAATTCCTCAAGAATATCACACAATCATCAAGAAACCCTTATCATCATCAAGATTATCAAGATAAAAACATATCACCAATTATCAAGATCACATCATCAATATCATAAACAATTCATCAAGACACAAGAATATAGGGGGATGCCTAAGATGGAGATCATAGCTAAGAAAATAGGTTTTGTTGAGACATGGGTTACCTCTTAGCCTTAATTAATTTCCTTGGCTATGGAGGGTCTTTCTCTAAGTCTTTCTTCTTTCTTGATTCCTCCTAGGGGAATTCTTGGAACTCCTAGTGTGGTGAGAGATTATAGTGGTGGGGGTTCTAGGTGCCTCCTATGTCCCCTATTTATATATCTAAGAGTCCTAATTAGGGCCCAAATACTATAGGCTTGCTAACTCTATTCCTTTTAGGACTAGGGGTTGGGTTTAGAGGTGAGGGCCCACGGACTATGGTGGGCCTTTTCGTAATTAATTATTGTAATTTAATTCTTTCTTTGGATAATTGGTTAAATGATTAATTGATTTTAGGGGTCGTAACACGGGGTGTTACACTCTCCCCCCCTTACAAGGGGCTTCGTCCCCGAAGCCCGGTGTGTTAATCCATTCTTTCACCCCTGAACATCCCGTATTCTGGCCTCCTGGTCAGGAATGCGGCCCCATGTTTTGTCTTTGCTGGGGTAGACTGGACTTCTGGTGTCGTGGTGATAGGAAAGTTTGGGTCTACCTTGGTTTCCTTCTCCGGAGCTGGATGCCCTGCGAGTGCCCAAGGTGGCCTATATTGCTGACACCCTCTGATCTAATGCGCGTGTCGTGTGGATTAAGGACGAGAACCCTTCTTCCATGATTTGGTTTTGCCGGGTGAGTTATGCTAGGATGCGCTCATTGACCGAGTCTTCGTTTTGTCCCCTTGGGTTTCCTCCCGATCGTGTGTGTGCCGGTGGGTTAGGCTCGCTATCCTCTTCCTGATCCCCACCCGGCAAAACCAAATCATGGAAGAAGGGTTCTCGTCCTTAATCCACACGACACGCGCATTAGATCAGAGGGTGGCAGCAATCGAGGCCACCTTGGGCACTCGCAGGGCATCCAGCTCCGGAGCAGGAAACCAAGGTAGACCCAAACTTTCCTATCACCACGACACCAGAAGTCCAGTCTACCCCAGCAAAGACAAAACATGGGGCCGCATTCCTGACCAGGAGGCCAGAATACGCGATGTCCAAGGGTGAAAGAATGGATTAACACACCGGGGTTCGGGGACGAAGCCCCTTGTAAGGGGGGGAGAGTGTAACACCCCGTGTTACGACCCCTAAAATCAATTAATCATTTAACCAATTATCCAAAGTTGTGCTAGGATGCGCTCATTGACCGAGTCTTCGTTTTGTCCCCTTGGGTTTCCTCCCGATCGTGTGTGTGCCGGTGGGTTAGGCTCGCTATCCTCTTCCTGATCCCCACCTTCCTCTAGACCCCCAAAATCTTGCATTGCTCGTTTAAGCTTTTTGTTGGAGATGTCCAATCGGTCGACCAATTCTCTTCGCTCATCCTCGAGTTTTAGGCAAATTTCTTCGAGGGTGATGTATTATCCCCCTTCGGTGTAGTAGATATCATTGCGGCGGAGGTTCTGGGCGTTAAAGATCATGCTGTTTACAGTCTTGACCTCAGTGTGGCTTAGATCCACCCCCTTTTTCTCCATGATCCAACTTAGGATTATCCCGTAGGGCAGGCTAAGTCGGTTGCTTGTCTTGCAAAATTCCATGTGTTTTAGCATGAGGGCCGGTAGGTTGAACTTGATTTTGTGTTTCAAGAGGTAGGCAAAAGTGCACTCTAAGCTCCCCACGTCTTTGCTCTTATTATTTGTGGGCAAGAGGCTGTCAGTTACAATCATAACCAATATATTTTGCTCCGCCGTTAGCCACTTCCTATTTGGTCGCGTGGCCGAGGTGAACCCTTCCTCTTTCCCGAGTAGGTACCCGTGGTAGTCTTTGTACCCCGTATTTTGGGTATCAATCCACCCCTTTCGGTCGTAATTTGACACACCCGTGGTGGTCAATTTCAAGAGCTTGGCCAAGCGGCCTTCGGAGAGTATGATTTCCTTCCCGCGGACCTTGGTGGTGATTTATAGTTTATCACCCCGTTTGGTGGCTACTAGATGTTGATAGAATTCTTTCACCAATTCGGGATACGTATCCCCCTTTATGGTGAGGTACGTATCCAAAAGCCCTTGGTGATTAAGCATATCGACCAATTCCGGATAAAATTGGTCGGGTTCAAGGGCTTTACCTCCGATTACGATATAGCCGGCGTTGCTCCATTCCGGGGTACGGGTTCCGAGGGGCTTTTTCGGCATTTTTGGGTAGATGGTACTTTTCCGGCGATCTTCCGGTGGGACTCCGACGGGTTTCCAGCGGCGTGGTTCCTTCGTTGGTGAGGAGGGCGGCGGCGAGCTTGGCTCCGGCGACGGCTCGGCGAGGGGAGGCGGCGGCCTTGGGGTGGAGTCGGGCAGTGCGTGGCAGCGGGTGGCGTCAGGCGAGTGGCGGGTGGCGTTGGTGTCGCGGGTTTCCTCCGGCGGTGATGGCGGCGTGCGGCGAGGTGCGGCCTGGGCGGTCGGCGGTGGCTCGGCTGCTGGCGGCGGTGGGTTCGTGGGTCCTGTGTTGGGGGGGGGGGGGGGCGGTGAGGTGAGTGGGAGAGGGGAGGAGAGAGGGAGAGGAAGTGAGGAAGAAGAAGAAGAAGAAGGGTTTTTGATTTGGGGATTTTGTGGGTTTTAGGGATTTGTAGGAGTTTTAAGAAGGGAGTGTTCCCTTGAGGTTTTAAGAAGCATCCTTAGCCTAGTGGTTAAGATCTTGGTCTTATATGTGGGAGGTCAAGGGTTCCATTCCCATTAGTAATACTAGGTTTTTTGATGGTGTGGTCCTTGTCTTTTGTCTTCTAGTGGTGGGAGGCTTGGCTTGTTTTCCTTATGTATAATTTTAGTTCCACCCCCGTAAGTAGGGTCGAATTTCGATCTAGTCTTTTATTTATAATAATTCCGAAGTAATTAAGCTAAGTAAGTAGTTCCACTACGAAGGTGGTTACAAGGAATTTGCCGGTTTACCCTAGACAAAACTCGTCTTCATGGTTTTCTTCCGCGGGGTTTGCGTGGTCCTCGTCTTCTGGGGTTAGGTTCCCCTCCTCGAGGTTGTTCTCGTTCCCGAGTTCGGCCTGGGTGCGGCTCATGACGAATATCTTTCCGGGAGCGCCGTAGTTTCCTTGGTGAGTGGTGCCCCCGTGTTGACCCATGGTGGTGGTGCGTGGCCTTTGGGGTTGAGTGCACTGGAAGGCCTTGTGTCCTTCTTCCCCGCAGTTGAAGCATCGCCAGGGATTGCCCATGCAGTCTTTGCCTCTATGGCTTTTGTTGCATTTTGGGCAAGGGAAGCTTCTTGTTTTAGCTTCATTGCTCCCTAGGGGTGGCCTTTGGCTGGCCAGGTTACTTGGTCTTGTGTTGGTGTCGTTTCTTGTCCTTTTTACGGGTGGTGTCCCACCTCTGGTGTTTCTTTTCCGTATCTGTTCTTGAACCCCTCGTTGTAGCAGTTGGATTCGATAGAGATTTGCAGCTCTGGAGTAAGCCTCGTTGAGGGTCCGGGGTCTGCTAACCACTAGTGCTTTTCGGGCTTCGAAGTTGAGGCCCGATACGAATCTCTCTATTTTGGTTACCTCAGTGGGGACTAGTTCTGGTGCGAAGCGTGCTAGTTCTAGGAATCGTTTATGGTATTCCATGACGGTGGTCGTTCCTTGTTTCAGATGGAGGAACTCTTCGTGCATAGATGCTTTTACGTGTGTTGGATAGAATCGTTCTCGTAGACGTGTTTTGAGGTTTTCCCAGTCGAACCCTGGTTCTTGTCGGTAAGCGGGTCCCTTGTGGATCCACCAAAGGTCTGCCTAGTGTCCGAAGTAGCCCTAGAATTTGTCGAGGGTCCGGATCCATTCCTCCAGGATCACGGGGTCTTCTTCTCCTGAAAACGTGGGGGATCGATGATTCGAAACTTGTCGGGCGACGTCCGAGTTTGTGTTTGATGGAGGTGGTGGGGGTCTGTTATTGCGAAGAGCCATGTCGCTTAGTGCTTGGGCGACTTGTATCAGTTGCTGCAGGGTTTGGGTTAGAGGGTCGTGTATGTCGGGTTCCGGTGTCCTTGATTGTCTTCTGTTTGGTGCCATGTTGTCGTCCTTTTGGGTCAATGTTTATAGGGATGTTAGGTGAGAGTTTTGTATCCTTTCTTTGGCGTGATAAGCAGAGGGAAAGTTCCTTTTAGATAAGTGAAGGGTAAAGTGAGGGAGAGTTATGTGTAGGTTTCACAGTCTTACCGTGCGTCCTAAAGTTCCTGAGTCCTACGTTCCTAAATACTTAAAGTTCAAGCCTATTGTCTTAAAGTCTAGTCTTAAGAGTCTTATCCTAGGGTCAAACTTAGGCTCTGATACCAATTGTAACACCCCGAAAATTTTAAACTTTTGAAGCTTATATAATAAAGGTAAATGCTCATAAATCCCAAAACATACATAAGAGTACGGGGTGCTATGCCACACCTGAGATAGAGAACTCAGGTGCACAGGCTTACTTCTAGAATCCTCAAATAGTATCAATACATAAACATGGCACGCAGGCCGAAAGGAAAACTATCTACTGTATGCTCCGAATCTCTAGCGCGCTCCAGTGTCTAATCATCTGTGCCTGAAAGCCAAATATATCTGTTCAGCGAGAGATGCTGGTAACCCACTCCAACGCGTTGAAATACAGTACATATAGATATATACATAGATATAAGAAAAACCATTTCGAAGCATGAAGATATATCCTAAGAGACTCTAGCTTTTAAAACAGGGAATAGACTTGACAGATAGGGATAAGCACCGCCAACAATCATAACCAAGCATACACAATTACTAGCATATATCCTATGGTCACGTTTTCACATCATAACATTCATAACATCAAACCATCCATATCTCATCACACAGCACACTTTGATGGCGCCACAGGACCAATCGCAAGCCCATACATGAGGGTCAGCGCATATAGCTCTGACACGGCCCCGCAGCACCCTGCCTCGTATCGCAACACGAAGGGGTCGATCGCAACCGACCGATGAACCGCAGCTCATCATAATGTTTGATCGCAACCAAACAGTGGGCCGAAGCCCAAGAGTAGTCATCTGACCGCAACCAGGAATATGAACCGCAGCTCATGTAAAACGTTTGATCGCAACCAAACGGTGGACCGCAGCCCGAGAGTGTAAATCTGACCGCAGCCAGCTTCTGAACCGCAGCTCAGGAATAACCAATTTGATCGCAACCAAATTGGGGTATCATGCACACGTAACACATAACAAGTACATGCAACCCACATTGACACATTGGGAAGGGGGAGAAATCGTATAATGAAACCTATGCGTGATCATTCACATACTAGGAATAATCCTAAGGGGTTCATACTTCTTTCACCTAGGTCAACGGGATACCAATTCAACTAGCATGCAATATATAAGCCTCGTTTATCCTACGAGCGGTACCCGAAACATCAAACCAGACATAGGCACGACAGACGGAGTCCGTTGGGACACCACGGGGGTCGGGGGAACATCAAACGGGGAAGCCGGGATCCCGAGGTGGGAAATCTCCAACGGGTTGCTGGTGGGTGAAGGGTCACCCGCCGGCTGACCGCCGACGACAAGTCTCCGGGCAGCGGGTGCCCGGCGGGCAGTCGCCTGCCCGCCGGCTGCCCGCTGCCGGCGATGTCAATTCTGGCCGCAGGTAGGTGGCGGGTCCCCTACCCCCACCTACCCCCCACTGACTCTCTTTCACAATAAACGCCCCGGGATCCATTGTGGAACCCGAAACCATGCTTAGACACTTTTAAACGCAATCGATGACACCACGTAGACAATTAACGGATCAAAAGCGAGAAACGTACGGCACGTACTCTATTATGCTTCCTAAATACAATTAACGCCCAAACATGCGAATTCCCACCCAACATATCAAGAATAACACCACACGAGTTTCACGATACATCCTAGGGCTCTAATTATATTTAAATCATCAAGAACGTAATTCATCCTTTAACATCAAGAACCAATACAATTCATCAAGAATATCATATAATTATCAAGAATCCGAATTCCTCAAGAATATCACACAATCATCAAGAAACCCTTATCATCATCAAGATTATCAAGATAAAAACATATCACCAATTATCAAGATCACATCATCAATATCATAAACAATTCATCAAGACACAAGAGTATAGGGGGATGCCTAAGATGGAGATCATAGCTAAGAAAATAGGTTTTGTTGAGACATGGGTTACCTCTTAGCCTTAATTAATTTCCTTGGCTATGGAGGGTCTTTCTCTATGTCTTTCTTCTTTCTTGATTCCTCCTAGGGGAATTCTTGGAACTCCTTTTGTGGTGAGAGATTATTGTGGTGGGGGTTCTAGGTGCCTCCTATGTCCCCTATTTATATATCTAAGAGTCCTAATTAGGGCCCAAATACTATAGGCTTGCTAACTCTATTCCTTTTAGGACTAGGGGTTAGGTTTAGAGGTGAGGGCCCACGGACTATGGTGGGCCTTTTCCTAATTAATTATTGTAATTTAATTCTTTCTTTGGATAATTGGTTAAATGATTAATTGATTTTAGGGGTCGTAACACGGGGTGTTACAGCACCTCTCGTTGAGCCACAGCAAGAGTACTCTATTGCCCAAGATCGGCCTAGGAGGATAATTAAAAAATCTGCTAGGTACGCTAGTGACGATGAAACCCACTTGGTTGCTTATGCGCTTTCAGTTGCACAGGAGGTTGATGGTGATCCATCCTGCTATTCTGAGGCTATTTTCTATGCCAACTCGTCCAAGTGGTTGGTTGCTATGCAAGAAGAGATGGAAAGTCTCCATAAGAATTCCACTTGGGAGCTGGTAGAGTTGCCGAATGGTAAACGCCCATTGAGCTGTAAGTGGATTTACAAAAAGAAAGAAGGCATTCCTGGGGTTGAAAAAGTACGGTGGAAAACACGGTTAGTTGTTCGAGGTTTTGATCAAGGTGATGGTATTAACTTTAACGAGATTTTTTCTCCAGTTGTTCGTCATACTTCTATATGTGTTCTACTTGCTTTTGTTGCTCTTTTTGATTTGGAGCTGGAGCAACTTGATGTAAAGACTACTTTCCTACATGGAGAGCTTGATGAAGAACTTTGCATGTACCAACCTGAGGGATTTGAAGTTCCTGGGAAGGAACATTGTGTCTGCGGTAACACCCCTGATTTTCAAGACATTTAAAACTTAATAATAAAGGTGATATCTCATTAAATCCCAAGGCGTAACATAAGTGTACGGGGTGCTATGCCACACCTGTGCTAGAGAACCCAGGTGCACAGGCTGTCTCACTACTATCCTCTGAAATGTAAATGCATAACATGGCACGCAGGCCAAAAAGGGAGACTATACTACTTCTACGCTCCAGATCTAGCGCGCTCCAGTGCTCTAATCATCTGTGCCTGAAAGCCAAATATATCTATTCAGCGAGAGATGCTGGTAACCCACACCAACGCGTTGAAATACAATACATATAGAGATATATATAGATATATGAAAACCATTGTGAGCATGAAGATATATCCTACGAACTCTAGCTTTTAAAACCGGGAATGACTCGACAGATAAGGCCAGACACAAGCAACAGTTATAACAGTCGTATGCAGTTCATAATCGATAAGGCAGATAAGACGGGGCATAAACAATGATCACCACCCATCATAAACAATCCCCAACATAAATCCCATAGTCACATTTCTCCAAGGCATTCATAATCACAGCTCATCCATATCACAACACATAGCACACTTTGTTGGCGCCACAGGACCAATCGCATGCCCATACATGAGGGTCAGCGCATATAGCTCTGACACGGCCCCGCAGCACCCTGCCCCGTATCGCAACACGGAGGGGTCGATCGCAACCGACCGATGAACCGCAGCTCATCATAATGTTTGATCGCAACCAAACAGTGGACCGCAGCCCAAGAGAGTGTATTATCTGACTGTAGCCAGGAATTCCCATCTGACTACAGCCAGCCTCTGAACCGCAGCTCAGGAAAGATGTCACCTGATTGCAGCCAGGAATTCCCATCTGACTACAACCAGCTTCTGGACCGCAGCCCAGGATACCGTCATCCGACTACAGCCAGGAATTCCCATCTGACTATAGCCGGTTTCTGAACCGCAGCTCAGGATGACCAATCCGATCGCAACCGAATTGGGGCAACACGCACACATAACACATAGCAAGCACATGCAACCCACATTACACATCGGGAAGGGGGATAACGCGTATAACAAACCTATGCGTGATCCACCACATGCTAAGAATAGTCCTAAGGGGTTCATACTTCTTCCACCTAGGTCAACGGGATACCAATTGAACTAGCATGCAATATAATAGACTCATAAACCTACGAACGGTACCCGAAATATCAAACTAGACATAGGCACGACAAACGTGGTCCGTTGGGACACCACGGGGATCGGGGAACATCAAACGGGGAAGCCGAGGTCCCGGGCGGGGACAAATTCCAGCGGGTAGCCGGTGGGTGGTGGGCCACCCGCCGGCTGCCCGCCAGAGTTACTGTTACGGGCAGCGGGTCGCCGGCGAGCAGCTGCCCGCCCGCCGGCTGCCCGCTGCCGGAGACACCAAATCGGCCGTGGGTAGGTGGCGGGTCCCCTACCCCCCACTGACTCTTTTCGTCAACTTTTCGCCCCGGGAACCGAGGTGGAACCCGAAACCATGCTTAGACACTTTACAACGTAATTAACGACAACACATAGACAATTAACGGATCAAATACGAGAACCGAACGGCACATAACCTATCATGCTTTTCTAAACATAATCAACACCCAAACATGCGAATTCCCACCCGATAATCCAAGAATAAGATCATACGATGCAACCTAGGGTTCTAATCACTTTTATATCAACAAGAATACGATTCATCTTCTAATTGCAAGATTCGGTAAGAACAACACATAAACATCAAGGATGCCAATTAATTATCAAGAACATCATAATCATCAAGAACAACACATAATCATCAAAATCCCAATTAATCATCAAGAATATCATCATTATCAAGAAACTCCCAATTATCAAGATTATCAAGATTCCCCATGGAATCATCAAATCAACAACAATAATAATCACCATAATCTCGCCATTCACAGTAATATGGGGGAAACCCTAAGGGGAAATCATAGCTATGAAAATAGGTTTTGTTGAGACATGGGTTACCTCTTAGCCTTAATTAATTCCTTGGCTATGAAGGATCTTTCTTTAAGCTTTCTTGCTTTCTTGATTTCTTCTAAGGGGATTCTTGGAGTTCTCCTGGGGTGATGGGCGTTTATGCGTGTGGGGGTTCTGGGTGTCCCCTAAGTTCTCTATTTATATATTTAAGACTCCTAATTAGGGCATGAATGGTATGGGTTTACTAATCCTATTCCTTATAGGATTCAGGGACTCGCTTTAGGGATAAGGGTCCATATTAATTAGAGCGGATCCTAATCATAATCTGAATAGTAAAAGGTTTACTATCTTTATTCCTAATAGGCTTAAGCCTCTAATTTAGGCAAGGGTCTACGGTTCATGGTGGTCCCCATTAATTAATTAAAGGGGAACTTGACATAATTAATCATATTTAATTATTATTAGCGGGATTAGTTAAATAATTAATCCAGGATTAAAGGTCGTAACACGGGGTGTTACACTCTCCCCCCCTTACAAGGGGCTTCGTCCCCGAAGCCCGGTGTTCTAGTCCACCCCTTCACCCCTAGACATCTCGTAGTTCGGCCTCCTGGGTAGGGGTGTGGCCCCACATTTGTCTTAGTTTGGGGTAGGCTGTACTTTTGGTGGCGTTGTGATAGAGAAGTTATGGGTGTACCTCGGTTTCCTGCGCTGGAACTGGGCGCCCCACGAGTGCCCAAGGCGGCCTCAATTGCTGCCACCCTCTGATCGAGTGCGCGTGTGGTGCGAATCAAGGATGAGAACCCTTCTTCCATGATTTGGTTTTGCCGGTTGAGCTGTGCGAGAATGCGCTCATTGACCGAGCTCTCGCTTTGATCTCTCGGGTCCCTTCCGGATCGTGGTTACACTGTCGGGTCGGGCCCGTCATCCTCCTCCTGTTCCTCATTCTCTTCCGTGCCTCCGCAATCTTGCATGGCCCGCTTGAGCTTTTTGTTGGAGATGTCCAACTGATCAACCAATTCCCTACGTTCCTCCTCGGGTTTTTGGCAAATTTCTTCGAGGGTGAGATAGTGTCCTCCCTCGGTGTAGTAGATGTCGTTGCGGCGGAGGTTTTGGGCATTGAAAACCATGCCATTGGCGGTCTTGACTTCGGTGTGGCTTAGGTCTACCCCCTTCTTCTCCATGATCCAACTTAGGATCATCCCGTAAGGTAGGCTAAGCCGGTTGCTTGCTTTGCAAAACTCTATGTGTTTTAACATGAGTGCCGGCAGGTTGAACTTGATTTTATGTTTTAGGAGATACGCAAAGGCGCACTCCAAGCTCCCTACATCCTTGCTCTTGTTATTGGTGGGCAAGAGGCTATCGGTTATAATCATAACCAGTATCTTTTGCTCCGCCGATAGCCACTTTCGGTTGGGTCGAGTAGCCGAGGTGAATCCGTCCTCTTTCCCGAGTAAGTACCCGAGGTAGTCCTTGTATCCCGTAGTTTGGGTGTCAATCCACCCTTTCCGGTCATAGTCGGACACACCCGTGGTGGTCAATTTCAAGAGCTTGGCCAAACGGCCTTCGGAAAGCACAATTTCCTTGCCGCGGACTTTGGTGGTGATTTCTACCTTGTCACCCCGTTTGGTGGCCACAAGGTGTTGATAGAACTCCTTCACCAATTCGGGGTACGTGTCCCCTTTGATGGTGAGATATGTATCTAAAAGTCCTTGGTATTTAAGCATATTAACCAATTCCGGAGAGAATTGGTCGGGTTCAAGTGCTTTACCTCCGATCACGGTGTAATCGGCATTGTTCCACTCCGGGGTGCGGATTCCGAGGGGTTTCTTTGGCATCGCGATAGGTGGTACTTTTCCGGTGGGTTTTCCGGCGAGGTTTCCGGCGAGTCGCCGGCTAGGTGGGCAGCGCGTTTTTCTTCGTGGGCGAGGAAGGTGGCGGCGAGCTGGGCTCCGGTGAGGGCTCGGCGAGGGGAGGCGGCGGCTTTGGAGTGGGGTTGGACGGATCGTGGCAGCGGGCGGCGTCCGGGCGAGAGGCGGGCGGTGCCGGCGTCGCGGGTCTTCTCCGGCGGCGATGGCGGCGTGCGGCGGGGTGCAACCTGGGCGGTCGGTGGTGGCTCGGCTGCTGGCGGCGGTGGTTTCGTGGGGCCGGTGATGGGGCGACGGGATGGTGAGATGGGTAGGAAGGGTGAGGGAGTGGGAGTGTGGGAGAAGGGGAAGAAGGAGAAGAAGAAGAGGAAGAAGGGTTTTTGATTTGGGGATTTTGTGGGTTTAAGGGTTTTGGAGGGGTTTATTAAGAGGGTGTTCCCTTGGGGTTTTAAGAAACACACATGGGCTAGTGGTTAAGGCTTTAACTTATAAATGAGAGGTCTAAGGTTCCATTCCCAATGGTAACATTAGGCATTCCTTGATGAGGTGATTTTTGTCCTTTTCCTTGTTTCGTCTTTTAGTGGGGAAGGGCTGGGTGGATGACGTAGCTCGTGTTTTACTCGCGTAGCGGGATTGGAATTTGAACAAAAGTGAATCTTTATTCATAACACTCTCTAAGTAGCTAAGCTAAGTAGACATGATGCTCCCGAAGTAATTTAAACTAAATAAGTGGTCGATACGATATAGGGAATGATTACACGGGGTGATGGTTTAACCTAGACAAAATTCGCTTCCGGGATTTTCTTCGGCGGGGTCCGTATGGTCCTCGTCTTTGGGGTTTGGGTTTTCCCCTTCTAGGTCCTCTTCGTTTCCGAGGTCGGCTTGCGTTTGGCTCATGACGAATACCTTCCCGGGGGCGCCGTAACTCCTTTGATGGCTGGTGCCCCCGTGTTGACCCACGGTGGTGGGGCGTGGTCTTTGGGGTTGAGTGCACTGGAAGGCCTTGTGTCCTTCCTCTCCGCAATTGAAGCATCGCCAGGGGTTGCCCGCGCAATCCTTGCCCCTGTGGCTTTTGTTGCATCTCGGGCAAGGGAAGCCTCTTGGATTAGCTTCGTTGTTTCCCAGGGGCGGTCTTTGGTTGGTCGGGTTGTTCGACCTTGTGCCGGTGTCGTTTCTCGTTCTTTTCACCGGCGGTGCCCCACTTCCAGTGTTTCTTCTTCGTATTTGTTCCTGAACTCCGCGTTGGAGTAATTGGATTCGATAGAGATTCGCGGCACTGGAGTAAGCCTCGTTGAGGGTTCGAGGTCTGCTTACCACTAGCGCCTTTCGAGCTTCGAAGTTGAGGCCTGACACGAATCTCTCTATCTTGGTTACTTCGGTGGGGACTAGCTCTGGCGCGAAGCGTGCCAGCTCGAGGAATCGTTTATGGTATTCTATGACGGTGGCCGTTCCTTGTTTTAGATGAAGGAACTCCTCGTACATGGACGCTTTTACGTGGGTTGGATAGAATCTCTCTCGTAGTCGTGTCTTGAGGTTCTCCCAATTGAACCCCGGTTCTTGTTGATAAGTGGGTCCCTCGTGGATCCACCAGAGATCGGCCTCGTGTCCGAAGTAGAACGAGGCTATCTCTACGCGGCGTTCCTCCGGGCATTCTACTACCCCAAAAATCTTATCAAGGGTTCGGATCCATTCATCCAAGACCGCGGGATCCTCTTCTCCCGAAAACGTGGGTGGTCGGTGACTTGAAACTTGTCGGGCAACGTCTGAGTTTGCGTTTGATGGAGGTGGCGGGGGCCTGGTGTTGCGAAGGGCCGCGTCGCTTAACGCCTGCGCGACTTGTGTTAGTTGCTGTAGGGTTTGGGTCAAGGGGTCGCTGGTGGCGGGTTCCGGAGTCCTTGATTGTCTCCTGTTCGGCGCCATGCTATCTTCTTTCTGGTCAGTGTTTATAAGAACGTTAAGTTAGAGTTCGATGCACTTCTTATGAAGTGATAAGTGGGCGAGGGCTTTAGAATAGGAAGGGTAAAGTGCGGGGAATTATGTGTAGGTTTCACAATCTCACTGCGCGTCCTAAGATTTCCGAGTCCTATGTTCCTAGGTACCTAGAGTTCAAGCCTAATGTCCAAAAGTCCGGTCTTAAGAGTCTCTTCCTAGGGTCAAACTTAGGCTCTGATACCAACTGTAACACCCCTGATTTTCAAGACATTTAAAACTTAATAATAAAGGTGATATCTAATTAAATCCCAAGGCGTAACATAAGTGTACGGGGTGCTATGCCACACCTGGGCTAGAGAACCCAGGTGCACAGGCTGTCTCACTACTATCCTCTGAAATGTAAATGCATAACATGGCACGCAGGCCAAAAAGGGAAACTATACTACTTCTACGCTCCAGATCTAGCGCGCTCCAGTGCTCTAATCATCTGTGCCTGAAAGCCAAATATATCTGTTCAGCGAGAGATGCTGGTAACCCACACCAACGCGTTGAAATACAATACATATAGAGATATATATAGATATATGAAAACCATTGTGAGAATGAAGATATATCCTACGAACTCTAGCTTTTAAAACCGGGAATGACTCGACAGATAAGGCCAGACACAAGCAACAGTTATAACAGTCGTATGCAGTTCATAATCGATAAGGCAGATAAGACGGGGCATAAACAATGATCACCACCCATCATAAACAATCCCCAACATAAATCCCATAGTCACATTTCTCCAAGGCATTCATAATCACAGCTCATCCATATCACAACACATAGCACACTTTGTTGGCGCCACAGGACCAATCGCATGCCCATACATGAGGGTCAGCGCATATAGCTCTGACACGGCCCCGCAGCACCCTGCCCCGTATCGCAACACGGAGGGGTCGATCGCAACCGACCGATGAACCGCAGCTCATCATAATGTTTGATCGCAACCAAACAGTGGACCGCAGCCCAAGAGAGTGTATTATCTGACTGTAGCCAGGAATTCCCATCTGACTACAGCCAGCCTCTGAACCGCAGCTCAGGAAAGATGTCACCTGATTGCAGCCAAGAATTCCCATCTGACTACAACCAGCTTCTGGACCGCAGCCCAGGATACCGTCATCCGACTACAGCCAGGAATTCCCATCTGACTATAGCCGGTTTCTGAACCGCAGCTCAGGATGACCAATCCGATCGCAACCGAATTGGGGCAACACGCACACATAACACATAGCAAGCACATGCAACCCACATTACACATCGGGAAGGGGGATAACGCGTATAACAAACCAATGCGTGATCCACCACATGCTAAGAATAGTCCTAAGGGGTTCATACTTCTTCCACCTAGGTCAACGGGATACCAATTCAACTAGCATGCAATATAATAGACTCATAAACCTACGAACGGTACCCGAAATATCAAACTAGACATAGGCACGACAAACGGGGTCCGTTGGGACACCACGGGGATCGGGGAAGCCGGGGTCCCGGGCGGGGACAAATTCCAGCGGGTAGCCGGTGGGTGGTGGGCCACCCGCCGGCTGCCCGCCGGAGTTACTGTTACGGGCAGCGGGTCGCCGGCGGGCAGCTGCCCGCCCGCCGGCTGCCCGCTGCCGGAGACACCAAATCGGCCGTGGGTAGGTGGCGGGTCCCCTACCCCCCACTGACTCTTTTCGTCAACTTTTCGCCCCGGGAACCGAGGTGGAACCCGAAACCATGCTTAGACACTTTACAACGTAATTAACGACAACACATAGACAATTAACGGATCAAATACGAGAACCGAACGGCACATAACCTATCATGCTTTTCTAAACATAATCAACACCCAAACATGCGAATTCCCACCCGATAATCCAAGAATAAGATCATACGATGCAACCTAGGGTTCTAATCACTTTTATATCAACAAGAATACGATTCATCTTCTAATTGCAAGATTCGGTAAGAACAACACATAAACATCAAGGATGCCAATTAATTATCAAGAACATCATAATCATCAAGAACAACACATAATCATCAAAATCCCAATTAATCATCAAGAATATCATCATTATCAAGAAACTCCCAATTATCAAGATTATCAAGATTCCCCATGGAATCATCAAATCAACATCAATAATAATCACCATAATCTCGCCATTCACAGTAATATGGCGGAAACCCTAAGGGGAAATCATAGCTATGAAAATAGGTTTTGTTGAGACATGGGTTACCTCTTAGCCTTAATTAATTCCTTGGCTATGAAGGATCTTTCTTTAAGCTTTCTTGCTTTCTTGATTTCTTCTAAGGGGATTCTTGGAGTTCTCCTGGGGTGATGGGCGTTTATGCGTGTGGGGGTTCTGGGTGTCCCCTAAGTTCTCTATTTATATATTTAAGACTCCTAATTAGGGCATGAATGGTATGGGTTTACTAATCCTATTCCTTATAGGATTCAGGGACTCGCTTTAGGGATAAGGGTCCATATTAATTAGAGCGGATCCTAATCATAATCTGAATAGTAAAAGGTTTACTATCTTTATTCCTAATAGGCTTAAGCCTCTAATTTAGGCAAGGGTCTACGGTTCATGCTGGTCCCCATTATTTAATTAAAGGGGAACTTGACATAATTAATCATATTTAATTATTATTAGCGGGATTAGTTAAATAATTAATCCAGGATTAAAGGTCGTAACACGGGGTGTTACATCTGCCGTCTACAAAAATCTCTTTATGGGCTAAAGCAAGCTCCAAGGCAATGGCATAAGCGGTTTGATGCGTGTATGTTGGGGCAAGGATTCTCAAGAAGCCAGTATGATAGCTGTGTCTATTTTAAAGAATTTTCTAATGGGTCTTTTGTCTATTTGCTTCTTTATGTTGATAATATGCTCATTGCTTCCCCTGATATGTCTCTAGTTGATGACTTGAAGTCTCAACTAAGCAATGAGTTTGAGATGAAAGACCTTGGTGCAGCAAAGAAGATTCTTGGCATGGAGATACACAGGGATCGTCAAGCGGGTAAACTTCATCTATCCCAGAAAAGTCTGTTGAGAAGGTGCTTGATTGATTTAATATGTCTAATTGTAAACATGTGTCTACTCCACTTGGTGCACATTTTAAGGTATCCTCTGGTTCATGCCCTAAGTCTGATGTTGATGTGGCTTATATGTCAAAAGTTCCTTACTCTAGTGCTGTTGGAAGTTTTATGTATGTTATGGTATGCACTAGACCTGATTTGGCTCATGTTGTAAGTGTTGTGAGTCATTACATGCATAACCCTGATAAGGAACATTGGAACGCCGTTAAATGGATTCTACGACACCTAAAGGGTACTTCGTCTTTGGGCTTGGTTTTTGATCGAAATTCTTCTGCATCTACTGACATTATGGGCTTTGTAGATTCTGATTATGGTGGTGATCTTGACAGACGTCGATCGCTTTCCAGTTATATTTTTACTCTTTGTAATTGTGCAATCAGTTGGAAAGCTAGGCTTCAGTCTATTGCTGCGTTATCTACGACTGAGGTGGAATATATTGCAGCCACAGAGGGTGTCAAAGAACCTACTTGGCTACGAGGTTTGGTTATGGAACTTGGTGTTTCACAAGGTCAGACCGTTGTGTTCTCAGATAGTCAAAGTGTTATCCATCTCACCAAGAATGATACATATCATGCCAAAACCAAACACATTGATGTCAGATACCATTTTATTCGAGATGTTATAACTGAAGGAGATATAACCATTCAGAAGATTCATACATTGGAGAATCCAGTAGATATGCTCACCAAGCCTCTACCTATTACTAAGTTCAAACAATGCTTGAATTTAGTTGGTTGTTCCGGTTGTTAATTTTCACAGTGGATTTGATCCAAGGTGGAGATTGTTAGAAATAATATATGGCTCAAAATCCATGAGACCATTTCCCTATTGTTGATGTCCACGTGCCTCCACAATGTATGTCTGCATGCCGCAATTACCGCATCACTTCACATTTCATGCACATTTATCTCAATTTTGAATGTATAAATAGTGTAGTATTATTGCTTGTAATTTTTTCATTCTTACATCAATATAATTCTCTTTCCTTGTCTATCTCACGCAGCATTTAAATAAATATATATATTTTATATATTTTATATTTTTCTCATTTTAGTATTTCATTTGTGGTTTTATATATTCTCCTATTATTTAACTTATATATATACATATATATGTATATATGTATATATATATATATATATATATATATATATATATATATATATATATATATATATATATTATTTTTTTTTTATATCAGAAATGAGGGGGACACCCAAGAAAAACAAAAAGGTCTCATGCTCCCGATTGGGAGATGCGCCGCACTAAAGATGCTCCAATCTTATCGAGTGCAATCATACAAAGAAGCGTCGGTGGTGGTTCGTCCTCTTTTCCTTGATGTGATCTTTGTCTTCTGAGTTGGTATTTCTTCACCTTTTTTGGACCTATCAATAGTGTTAGGACTCTTATGTTTGTAGTCCATTAGGATTCTCTCTATTTCTCTATATCCTTATTGTACAGACTTTCATTCAGTTACGGTAATCAATCTAATCCTCATCTGGTATCAGTATCCAGGTTTATTCCATGGAAACCTTTGGAGAGAATGATGTCGGCTCTGTTCGTGATTCATCTGAACGGAGTGTCTCCGAGGTTGCCCCCACCCCCGTTTATCCGAAGACGAGCCTATCTTCCGCACACCACTTCGTTTCCATCAAACTCACTACCCATAATTAGCTTTTTGTGGCGGATGCAGATGCTTCTGTTCTTGAAGGGCCAGGGTTTGCTTGGCTATGTAGATGGCACCACGGAGTGTCCAGCAGTAGTTGCACTGGTGGTCTCGACGGCGGACAGTGGCGTTGCGGATCCGTCCGCTTCTTCTGTTTCCTCGGTCATTCAATGGCGTCGGCAGGACAAGGTGATCATTTCGCTTTTGATTTCTTCTCTGTCCGAAGAAATGATGCCCATAGCAGTTGGTCGTTCGACGTCCCATGCGCTGTGAGTGGCCATTGAGCAGTCGCTGGGGTTGACGACGAGGTCTCGTGCTCTGCAGTTGCTCGGTGAGTTGCAGAGTTTGTCACACGGTGGCTCTTCTGTCTCTGACTACCTTGGCCGAGCACGGATGCTTGCGGAGGATTTAGCCTTGGCTGGCTGGCCGGTCACCCTCGACGATCAAAACCTCTACATCTTTGGTGGATTGCGGCCGGAGCTTCATCTTCTTGTCGCGCCGTTGACACGCGGTGCTTCGGTAACGTTAACTGAGCTCTCTGATTATTTAATCTCTTAGGAATATATTTGTGCGGCTGGTGGTGACGCTGGTGCGCCGGCGGCTATGGCTGCGTGACGTGGTCGCGGTGGACAGGGATGCTCGGGCAGTGGCGGCTCGGGCGGTGGTGGTCGTGGTTGAGGAGGCCGGGGGCGTGGTCGAGGCCGCTCTCGGTCAGATGTTCGGTGCCAGATCTGTAACAATCTGGGACATTATGCGTTGAATTGTTATCACAGGGTTTTTTAGAGTCCCGGACCTTAGGCACATATGGCGTATTCCACGGATGATGGTGGTTCTATTGATTCTCATAAGTGGTTTCCTGACACTGGTGCCACGAATCATGCCACTCCTGACTCCTCTGTGCTGACTTCCGTCACTAGCTATGATGGACCTGACACTCTACAGGTTGGCAATGGTACAGGTATACCTATACGTAGTGTTGGTTCTGCATCGATAGCCTCTCCTTCTAAATTATTTAAGTTAAACGATGTCTTGCATGTCCTTGGTTTGTCCTCTTCTTTGCTTTCTGTTTAGAAATTTGCTAGGGACAATCGTGTCTTTTTTTAGTTTTACCCTACCTGTTTCTTTGTGAAGGATCTTTTGACCAAGGAGGTGAATTTTAAGGGGGGGGGGGGGGGGGGTACTTCGGGCGGTTTATATACATGGCCTGCTTTGTGTCATAGTTCATCTGCTTATGTGGTTGCGCGTGCGTCGTCTTCTACTGGGCACAAACAGCTTGGTAATCCACACACACGAGTTCTGCGTCAAATTTTACAAGTTTCTGGTGTTGGTCAATTTAGTTCTAGTGATTTGTCAAATCTTTGTTCTACATGTCAGTTAGGGAAATCTTCCCGTTTTCCGTTACCTCGTGTAGTTACTTCGAGTACTCGTGTATTAAAACTTTTTTTTTGTTAGAACTTATTTATACTGATATTTGGGGCCCTGAGCTAATACACTCTGTGAATGGTTTTCGTTACTTTGTTTTAATTGTGGATGATTATACGCGTTATGTATGTTTTTATCCTATGCGTGCGAAAACTGACATTTACTCTATATTTGAACGTTTTCGGTGTCTTCTTGAGCGTTCGTTCTCTCATAAAATTGTTTCTATTCACTCTGAATTAGGGGGAGAGTACAAAAGGCTCCATTCTAATTTTGAGTCTCTTGGTATTCGTCACAGGCAGTCCTGTGCGTATACGCATGAGCAGAATGATCAAGTAGAGCGTCGGCATCGACATATAGTCGAAACTGGGTTAGCCTTAATGGCTCAAGCGTTTGTTCCCTCTTGTTTTTTGGACTATGCGTTTGAGACAGCTGTCTACTTAATTAATAGGATGCCTACTCGTGTGTTAGATAATGTTTCTCCTCATTTTCGTTTGCATCGTTCTCCCCCGTCCTACTCTTTCCTGCGTGTTTTTGGGTGTCTTTGCTTTCCCTTGCTGCATCCCTATAACCGTAACAAACTGCAGTTTCGGTCATCCTCGTGTGTTTTCTTGGGGTACCCTGATTCTTTTCATGCCTATCGCTGTTTAGACACTAACACTAATAAGGTCTTTATTTGTCGCCATGTGCGATTCGATGAGTCCGTCTGTCAGTTTGCTGCTTCTATTTCTTCACAGGTTGTTGGTGTGCCTCAGGTGGTCCCTTGGGGAGTTGCTCCTGTTGTTTCAGCTATTGAGTCGACTTTGCCAGTAGAGACGGCTCGTCCCGATGATCAGCTTGTGCAGCCGATTTCAGATTCTAGTGAAAGGACAGTTACTGATTGTGTGACGTCTGTTCGTGCTGGGCGGCCTCGGCGTGGTGCTAAGGCGGCTGTACCACGCTCTCATGTGCTGGCTCGGTAACAGCGGGGAGCGGAGCATCAACAGCGGCGGTGGGTGGTAGTGTCTCGGCGGAATCGTCCAGAATTTCACGAGCATGAACGGAGCATTGTTAAGCCAAGGCATACACCAATTTGGACTCTTTAACAGTGACTTCTTCCAATAGATTAGGGTTTAACACAAAGGTGTGAGCAAATTTTGAACAGGCAGAAACAGTAAAGTCAGTATCATCTTGAATAATTTTCTTGTTTAAAAGCAAACGTTCGTCAGTCGTAGAAAAAATTTCAAAGGGATTGGTATATTCCATGAAGATCAGTCGAACGGGAAAGAAGATGGCTTTCTCTGGGTTTAAGAAAAAAATTCGATAGATTGGAGCAGATGATAAATAAAGACCAGAAAAAAAACTTATTTGAAAAAGTAGAATAATTCTCACAAAAATACAATTCTAAGTTAGAAGGGAATTTGAATTCTAAGAGAATTTTCCTGAAACAGTAACTAATCAGATTAGTAAATTTCAAACAATATAAATCAAGAGGATCAGTTATTAAAAGCAGGACACAAAAAATAATCAAAGATTTTGTTAAAAAAAAATAAAAAAAAAAAAAAGAGAACATACCTGGGTTTATTATCTTGTAGAAGAATTGCAAAAAGAAATTCCCGGTAGACTTAAGCAAAAAAAAAAAAATCAAAATAAAAAAACATTTATTGAAAGAAAATACATACATGTTAGACACGGAAGCATTAGGAAACAAAATCGCTTTCCTAGCCCACACTGGTTTGACAAATGGTGTGATGGTTTTTGAGATATATTTCTCAGGGCCGTTCCATTATAAATTAGGGTCCTGTGCAATATTTAAATTTGGGCCCCTTTTTAAGTAATTTTTATATATAAATAATAGTTGTTTAAAAAGTTGTGTTAAAAATTCAAAATATAATATTGTATAAAAAAATACATCTAAAATTTTATTTAAAAAGTGGCATGCGCCTTGCACATTTAGACGCAAAATCATCCACCAAACTTTTGATATCACTAAATTCCGTGCAAATTAGTTGAATTTGTTGTTTGTCTTTGCAAATAATACAAATTAATAATTATATAATTCAGAATTTTACAAATTATTAATTATAAAATTGGGATTTGCCTAATCTTACAAAGAGGCGAATAGCACTACAGAAGACTAGCAGAGGCAAATTAATGAATTATGAAAATAAATATTTAAGGATTATACGCACAACTAACAACTTAATTCAATTAAAGTATTAGACAATTAATTACCTAGGCAATTTGTTGTTCCCTCTCCTTAGACTGCAGAGTCTGCCGTCACTATGACTCTATGTCTGTCGCCAATACGTAGGAGGCTAGGTTAGAAAGTATTTGTTTCTTTTTGGAAAGGCTAGGTTAGAACTTAGATTATTAGATGCCTGCTGCCTAGCGCCGTATATATACTATAACATAAATTTATTTTTTTAATATGGGGCCCCCAAAAGTGCGCCGGCCCTGGGAAAACATGCCCAGGGCCAGCCCTGATACTTCTCATGACTTTGATCTTTGTAGAAGAGATAGCATTCTGGCCTTGTATATATGCCCTCGAATCCTACAATAATGACAAAAAGGATTATACGTCTTATATTTTGGTTTAGTTTGTCTCACTTTAAGGCTGTGTTTGGAAACCCGGAAAATGATTTCTGGAAATCATTTTCCGAGTTTCCCATGTTTGGCCCGCAAGGCTTGGAAAACCAAGTCAACAAAAAACATTTTTCGTTGACTGGAGAAAACCAAGCCAATTTGGCGGAAAATGACTTTCGCCAAATTTTGGCGGAAGACATTTTCCGCCAAATGACCAATAATGTTTCCAGCGGAAACCAATGTTCTGGTTTCCGCCGAAAATCTTAAAAAAAAAACAAAAAACGAAAAGCGGTGAGGAAGGGGAACCAGAGAGAACTTCTCTCTGGTTTTCGGCGAGAGAAACCATAGACAAGTTCTCTCTGGTTTCTTCCGACGAGGGGAACCAGAGAGAGCTTCTCTTTGGTTTCCGGCGAGTAAACCAGAGAGAAGTTCTCTCTGGTTTCTTCCGTCATTCTTTTTTTTTTATATATAACTTTTTAATAATTACTATTATTTGATTTAAAATAATTATTATTATAAATATTTTTTATTTTAAACAAAATAATTAATTATATAAAATGTTTAATTATACCATTCTACCTCATTTTTCCAGAAAATTAAAACAAACACACAAAGAAAGTTTTCTGCTGTGCTCCCAAACACGAGAAAGGAAAATGTTTTCCGGAAAATGACTCATTTTCCAAAAAATATTTTCTAGAAGTCATTTTCCTGCTTTCCAAACGGACCCTAAGTCGATCTTGCTGAGCTGTGCTAGATTCTGGGATATCAGCATTTTCCACAGTTGCTTTAACAAAGACTGTGTTGTTGTGATTTTTATCCCTTGTAAATCCCAAACCATACTTTGTGGTGGATTTCCTTATTCCTGAATCAAGTATTTGATCCATAGTGGATGTATTATCCATCATCTTAATTCGCCTTTTTAGCATTTCCAGCTACTGTTTAAGCTTTTCTTCTCGTTCAATACCTGTCTTTATCATTACATCTCTATCAGATACTTGATTTTTATACACATTTTGAGCATTTTCTAACATTTTAACTTGACTAGACAATGAACGATTAACTTTCAACAAAATTTCCCATTTTGCATGCAACTTCTTATATTCTTGCTCAAATGAAGGGGCTGTTAGGTCTTTGTTTTCAGCTGAGGTATACTCCACAGCTTCTGATTCTGATTCGATCCCTGTTATAGCTGTGAGAGCAACGAAATTTCCTACAATTTCTGAGTCAGACTCGGAGTGGTTTGATTCAGGTTCATCATCGCTCCATGTTAAAGCAGACATGGACTTTTTCCTCCTTAGGTATGTGGGACACTCAGCTTGAACATTCCCGTATCCCTCGCATTCGTAGCAACGAATCCCTTTGTTCTTTTCTTTTGATTGATAAGTATTTGAGGCGGATCCTCGATAGTAGTTTGAAGCGTCGTTTCTTTTTTATGAGTTTGAACTTTATCCTTTCTTCTTTTCTGATTTTCCTCCACGTGAACTATTCATTTGCTTTACCTGTTTCAAGATTTTAGAAAACTGGTTGGTTAGTAAAACAACAGGATCATTGTTTGACTCTTCAGAGTCTGATACAGAGTTATTTTCTTTAACAGTAAAGGCGATATTTTTCTCCTTTTTGGTGTGATCAGATAGCATCTCCAATTCGTAGGTCTGTAGATTTCCCATTAGCTCGGCCACAATCTTTTTCTCCCAACCAGTATTCTCCTGGATGGCTATTACCTTCATTCAGAAACGTTGAGATAGAGACCTAAGAATTTTCTGTACCAGCTTAGGCTAAGGGAAAGGTTCGCCAAGTACTACAGCACGATTAGCAAGCTCCTGGATTCTCACACGAAAATCCACTATGGATTCTTCTTCCTTCATTTTTAGATGTTCAAAGTTAGTCTGAAGTAGCTGTAATTTGGATTTTTTCACTGAGCTTGTGCCTTCATAAGTGGTTTCAAGTATTTCCCATGCCTTTATTGCTGTATCACAACCTACAATAATAGTGAATGAGCTCTCATGCATTAGAGAAAAAATATTATCTAAAGCTTTGTTGTTGTAGTTAGCTAACGTTATTTCGCCCACTGTCCATTCAATTTCGAGTTTTAGCACAGGTGGATCAGTTGCTGTTGCACCATTCTTCGTCGGATGCTCCCACCCAGTTAGAACAGATCTCCACACTAATTCACCTTGAGCTTTTAGGTGAATTTTAGTGTGGGTTTTCCGATAGCCATAATTAGCCTAGTTAACTCTGGTGGTGTCCTAGACCTATCCATGCTGAAACACTCAATAAACAGTTAGAAAAGTACAACCACAGAAGAACAAAAGAAACAGCAAATCACAAATAAACTCAGATCCTGAGTTCAAGAAACACAAATCACCCAGAAATCTAGACTAATAAATTAAGTCCATGTGCTCTGATACCAATTGAAAATTGTGAATCTTGAATGCATGATAAAACCTAACTTGTTCCTACTCATTTTTAGAACAAATTCGCCATCTGTATTTAACACTGTATTAGGAATAGAATAAATAATAAACAGTGCAGGATATGTTCACGCAGTTCGGAAAATTATTTATACGTCTGCGGGGCTACACATAGGTGAACCCAACTCCACTAGATGATCACAGGTGATACAAGGTCCAACAGATTTCCATACAACAGCTATGGCCTAATCTTCTATACCAACTAAACACCATCCTCTTCTGAGTTGGTATTTCTTCACCTTTTCTAGACCTATCGATAGGACTCCCAAAACTTGAATAAATACCTGATTACAAACCAAGCC
Source organism: Ipomoea nil (assembly GCF_001879475.1). Lineage (NCBI taxonomy): Eukaryota > Viridiplantae > Streptophyta > Magnoliopsida > Solanales > Convolvulaceae > Ipomoea > Ipomoea nil. Next base: position 3,973,156 of record NW_017618421.1, on the reverse strand, counting down.
TAATCTAGACATACATTTATAATAAATAAGCCTGAAAAGATTTAACAGACTTTACACATTAACAGAACATACTATATGTTTAAAATAGCAGGGCCAATATATTAAATCCTCAGGGAAGTTGGCGTGAAAGTGTATTTTTCAGCACTTGAACTCTTGAAATCACTCCAGTTTATACTGAAAAATCTCCTGACATAATCTTGGAAAAACGTTCCTTGAACCTTGGATAACCACTCATCCAAATCACCTCCCTAATAATACTCAGCTCTTGCTTGAATGAATAACCACCACAAGATTAAATCTTTAAGACCAAATCTCCCTGGCATAATTAATTAAAGTTAATACCTCCAATGGTGTGACAACCCAAATTATTTTTCCCAAATTCCAATTTTATAAAGTATCAAAATAGAATTATTTATTCATTCGATGATTTATTCTAAGCTTTTGACCTGAAAGTCTATTTGAGACGTAACCGTATTTCTTCATATCAGTTTTTCCTAGCCTAAAGGATTTTATTTGAGCCCAAGTGTATTCATTTTAGCCCAAAGGTTTTGATTGAGCCCAAATTCATTTCAAGCCCAATCTTCTATATTTTTACCCAAACTAGAAACCCTACAACTTATATTTTATATCTAAATATCAAATTATCTAAATATAAATCTTGTATATCAATTTATATGTTGTTAGTGTCTCAGCTACAAAAAACAGAAATCAAACAACCCTTCGTGTATTTTCATCTCTGCCCCTTGTCTCACTCTCACAAAAAGAAGAAAGAAAGCAGTAGCCAACTTTCCCTAGCCTTAAACTCTATCTCTGGCCTCTATCTCCCGTGCCTCCCTCTCTCTGTTCTCTCCTCTCTCGGCACCGGCGAGCATGACCTCCGGCGAGACCTCCTTTGTCGTTGCAGCGGTAAACGTCGGCGACCCCAGCAGCAACGACCCTCCAGACCTGTCGTAAAGCAGACGGCAGCTCCGACGAAACAATAGCCGTAGCAGACTGGCGGGGTTCAGCTCATCCGGCGACTTTAGTGGTAGATCTGGTGGTGATGGGGCTCGGCTATGTTTCCCCAACGTGTAGCGCTGGCTCCCTCCTCTATTTTCCGACGAAGATCAGGGACGTCGACCTTCCTTTGGCGAAGCAACGACGATCCCCTCTCATCTCCGGCGGTGTAGTAGTTAATCAGGCAAGCTGGGTGGTTGTTTTGCTAGTGGGTGTCTCGGCCCTGTTTCTCCGGCGACCTTGGTTCCGGCGGGCAGTGATGGCGGACGGCAGCATGGCTGGTCTTCTTCCACCATGAAGCAGCGGCGAACCTTGGACTAAATTGGAGGTAGTAATGGCATGAATGGTGAGAGCTTCTGTTAATGAAGTTCAATGATGTGGTGATGATTGTTAATTGGTAATGATATGATTATTGGTCCATGATTAGATGAAGGTTATGCTTGGCGAAGGAATGAAGATGGCAGAACGTAGAATGATGGACTGATCAGGAAGCAAAAGCCGACATGTTCATTCTGCAACTATCAATACCGTAGCCAATGTATGAACGAGACTGGATATCTGGTGCTGATAGGTAACACTGTAGCGTCTGACAATCGGTGTAAATCTGTATAGACTGTTCTCCTCTTTCTCGTAGCCATGACAAGGCTTCCTTGCATGCAAACGCCTCAGCCATTAGAGGGGAGAAGCAACTCACGAGCGGCGCACTGAAGGCTAAAATAAAGTGCCCATCTGAATCGAGGAGAACAGCTCCAATCGTGGCTGATTTTCTCCCATGATGGTATCCGGCGTCCACGTAACATTTCCTTGTTGATATCGCTGCATCGTGGTAGGCCGGCTGCGACGGAGGAGGTGCCGCCTGTTCGGCCGAATGGTCTGTAGCGATATGGCCAGTGCGTACTACCGGCGAAGTGTGCTCGGCGGTTGCAATTGTGGCTCGGGCAGCGTGATCGGCGACCTCGTGGACGCGGTGGTGGACTTTTTTCCATGCATGCATGGTGGCAGCGACTATTGCAATTACTTTCTTCGGCATTGGTAGACAGGCATCCCATACAGCTCCATTTCGTGTTTTCCAAATATGATATAAAATTGCAGTTGCGTAAATAATTCCATTAGAGTCTAGAACATTCAGGATTGCACTAAACCATTCATGGAAAATATTTGTTATAATAATAGGGAGTGGAAGGTTAGATTGAGTCCATATGGACTTTGCATAGTCACACAACACCAATGAGTGCATAGTGTCCTCATTCATGATTCCACACATGGCACACGTTGGATTAACCTCCACCCTCTTTATAAGCAAATTGTTTGTGGTGGGAAGGATATCACTAATTGCTCTCCATAAAAAGGTTTTCCATTTGGGTGGGGCTTTTATTTTCCAAAGGGTGAGCCATTTATCAAATGCCCCATTATTATTCCCATAATCTTCAATTATGCGTCTGTAGCAACTTTTGACAGAGTAGCAACCATTAGGATCCCCGTACTAATACCATATATCATCATATTCCAAGGAAATTGGTATCTTCAGGATTTTAGGGATATCACTTGGGTGGAAAATATCAGAGAGTATATGTTGATCCCATGAACCAGTATCCTGGTCAATTAAACCCACAACTTTAGCTCCAGCAAGCTTGGTGGCATCTCAGTATGGATCATAGGATACTGGTCATTTTGAAGCCATGGGTGGTCCCAAATTAAGGTAGATTTTCCATTCCCATTACGACGCCGTACACCATTACATATTAATCCCTTAGCTTCCATAATACTGCGCCAACAAAAACTGGGGTTATTTCCTAAACATGCCTCTGTAAATGAATCTTTGGGATAGTATCTAGCCTTGTAAACACGAGACACCAGTGAGTCAGTGTTAGTAAGCAGTCTCCATGCCTGTTTTCCTAACATTGCCAAATTGAATGCTCTCAAATCTTTGAAACCCAGTCCACCATATTTTTTCGGGATGCATAATCTATCTCGTGTTTTCCAGTGAATGCCCTGGTCGTTTCCTGATCCCCACCAATAACGATTAATCACCCGCTCATTAGCTATACAGACAGATATAGGTAGTTGAAAAACACCCATTGAAAAGGTAGGTATAGCATGGGCCACGCTTTTCAATAAGATCTCTTTACCCTGAGATAATAATTTCTTATTCCATGATCCAATTCTCTGCCTGATTTTATCTTCAATATAAGCAAATGCTGCCTTTTTATTTCTCCCCACGAAGGATGGCAATCCTAGATATTTCCCAAAATTGGGAGCATGTGTTACCCCTAGGATATGTGCCACCATATTTTTATCATCATGACATGTATTCTTACTATAACATATACTTGGTTTATGATAATTGACTTGCTGCCCAGACCAATTCTCATATAAGGATAAACAATTCTTAATTTCAGTGGCTTCATGCACATTGGCTTTGAAAAACAGTAGGCTGTCATCTGCAAAAAACAAATGGGAGATAAGAGGAGTACCTCTAGCAACTCTGCACCCATGAATTAATCCTTTACTCTGCGCCTGCTGTAATAATAATGAAAGACCTTCCATGCATATAATAAACAGATATGGGGATAAAGGGTCCCCTTGTCGCAGGCCACGGGTGGGCGTGATTGGGTCACTACGCGAACCCAATGCTAGCAACATTCCATGAAGAAAAGACCATTCCTTACAATCATAAGCTTTGGCCATATCCAGTTTGAGAGCACCCCAACCAACAACCCCACACTGTTTTCTATTCAAATAATGGCCTACCTCGGCTACTATAAGGATATTATCAGTAATCAATCTATCTGGTATAAAAGCACTTTGGGAATCAGATATAATACCCTGCATCAGGGGTTTCATTCTATGAGTAATCATCTTGGCCATTATTCTATACATTACATTACTCAAAGCTATAGGCCTAAGATCAAACACCACTTTAGGGGCATTTTTCTTTGGGATTAGTACCACATCCGTATTATTTAGACCAGAGGAAAAGACCGGTTATTAAGGCAGTTTACTATGAATGTCGAAATATCACCACCAACTATATCCCAAAAATGCTGATAGAGTCCTGAATTCATACCATCTAGGCTAGGTGCTTTATCAGGAATCATTTAAAAAAGTGCACTTTTAACTTCAGCTATCTCAAAGGGCAGTAACAATAATTCCTTTTGAGCATGGGTAACTCGTGGGATCACATAAGCAAATAAACTATTACCATCCACAGGATTACTAGAACAAAAAATATTATCAAAGTATTCTAAAATAATATTTTTCATAGCATCCCCTTCCTTCCACTCCCCATAATCATTCATATGTCTTAAAAGTGTATTCTTTTTCTTTCGGTGAGAGGCATACCTGTGATAATATTTTGTATTAGCATCAGCATTCTTGAGCCAGTGTTGATGGGCTCTTTGTCTCCAATAAGCATAGTCTTGGGTCTCCATGTTATGCAGGATCCCTTCCAGTGTTGGAACTCTGCTATGGATGCCGGATCAGTGCACCCTCTCAGATGTAATTGTTCCTTTCTTAGGTGCATAATTTTCTCATCAAATTTTTTATAGCGATCACCACCCCACCGGGATAGACGATTACCATAATGCGCAATACAATCCTACACCTTCATTCCTTCCCTCCTCCCATGATTGTTCGACCACATTCCTACATCCTTCATCATATAGTCATGCCATTTCAAAACGAAATCCCCTCCTGCCAACACCACCCCTTTGTACCGGTTCATGGATGTCCAAAAAAATGGCTGAGTGATCCGATCTCCTTGTCAACATATTGATCACCCTAGCCCCAGGCACAACACCGCACCAGTCATTTGTTGCAAGGACCTTATCTAACTTTTCCTCTATCCATGCAGATGTACCCTTCCCTTTTTCCCATGTAAACTGATATCCCTCCATGGGTAACTGAGATAGTCCATACTGTTCAATAGTCTCCCCAAAGCCGCTAAGGAGACTATCAGGATGCAGGTTACCTTCTCTCTTCTCATACTGGTATAAAAGATCATTAAAATCACCCACCATAATCCATGGGAGAGTGGACCGTGGTTTCAATGATTTTAACAACTCCTAAGCCTCGGTACGCCTAGTTCTCTATGGATATCCATAGTAGCAAGTCATACGCCACTTTGGAAGACTAGGTATACTGACCTCCACATCAATATGATTATTTGAGTAACTTAAAAGCCTCGCTGTATTATTCTTTCACCACAGCAAAGCTAATCCCCCACCTAAACCAACAGGATCAACATAAAAAATACCATCAAAATCGAGATCGACTCGAATACGTTCTGCATGTATTCGTCCCACCTCAGTTTCCATAAGAAAAATAAAATCAGGCTTTTTACGCGACACAAGGTCCGTTTCTTCATGAACTGTTCGTGGATTGCCCAAGCCACGGTAGTTCCAGCTGAGAGTACTCATAATGTTGGGCGGGTCTGGGAACCAGAACCCGCCGTGGATAAGTTTTTTGTAACTTCTGACATAATAACATCTCTTTCAGTGCCATCACCACCACTCCCCAAATCATCCCGTCGTCTTTTGGATGCCGCCACAATCACGGCTCCCTCCTCCCGCCTGCTTGCGGCCGAGGCTTCTCCCACGTTAACAACCGGCAGCCCTACTCCACCATAGCGGCAGAGGAGCTGGCTAGGACCGGTTTACCGTCCTTATCAATAAGCCACGGCACACCCACCTTTCGCGGCCCCTTCCTCATTCCAGCATGTAACTCATCACCGTACGGATATTGGGCGACTGGCAAGGCCGCATCTCACGCTTTTAGAAAGTATTTGTGCAGGTGTCCAAGCATGCCACAGAAAAAGAAAAAGTTATGTAGCCTTTCATATTTAAAATTTACCCAGCAGGTCGTCTTGTCTCGTTTCAGAAGCTTCATGCGTCATTTTAGTGGTTTCAGGATATGAACCGAAACCCTAATTCGATAAAAGGTCTTCCATGGTGCATCCGAAAACCTGTCATCAATTTTTATGAATGTTCCCATATAATTCCCATTCTGCTCTAGAATAATATCCGACGTATATCCAAGTGGGAGATCATGGACTTGAATCCACATATCAACGGTGTCTAGCGGGACCGAGACCGGAATCGTGCCTTCATCAACTTGCTTACAGACCAACATATGATTTTCAAACACCCAGGGGCCACCGTTCAAAACCAATTGTATATCAGTTTCATGATAAAACACAAAGAGAAAGAGTCCTGATTGTATCTCCGTGACCTGCACACCTTTGACTGGCTGCCATACCGATGCCAAAACATGACTCATGAATTCCAGTTTAATAACCTTGGTGGTCAGAAACCTTCCCACCAATCGCCATGTTGATGCTGTCGCTGCAGCATGCTCACCGGCCTCATCCACCGTCGGCTTAAACGGCGCATCCTCCTCTTCTTTGAGTACTATGTCGGCCCATCGCCGACCCAAATTTTCGACCGCTCCTTTTGACGATGCAGAATCCATGCGAGACAGAAGCTGAAGGGTAGTCGACGTAATCGGAAGGAAACCAACGCTATGTCGGAGAGAGGCGAGCGGAAGCAATCGGAAAAACCTTGGTCGTCCAAGGAAGGAGAGAAAACCCTAGAGAGAAAACTCTAGGGAGAAAACCCTAGAGAGATAGCTCTACGAAACAAATTAGTTACACTAATATGTAACATTAAGTGGAAACAAGATATAGTTTAATACTATTATTGTTGATAATAATAGTATGAATAACAAAAGAGGTTTAGTTGATTTTCAGCTTCCTCGTTAAAGTGGCTAGCTCGGAAGTGAGCTCAAGAATTGAATGCTTAGATTTGGAGCTCGGTTAAAGGTATAACCCTATGGATTCCCAAATCTCTTTTGACTCTGTGAAGTCACTACTATATAGTTAAAAATGAGTAGAAATGCTAGAATATTGTGTGTATGAGCTATTAGATGACTTGTTGATGTTGTACAATGTGTTGATGATGTTTTGGAAGTGGAAAATTGTCTGAAAATGCTTGAGAGGACCTAGGTTCGAATCTAGCTGTTAGCGTTATTTTTGATTCGCTATATTATACCATTTTGGATTGACAATGACTATTTGATGATTATAATAAGTGTTAATAAGAGTCATTAAATTACACTAATGGTTATTGTCTAATGAAATAAGTATTGAGAACTAAGTGGGATTAAGAAAAATGAGGACGGCATTATGGAATCAATTGTAAAGGATTATGGGAGGTATTAGAAACGAGATATAGTTTAATACTATTATTGTTGATAATAATAGTATGAGTAACAAAAGAGGTTCGGTTGATTTTCAGCTTCCTTGTTAAAGTGGCTAGCTCGGAAGTGAGCTCAAGAATTGAATGCTTAGCTTTGGAGCTCGGTTAAACATATAACCCCATGGATTCCCAAATCTCTTTTGACTCTGTGAAGGTCAATGCTATATAGTTAGAAATGAGTAGAAATGCTAGAATATTGTGTGTTTGAGCTATTAGATGACTTGTTGATGTTGTATAATGTGTTGATGATGTTTTGGAAGTGGAAAATTGTCTGAAAATGCTTTACATGTGAAGAAGAAGCCTCTGGTGCACAACACAGTGTGCACCAGATAGAAGTCACGGGCCTAGCCAACGGCCCACGAGAGGAGCCGCTGGCTAGAGCCGTGACGGGACGGACCTAGGTAAGGGCCGTTGTAACACCCCACTTTTCTAACTCTTAATTACAACTCTAAACAACCAATTACATAAACTAAGCAGTTTCGGGGATTTTCAACAACAAGGCCAAGTTCAAGTCCAAAACACCCAAAATCTCACACACAATAACAATATGACTTGAACCCAAGAAATAGCCAAGCAATGGCATTCAAGAACCCTAAGAACAAGCTCTAAACATGCATCACCACAAGACAATGCATCAAATCTCACAAATCAACACAAGAATCACAAGTAGAAGCCAAGAATCATCATATAAGTAAGAAAATAGGTTTTGTAAAGCATGGGTTACCTTTGTAGCCTAATAACTTCCTCTTTTCACCCTTAAAAAGTCTTTCCTAGAGCTCCTCTTTCACACCAACTTCATACACAAACCAAAAGACAACAAAGATCCTATATTTAGAAAAAGACACCTAAAAGAAGGTTAAAAACACCAAAAGACCAAGGATCTTACCCTCCCCTATGCTCAAGATGAAGAAAGTAGGAATCTTGGGAGACAATCTTGCAAGACTTGGATGCTCAAATTCTAGTTTGGAGAAGAAGCTAAACCATTTTAGAGAGAGGCTAGAGGTTTTTGTGTTTAGATTGAAGGGTGAATGAAATGAAAGAACATTGCTAGGTTAGCTTGAATCACAAACTTTAGGTAGAAAGACATTCTTACCCTTACTAATGTTGGAAACACAAGGGAACAAGGGCACAACACATGAAGCACAAGGTACAACCCTTTGACTTAGGTGACTAGTCAAAATCTAGTCCCTCGACTATTCAATTTCAGGATTTTTAGGAATAGATTAGCAAAGAGACTTGGATTAATTCTTCAATTTATCCTTGATCGGTGTTTGGATTTACGGGGTGTCACAATTATGGATTATGGGAGGTATTGGAAATGAGATATAGTTTAATACTATTATTGTTGATTATAATAGTATAAGTAACAAAAGAGGTTCGGTTGATTTTCAGCTTCCTCGTTAAAGTGCTAGCTCGGCAATGAGCTCAAGAATTGAATGCTTAGCTTTGGAGCTCGGTTAAAGGTATAACCCCATGAAGGTATCTATATAGTTAGAAATGCTAGATGTGGAAAATTATCAGAAAATGGTTTACAGGTGAAGAAGAAGATGGTGCACAACACAGTGTGCACCAGATAGAAGTCATGGGCCTAGCCAATGGCCGACAAGGGGAGCCTCTGGCTAGAGCCGTGACGGGACGGCCCTAGGCCGCCGCCGGGCGGTCCCAGGCAGCGGGGCTCCTCTAGCCCCGCAGCAAGCTCCGTTGGTTTTGTCTGTGCAGTGGTCGGGCCCTTGTGGCTCAACTACGTGTCATTTCGGACTGGGTGTCACGGGCCCTTGTGGCTCGGTACCTTATGGCCGTCACGCACGTTTGGACTTTGATTTCGTTGAATTTCGTTTAGAAATGAGAATTTTATGATAAAATTTGTGAAGCAAATGTGTCGCAGTAATGTTCCAGTGTTTGAAAATGAGAAGTATCAGACTTGGTTTTGCCCATGTGAACTGCTTGATACTATTTAATTGTTAAATTGAGAAGCATGATCATTAATTGATTAAGTTTTGTTAGAAAAGTATGCCTAAGGAGTATGTTATGATTCATAGAGATTATTTGTCAAATTCCAAGTATTGAAGTGTTCAGAGCATGTTAGTCTTGAATGTTATCATCCAGAGAATGAGTCTAAGTTGATGTAGTTGAGTTCCAAATGCATGAGAATTATTTGCTAGTATTTGTCATATTATGAATTTCAAGCATGATTATGTGCCCTTTGAGAGTTCACAGTAATATATAGAATTGAAGTATGTTGTACAGTAAATTGCATTTCAAGCATGTCATGTTTTAAAAATGCATAAGTGGTCAACGTCAGCCTAAGTATTATTTTCTAAAACTCATGAGCATGTGGAAAGTCATTATCTTGATGCATCGAGAATTTGTTGAAGAAGTGACATGCATAAGTGTGCATAAGTAGAAGAGTTGCCTGAGATATATATATATACTATCTATATAAGTGAGGTTTTATTGGACCCGTTTGGACAATGTCCTTTCGAAGAGGAAGTAACGGACACTGCGATCCGATGAGATGTAACGCGGTGTATTCCTACGTTACGAGGTTGAAAACTTCCCGCCAGGCTTGGAATCCTGGTTAGGGGGTGTGCACGCTAATAGTTCGATACCTGATTCCACAGAGTTTGAGCATAGAACCAAGAGAGTGGTTCAGTGGACGAGATGAGTATTAGATTGGCTCGACGCCGTGCTCGGATAGGTTCGTTCACAATACGGTGAAGTTCCTACCTCGGCAATTTGTAAACAAAGTGAGTCATTGCGACTCTAAGAAAGTGAGTCATTGCGACTCTAAGAAAGAAAGAGCAAGTGAGTCCTTGTGGCTCTAAGAAACCTCCACAGAAAAGTATTCTATTTACAACGAGTGTATAAGTATACTTATCCTATAGCATCTTATTGCATTTGAGTATAGTATTGCACGAGATTGCATTTGAGTATAGTATTGCACGAGATTGCATAATGAGAATGTTTGCACGAGATTGCATTTGAGTATAGTATTGCACGAGATTGCATAATGAGAATGTTTGCATGAGATTGCATTTTAGTATAGTATTCCACGAGATTGCATAATGAGAATGTTTGCTCAAGATTGCATTTGAGTATAGTATTGCACGAGATTGCATAATCATAATGTTTGCACGAGATTGCATAATCAGAATGTTTGCACGAGATTACATAATCAGAATGTTTGCACGAGATTGCATTTGAATGCATGAGATTGCATAATGAGAATGTTTGCACTAGATTGCATATTGAGAATGATTACCCGAGATTGTATATTGAGTATGATTGCCTTAGTTACTTATTGATATTTCTAGTTTTCATGATGAGAACTTGAAAGCATGAGAATAATTTCTTATTGATTGATATCAAGAAATTGCTTGATAAGTTTATGTGTTAGCATGAGATGGTCATTGAAATGTTATACAGAATTGAGATTTGCTATGTTAGGTATGCGATAGTATGAGCAAGTTGTTAGGTTTGATATCGTTGAAGTACGCGTATTTGATATTTTAGGTTGTGAGCATATAGAAAGCATTGTGTTTTATGTTAAGATTTTGTCTAAGTGATTGAGATTGCTTAATTTGGGAATGTGAGCAAATGTTTTTCCAAAGTATATACTGTAGTATTTTACAGGGTTGAGTGGAGTTATACTTAGCTTTGTGCTAACGGGTGTTTTCTACTTGTCTATTTGCAAAACCCCTTTCAGGTGGGCCTAGCTCTTGAGAGTGCTCGAGTTAGACTAGTGTAGTTAGTTGCTATGCAGTCTAAACTCTTGATCTATTATTGATGTTTTTGAGATTTGGATGTAGACACCTGTTGTTTTGTTGGTGATAGACACCGAGGTATTTTTTCCCCCAGGTTACTTTAATGTAGTATGTTCTAGATAGTTAGTACTTTTTTAGCCTGTGCAGTCACCGAGTACGGTGATTGTGGCAGTGACATCCCTTTGTTTCGATGATTAGTAAATTAATGTTAATGTTTAGTTGTTTTATTTAAGTTAAGTATTTAATTATAAGGTTTTAGAAATTTGGGTGTTACAAATGGTCCTCCGAGTATTAGCGTTTTACCAGGTGTGGTCATTCGACTTTAAAACGACCACGAGATGTCTTCCAAGTTTTAAAAAATAACCATTTGTGGTCCTCCGTTAAGTTTGATGTCAAATGGACGTTAAATGTGAGGGCAAACATTTCATTTCACCTACATTTCTTTCATAAACATTGTGATCAAGCCTCTTGTAGCAAATCAACTTTAGGAATCTTCGTCGTCGATCATCGGGAACCTTTGTCATTGTTCCGATTGATGATCGCACACCAGCGGCGAATGAATTTGGCTTTGATGAGATGATACATGTAGCTGCTAACCATGTTGATTGAATTTGTCTTCCACAGACAGACCTGAGGAAGGGAACTAACTTAACTGCTAATCGGAGAAGGTCAGGGAAAATGGAGAAGAGGCGATGGAGAAACCTGAAGGGGCAGTTATTGAAGGAGAAGAGGAAGGGAACGAATGGGAATGGAAAACCGCCATTAAAGAGGCAGGGAACATTTGCTCTAACAAGCTATTAGGCCGTTGGCCGTGAACGTCGCCAGGGTTCTGAAGCAACTGGGAATATGCCAGATAGTCTTCGGCGATGGTAGAGCTACCTTGAATAGGTTGTAGATGAGCTTAAAAGGACGGTTGAGTTGGAGCATTTTCCGGCGATTGGGATGCCGAAATGTCTAGCCTAGTGTAGGTGGTTTGCGGCGGCAACAATGATCAAACGTTTTTCGGGAAATTTAGCTTGGCTTTGTTGCCTCTGAACCTAAGCGCTGCTTCATCATATGCTTTTGCAGATCCCTTATTTTCGCTGCCTATTTCACCCACGGCCTGTCTAACCCATCTATATCCTCTTCTTCTTTCTCCGTTCCCTTCATCTGACGCTACGGCGGTTGTGCTGGTGGAGGTGGCGACGCCATGATAGGTGGTGCTATGAAGTTCGTAGTTTCTACAATAGGTGGTGTTATAAACATCCCTTATGGAGCTTGATAATAGGAGTAAATGCAATAATACACATACTCATTATCAAATTAAATATAAAAATCCTTTCAAAAAAAATTAAATACAAAAATAAAATAAATATATATTTTTTGCAAAAAAACGTAAAACAATTGAAGATGAAAAATTGACTAGAAATGAAGAAGAATATAGAGAAATCTGGCAAGATAATGGAGAAATGAATGACAGTATAGTACCAAGTTTAACATAGGATGACGATGATTCTTCCCCTCAAAACCCTCCATAAACCCTCGGAGCTTGCTCGGCGAACTGAGCTACACCCTCTTCTTGATCTCTCATCTGACCAAATTCAGAAAATATCGGCGGCGACGATGGCGCACCCACCGACAAAACACAGTAGGTTTCGTCTATAACTCCCGCTGCGTCATCATTCTTTCAAAAGATTCCGTTTATGCAAATTTTACGGCGCCGAATTCTTCTCTCCTTCTCTCCGGTTGCCAGTAGCCTGAAATATGGCAAACTCATCGGGAATGATAAAGAGAAATGACAGGTTTGCCCTCATACTTAACGGTCATTCGACAGCGAACATAACGGGAGGACCATGAGTGGTTATTTTTTAAAACTTGAAGGACGTCTCGTGGTCGTTTTAAAGTCGGATGACCACCCCTGTTGAAATGCTAATACTCAAAAGACCATTGGAGGTATTAACTCTAATAAATTAATATCACGACCAAACTAAAACCTTAATTAATTTAAACTAACAAATAATTTACCAACACACTAATTTACTTACATTTTATGTGTTTTTAGATCGTTTTCCACATAGTTGCGTGGAACACGGTCTAGGCAATAATAATTAATTCTATACATATGTACATAGGTAAGTGACCATCCAATTCATTGGATAATCTTTGCTCAAATTCTCTCTATATTTTTTAGCAAAATTCATATTTATTTATTTACGAATATTATATTCTCAAATTTAATATCACATCTACCTAACAATTTGCGTCCTCTACTTTCAATATAACTATAAATAGTCCTGTGACTATTAATTTTGTTCCAAATTTGGTCATTCAATTAAATATCTATTTAATAAATATTAAATTTAAGCATAATAATGTAAAAATTAGCTTGTTGTTGGAGATGGACAAATTGAGTTGATAAATTTAATACATTAAGTTCATCATTGTGAAAAACTAACATTTTTTACATTATTACTCTTTAAATTTAATGTTTATTAAAATAATATTTAACTAGAGGACCAAATTTGAAAAAAAAATCAGTAGTCAAGATATCGGACCACTTATGGTTAATTTAAATGTCAAAATTTGTAAAGATCGATAGTCAAAATATAATTTATGATCCAATTGAAAATCGAGGAAAAAAATTAATATATGACAATAGTTAAGAGACCATTGTTGGAATTAACTGTATATAATTAATTACTATAGTTGGAAATATGGTACCAATATAGGAAAAAATATAATTCATTATCTTTTTTGAAACAAATATAAATTCATTTTTAGAAAATAGAATCCGTCATACCCGCACCGGTGACTATTCCAAAAGACCGAGCAATGCCACCGTTAGAAAATCTCATTAGTTCCATGATCAGACGTCCGGATTGCCGACACAGCCATCATCGACGAAGCCCAAGCCGAATCATGAAAACGTTCAAAGCGTTTCATGCCTATACGAGTTGGAAAATATAATATATTCTCATATGATTCTTGTGTAAATGTTTGCTCGTATATTCAAGTAATATAGAGAAGAAGAAGAAGACGAAAGAAAGTAGAGAATCTACAACCCAAAAACCTCATCCATTAGATCACCGTCAAAATACAGATACAACATGGGTTATATGGCCTATGTCCGTTTAACGGTTCAGTCCACCCGGTTTGCTCCAAGAGGCACAGGAGCTGGCCCAGAGGGAATCATCTCTTGTGGGAATCAACCTGGGTAATTCAGGAATTCTCCCCCACAAAGAGAGCTCATTTGCCACTTGAGCTACCATGTTGGGTTTAATTTCAATATTAATTAATATATTAACAACATTATACTCCTATTTAATTTTATATATTTGATTCGATTAATATAATAAGTCATAATTAATGTCATTTAGAACTTAATTTTTTATAATATTTAATTTACATATTTAGAAACAGTATGAAAAATACTACTCTGTATTAAATACGAAACTTAAATTTAAAATTTATAAGAAAATATTAATAATAATAATAAATAAATAAATAAATAAAATAACCATTTGCCAATCCAGTTATCGAAAATTTGGAGTTAACCTGTTAAAAATGTTAATTGCTCTTCTTCTTTTTTTCCAGGTTCAGTGGTTTATTTGGAGGTTATTCGAGTTGGGTGGCTTAATTTCTTTTTCTTTTTTCCAATTAGTTAGTGGCTTATTTGTACTTTATCCTTTAAAAAAAATACGGTGGCATTATGGTTATTTTGTGTAAAGTCACAACTTAAGGTGCGTAAGTTTAAAGTTTAAGGTGTATAAGTTCAAAACTTAAGGTGTGTAAGTTTATACCTTATGATGCGTAATTTTATAACGTTAGGTGTGTAAGGTCACAACTTAAGGGGCGTAAGTCAAAAACTTAAGGTGTGTAATTTTATAGCTTAAGTTGCGTAACTTTTTATCTTAAGGTGCGTATGTTTAAAGCTTAAGGTGCATCACATTCTAGTTTAAGATGCATCAATTTAACTCTGAAGGTGCATAAGTTTATAGTTTAAGGTGCCTGAGTTTATAGCTTAAGGTGCGCGTATGTTTAAAGCTTAAGGTGCGTAAGTTTATAGCTTAAGGTGAGTAAGTTTATAGTTTAAGGTGCATATGTTTATAACTTAAAGGTGCATAATTTTGTAGCTTAAGATGCATATGTTTAAAACTTAAGATGCATCACTGTCTAGTTTAAGATGCATCGATTTAACTCTTAAGGTACTTATGTTTAAAGCGTAAGGTGCGTAAGTTTATAGTTTATGATGTGTAAGTTTATCCTTTAAGGTGCGCGCATCAATTCGAGACACTTGATTATTTGCATCTATGATGTTAGGAAGTGCATTTAAAAAAATAAAAATTCCTTCACTTTGAAATGTTGATCTAGATTAGATCAACAGTTCAGATCTCACCCATTTTTCACCTGGGAGAAGCTTTGCACGTGAATCATCCCATATATATATACACCTAATTCGTTGATTTGGACACGTGGATGGTTGTGAGTGGTTCTTATTTCTCTCATGGGCGGTCGTTCTTACCTGAGCATGCCCATATATATATATATATATATATATATATATATATATATATATATATATATATATATATATATATATATATATATATATATATATATATATATATATATATGGGCATGCTCAGGTAAGAACGACCGCCCATGAGAGAAATAAGAACCACTCACAACCATACACGTGTCCAGATCAACGAATTAGGTGTAATTTTTTTTTTTTTTTTAAAATGATACTGTGATATTTTCGTAAATAATTCGAACTTTGGTGCAAGTAAAATGTGCTACAAGTGCAAGTAACTGGTGTAAGATAATGCATTTTATAAGTTAGAATAATATAATTTATATGTTAGAATAATGTATTTATATTATGAGTTAGAATAATATATAATATACTTTATGTGTTAGAACAATGAAATTTCTAGGATAAAGATAATGTATTTTATAAGTTAGAATAATATACTTTATGTGTTTTGGGATCGTTTTCCACACAACTGTATGGATCGGACTACAATCTAGGCAATAATGATTAATTCTATACATAAGGTAAGTGACCATCCAATTCATGGGATAATCTTTGCTCAAAGCTTCTCTCTATATTTTTAGCAAAATTCATATTTATTTATTAACGAATATTATATTCTCTAATTTAATATCACGTCTACCTACCAATTTTCGTCCTCTACTTTCAATAATATAACAATAAATTTAATGTTTATTAAAATAATATTTAACTAGATGACCAAATTTGAAAAAAAATATTTCAGTAGTCAAGAGATCGGACCACTTATAGTTAATTTAAAAGTCAAAATTTGTAAAGATCAATAGTCAAAAGGTCATTTATGATCCAATTGAAAATCGAGGGAAAAAATTGGTATATGATAATAGTTAAGAGATCATTGTTGAAAATATGGTACCAATATAGGGAAAAATATAATTCATTATCTTTTTTGAAACAAATATAAATTCATTTTTAGAAAATAGAACCCGTCGGATATACGGAGTATTATTTACTAGTTTACCATAAACTTAACCAATTACTCAACATAAATACCTCGGCTGAAATCATTGTCATCACCACACAAAAAAAAAAAAAAAAAAAGTAAAAGAAAATATAGAGTTGAGAAAATGGGTTTCAGCTTGTTTTCTTGTTATAATAATATTATTATTATAATTATTAAACCAAGCAAGTAATTAATAATTAGTTAATTTGTTGGAAATAATGAAAGTAATGGGTGTGGGTCATGCATTGTATGTGAAGAGTGGCCTAAATTATAGCATTAGTACATGGAGCATTAGCTTCCTGATTAGTAGCTTTCATTTAGTATAAATATGTGGTTTGTATTCATTTGTTAATCATCCCTTCAAATAACATTATTCATTCCTCTCTCTTCTCTCTCAATATATAAATATAATATATTGATATATTATATTTAATATATATTATAGATATATTATATTATATTTAATATACATTATATTAAATATATAATATTTAATATATCTAACATTTGGTATCAGAGCCAGTCAACCTTTCAACCCCGAGGTATTTTTCATAGTGAATTATGGCCACAAATTTCAATATTGTATGGTCGGGTCCCAAATTGGACGGGAACCTCGATTACAATTATTGGCAAATTATGATGTCCACACATTTGCAAGCTCAAAATCTTTGGAGCTTTGTTGATCCCGGTCTACCCGAAGGAGCTGATGCAGGCGCTATACGGCGAGATAAATTGGCCTTGGGTCAGATTCACCAAGGTGTTCATTATTCCATTTTTGGGCAATTAGCCCGTGCTCAAACAGCAAAACAAGCTTGGGACATCTTAAAGGTGTCACACAAAGGAGTCGATCGGGCACAGAAGTCTAAGTTGCAGTCGTTGAGAAGGTTGTACGATAATTGTGAGATGACCTCTACAGAAACAGTAGATGCGTATTTCACTCGTCTTATTGATATGGTGAATAAGATGAGGCTATATGGAGATACGATTGAAGATGGTGCAGTGGTTGAAAAAGTTCTTCGAACTATGCCGATGAAGTATGACCATGTGGTGGCTTCAATAACAGAGTCACACAAAACCGAGCTCTTATCAATTGCGGAGCTGAAAGGTATGGTAGAAAGTCATATTGACAGGATTGCGTCAAAATCGGAAGAACCACTAGCAGAAGAAGCTTTGAAGAGTCAAGTTACCCTTAATGTGACTGGCACTAATCAAAGAGGTGGAGGATCTGGTAGAGGTCGTGGAAGAGGAAGATGAGGTTCTAGTGGAAGAGGTCGTGGTAACTTCAACCAAGGAGGAGGACGTGGTAACTCCAACCAAGGAAGAGGTGGAGGTAATACCAAACAAGGTAAATTTCCATTTCATTGCTACAATTGTGGCAAGTATGGGCACAAGATTGCAGATTGTTGGTATAATGAGGACAACAATCGTGGAAATCAAGCAAACATTGCTGAAAATACTGCTGAAAAGTCTGGTGAGAGTTCTGAAACTTTACTTTTGGCCAGCGATAGTTTTTCTGCAGATAAGAACATATGGTTCTTGGATACTGGGTGTAGTAACCATATGTGTGGGAAGAAAGAATTGTTTTCCGAACTAGATGAATCAGTCCGGTCTGAAGTAACGTTTGGCAATAAGTCAAAGGTGCCAATTTTGGGAAAAGGTAAAATCTCTATTCAGTTGAAGGATGGTACTCACAATTTTATATCCGATGTGTTCTATGTTCCTGAACTACACCAAAATTTGTTGAGTATGGGTCAGTTGTCAGAAAAAGGATATAAGATACATATTGCTCAGGGGTGTTGTACCATTGCAGATGCTAAAGGAGTTTTGATTGCAAAGGTAAATATGTCCCAAAATCGACTATTTCCTTTGAAAATTAAGCATACTCTCCTTGCTTGCTTTAATTCTGAAGTTTGTGATGATAATTGGTTATGGCATATGCGGTTTGGGCATTTTCATTTTTCTGGGTTAAACTATCTTGCGAGAAAGGAACTTGTTTCTGATTTACCTGTTGTGAATGTCCCTAATCGTATCTGTGAGATTTGTGTGATTGGGAAGAAGCATAGAGATCCCTTTCCCGTGGGCAAGTCAAGGAGAGCCACAAAACAGTTGGAGATTGTTCACTCAGACCTGTGTTCGTTGGAGGTTCCCTCATATGGAGGTTGTAAGTACTTTATTACTTTCATTGATGATTTCAGTAGGAAAACATGGGTTTACTTTCTGAAGCAAAAGTCTGAAGCATGTGATGTTTTCAAACAATTTAAGGCTTTTGTTGAAAAGCAAAGTGGTTATGAAGTTAAAATCTTGAGAACTGATAGAGGTACAGAATATATTGCTTGTGATAATTTTCTGAAAGAAAAGGGTATTCAGCACCAAATGACAGCTAGATACACTCCACAACAAAACAGAGTGGCTGAGAGGAAGAATAGGTCAATCATGGATATGGTGAGGTGCATGTTGAAATCTAAGGATCTGCCTAAGCCTTTTTGGGCAGAAGCTGTTGCTTGTGCTGTCTATGTGTTGAATAGGTGTCCAACTAAGAGTGTCCGTGATAAGACGCCCGAAGAAGCTTGGAGTGGGAGAAAACCCTCTATCAAATATCTCAAGGTTTTTGGATGTTTGGCATATGCCCACGTGCCGAATCCATTGAGAAAGAAGTTGGATGATAAAGGTGAGAAGTGCATATTCATTGGTTATAGTGACGCTTCAAAGGCTTATAAACTATACAATCCTGAAACTAAAAAGGTTGTTATAAGTCGTGATGTCACTTTTGATGAATATGGTGCCTGGGATTGGTTAGCTAAAGATGAAAGTTCAGTTGTTATTCCTGCTGTTGAAAATATTGTTGAAGAGCAACCGATTCCAGATAATGTCCAGTCTCCTTCACAGCCAGAGTCGTCAGTTCGACGATCTCAGCGCGAGCGCCACTTACCAGCTCGCTTGCAAGATTATGTTTTGGGTCATGATAATGACCTGTCTGATGAAGAAATTGTTCAATTTGCTCTCTTTGCAGATTGTGATCCTTTAACTTTTGAGGAGGCTGCTACAGAAACTCATTGGCTTAAGGCGATGGATGAGGAGATCCGTGCCATTGAAAAGAATGGTACCTGGGAGTTAACAGATTTACCTCCTGGAAAGAAGCCAATTGGAGTGAAGTGGGTTTACAGAACGAAGTACAAGTCAAATGGAGAAATTGACCGTTTTAAGGCACGGTTAGTAGCAAAGGGTTACAAGCAGAAACCAGGTATTGATTATTTTGAGGTTTTTGCTCCTGTAAGTAGACTTGATACAGTTCGAATGGTTATTTCTCTTGCTGCTCAAAATGATTGGAAATTGCATCAAATGGATGTCAAGTCTGCTTTTTTGAATGGTTTTCTTGAAGAAGAAATATATGTTGAGCAACCTGCAGGATTTCTGAAGAAAGGGGAGGAAAATAAAGTGTACAGGTTGAGAAAAGCCTTGTATGGCTTAAAGCAAGCGCCTAGGGCGTGGTATGGTTGCATTGACTCATATTTTGTTGAAAGTGGTTTTGTGAGATGTCCTCACGAACACACTTTGTATGTCAAATGCACGGATTCTGGTGATATTGTTTTAATCTGTCTGTATGTTGATGATCTGGTTTTTACTGGAAACAACTTGAAGCTAATCTCAGAATTCAGGGAGGCACTCATTAAGAGGTTTGAAATGACCGATATGGGCCTTATGTCTTACTTTCTTGGCCTTGAGGTTATTCAGATGGATGGTGGAATCTTTATTTCACAGAAGAAGTATGCTGCTGATATTTTGAAAAAGTTCAAAATGGAAAACTTCAAACCAGTTTCGACTCCGTTAGCTGAAAAGTTAAAGGTGTCCAAAGATGAGTGTGGTAAGAATGTGAACGTTACATCTTATAAAAGCTTAATTGGGAGTTTGAGGTATCTGGTGGCAACAAGGCCAGATATTTCTTTTGGAGTTGGAATTCTTAGCAGATTCATGGAGGAACCAAAAGAATCACATTGGGCTGCAGCAAAGCGAATTCTGAGATATGTCAAAGGTACAAGTAATGATGGAATTTTTTACTCTACTAATGAAACTGTGGAACTTGTTGGGTACACAGACAGTGATTGGGCTGGAGATGTTGAGACTAGAAGAAACACGTCAGGGTATGCCTTCTATCTTGGTTCGGCCATATTTTCTTGGTCTTCAAAGAAGCAACAGATTGTAGCACTTTCAACCGCAGAAGCAGAATATATTGCAGCAGCAAACTGTGCTACTCAAGCAGTTTGGCTGAGGAGAATTTTGGAATTTCTACAACACAACCAAGAAGCACCTACAACTATTTTTTGTGACAACAAATCAGCAATATCGTTGTCCAAAAATCCAGTCTTTCATGGTCGCAGCAAACACATTGATATCAAGTATCACAAAATCAGAGAGTTGGTTGCTGAAAAGCAAATCAACATTGAGTATTGTTCAAGTGAATGTCAAGTTGCAGATATCTTTACGAAGCCGCTGAAGACAGAGACATTTCTCAAATTGAAGAAGGAAATTGGAATGACCAATATATCCAACTTGGTTTAAAGGAGGCAATGTTATAATAATATTATTATTATAATTATTAAACCAAGCAAATAATTAATAATTAGTTAATTTGTTGGAAATAATGAAAGTAATGGGTGTGGGTCATGCATTGTATGTGAAGAGTGGCCTAAATTATAGCATTAGTACATGGAGCATTAGCTTCCTGATTAGTAGCTTTCATTTAGTATAAATATGTGGTTTGTATTCATTTGTTAATCATCCCTTCAAATAACATTATTCATTCCTCTCTCTTCTCTCTCAATATATAAATATAATATATTGATATATTATATTTAATATATATTATAGATATATTATATTATATTTAATATACATTATATTAAATATATAATATTTAATATATCTAACATTTCTCATCATAGGCTGTCTTTTTGTAATACTTTTTGTGTCTGTGTCTGTAGTTAATGGTCGCCATACCTATCATATCACTAATTATGGTGCCAAGCCAAATGGAAAAACTGACAGCAGCAAGGTATATATATCCATCACTCCATAGTTGCAACTAAGGGTTTACATTAGAAGAATCAGTGCAAAGTTTGTAACCCCAAGTTAGATAATGATATAAACTTGTCACTATAAAGTCACGAGTTTGAATTTCAGCTTTCTTTGTTAAACTAATCAATTATGGGCAACTTTGACTGATTTACCTCATTGTAGTCCTTTATGGGTTAGGGTTACAAGGATGAGTAGTTTACCCATTACACATTTGCACATCCTCAAGTAGTGATTGCGGGTTTCTTTCGTCACCTTGAAATATTTCACTCTGATCTGATTTGTACTTTCAAAATATATATATATATATATATATATATATATATATATATATATATATAGGCATTACTGGCTGCATGGGCACTTGCATGCAAAGATAGCGGCAGCACAGTGGACATTTCAGGCGGGGAGTTCTTACTGAATCCGGTGAGGTTAAGCGGTCCATGCGCCGGCCCGATAACGTTTGCTGCAATCGTTATATCCTACACCACGGCGCACATAGCACTGTGCGCCGCGCGCCTCCCAAAACGACGTCATTTTGGGGTAGTGTTGGGAGGCGCGGTAGGAAGTTGCTGAGATTATGTGTATTTGTTCACAACGTTATGTGTATTTGTTCACAACGTTATGTGTATTGGTTCATACAGTTATGTGTATTTTTTATACAATTATGTACATTCTTTTTATACAATTATGTACATCCGAATCAGAAAATTTGTGTGTATTATGTTAAGAGTTGATGTGTATTATGTTAAAAGTTTATGTTTATTATGTATTATGTTAGATTATGTGTATTATCTTTTAAAAAGAGTATGTATATTTTGTTATATAATTATGTACATTCATGTATAACATTATGTGTATTCTAGTATAATATTATGTACATTCTTGAACAGCGGTTTTTTTTTTTAAAGAAAAGACTAATGCCATTCACTGGGGCGGGAAATTTCAAAAAAAATAAAATAATTAAAACGACGTCGTTTTGCATCTGAGCGCATAGTGCAACGCGCGCCGTGGTGTAGGATATAAATTGCCCGTTTGCTGTGTGGGGCTTTTTGAAGGCTCCGGAAAAGACTTTCCTCGACAGCTCGGACTGGATACTGTTTGAGGATCTGCAACGGTTAACCGTCACTGGGAACGGCGTTTTAGATGGTCAGGGTGCATACGCCTGGAGTGTGAACAATTGCAAAGTTAACCCCAACTGCGAACCTTTTCCTACGGTATGTATATACATTCATTTAATTTTCCTAGATATACTTGCTAATATCCCGCATTTCTTAATTGGATTACTCTTTTGAGACCCTCACACGAAAACTTATCCGTGGGTAGGTTGTATCAATATAAAAATGTAATATTTATAATGAAAAATGTAATACTAATTAGGAATAAAGTATTTGTTACCTATAAGAGAAATTGTAATATTTTGATAACAAATGTAATACTTTTACATTTTTCTTTATAAGTTGTGTTGGCAAGTACTTGTTACTTATAAGGAAAATGTATTTTTTTAAAATACTTTTTAAAATATAACATTTTTTCTTTAAAAGTATTACATTTTCCCATATAACTATTATATTCTTCTTAAAAGGTATTACACTTGTCTATATAAGTAATAAACATTTTATTCATGATAAGTATTATATTTAATTTTTCAGTATAAATATTATATTTGCATCTTGACCTGACCCGTCTCTTCGTGAGACGGTCTCAAACACGTTTCTACTTTCTTAATTATATAAATATAATTCTAATACGTACTTTTTTTTTCTTGAATTATTGATGTTTAGAATTTGAAATTCGAAAATGTCATTCATGGACGTATTGAAGGGATAACTTCACGGAATAGTAAATTTTTTAACATTAAAATCGTCGAAAGTCAACACGTGGAGATTGAAAATATAAGAATAACGGCGCCGGCGAATAGCAAAAATACCGACGTCTCGTGGTCGTTTTAAAGTCGGATGACCACACCTGGTAAAATGCTAATACTCGGAAGACCATTGGAGGTATTAACTCTAATAAATTAATATCACGACCAAACTAAAACCTTAATTAATTTAAACTAACAAATAATTTACCAACACA
This sequence comes from Ipomoea nil, assembly GCF_001879475.1. Lineage (NCBI taxonomy): Eukaryota > Viridiplantae > Streptophyta > Magnoliopsida > Solanales > Convolvulaceae > Ipomoea > Ipomoea nil. The sequence goes on along the minus strand of NW_017618421.1, from coordinate 3,949,495 downwards.
CTAATTTACTTACACTTTATGTGTTTTTGGATCGTTTTCCACGCAGTTGTGTGGAACACGGTCTAGGCAATAATAATTAATTCTATACATATGTACATAGGTAAGTGACCATCCAATTCATTGGATAATCTTTGCTCAAGATTCTCTCTATATTTTTAGCAAAATTCATATTTATTTATTTACGAATATTATATTCTCAAATTTAATATCACATCTACCTAACAATTTGCGTCCTCTACTTTCAATAAAACTATAAATAGTCCTTTGACTATTAATTTTGTTTCAAATTTGGTCATTCAGTTAAATATCTATTTAATAAATATTAAATTTAAGCATAATAATGTAAAAATTAGCTTGTTGTTGGAGATGGACAAATTGAGTTGATAAATTTAATACATTAAGTTCATCATTGTGAAGAACTAACATGTTTTTACATTATTACTCTTTAAATTTAATGTTTATTAAAATAATATTTAACTAGAGGACCAAATTTGAAAAAAAAAAATTCAGTAGTCAAGAGATCGAACCACTTATGGTTAATTTAAAAGTCAAAATTTGTAAAGATCGATAGTCAAAATATAATTTATGATCTAATTGAAAATCGAGGGAAAAAATTGGTATATGACAATAGTAAAGAGACCATTGTTGGAATTAATTGTATATAACTAATTACTATACTTGGAAATATGGTACCAATATAGGAAAAAATATAATTCATTATCTTTTTTGAAACAAATATAAATTCATTTTTAGAAAATAGAATCCGTCATACCCGCACCGGTGACTATTCCAAAAGACCGAGCAATGCCACCCTTGGAAAATCTCATTAGTTCCATGATCAGATGTCCGGATTGCCGACACAGCCATCATCAACGAAGCCCAAGCCGAATCGTGAAAACGTTCAAAGCGTTTCATGCGTATACGGGTTGGAAAATATAATATATTCTCATATGATTCTTGTGTAAATGTTTGCTCGTATATTCAAGTAATATAGAGAAGAAGAAGACGGAAGAAAGTAAACGTTCAAAGCGTTTCATGCCTATACGGGTTGGAAAATATAATATATTCTCATATGATTCTTGTGTAAATGTTTGCTCGTATATTCAAGTAATATAGAGAAGAAGAAGACGGAAGAAAGTAGAGAATCAACAACCCAAAAACCTCATCCATTAGATCACCGTCAAAATACAGATACAACATGGGTAATACATGATCCGAGAAAGTCGGGTAATTGCCATATTAATTAATGTATTAACAACATTATACTCCTATTTCATTTTATATATTGATTCGATTAATATAATAAGTCTTAATTGAAGAGGAAAATTGGCGAGAAAATGGGGATCCCTATATCTCCAAACTTAGGGACCTATCTCGGAATTCCCTTACTTCACAAACGTGTATCCCATAACACCTTCTTGAGTGTCATTGATAAAATGAGGAAGAAGTTGGCTACCTGGAAAGTCAGCGCCCTTAGCATGGCTGGCCGAAGGGTCCTAGTTCAGGCGTCACTTGCTACGACCCCAACCTATGCGATGCAATCCATGAGAGTACCGATAAGTACTTGCAATTCCATAGATAAAATTTGCAAGAACTTCTTGTGGGGCCACTCAGAAGACACTAGGAACATTCACACAGTCAGCTGGTCCGACGTTTGCATGCCTCGGGAATGTGGTGGCCTTGGGCTTCGTCAAGCAAAAAATTGCAATATGGCTTTCCTTTCCAAAATGGCTTGGCAAGTAGCAACTAATCAGAATAAACTGTGGGTCAAAGTCCTTAAAGATAAATACGTTAAAGATTCCAATTTTCTTAACGTTACTGCAAGCACAAACTCCTCTTGGCCGTGGAAAAGCATCATGAAGGGCGCCAAGTCTCTTCGAAGTGGAATCATGTGGAAGGTGGGAAATGGCAACTCTCTTAACTTCTGGCATGATCACTGGATGGGTACGGGACCAATCAGCTCCTTACCTAATGTTACTATCCCTCCGGACGCTCATGCTACATCTGTAGCATGCATGATCACGAGAGACAATACCTGGGATATTAATGCCATCCAAACGTTACTACCGGAAGGAATCGTCGAGGTCATCCGAGCAGTCCCGCTCCGCTACGCCGCCACGCAGGATGATGCCATAACTTGGCCTCACTCAGTTACGGGTTCCTTTACTGTCTCACGCTTTGATTGCAGGTTACCATGAGGAACCCACCAACCTGGGATGGATGTGGACCTTGAAGTGTAAGGAGAAGATCAAGATGTTCCTGTGAAAAATGATGAACAATGGGCTTCTGATCAACGAGGAAAGACAGAGATGGGGATTGGAAACTGATGGTAACTGTCCGAGGTGCGTTGATGTCAGCGAATCTCTGGACCATGTTTTTCGATGATGTGACAAAGCGGTGGATTGCTGGAACCTTGCTGAAGCACCAGCCGCCTTCGATCCCTCAGCCATCACGCCTCTAAAGAATTGGGTGCGGCTTAACTGTGTTCGGCAGGAGAGAAACACGTTGGGCATACCATGGAATAATCTCTTCCCTCTGGAACCTTTGGATAGCCAGAAATATAATGAGTTTATCTTCAATGCCAAGGATGTCGGGGCAACAGATATTATCAGACGGGCAAAAGCTGAAGCCGAGGAAGCCAGGAGGTACCTCTTCAAACTTGCGGATATGGGAGGGGGCATGCAGAAATGGATTCACTGGACACCTCCTTCGCAAGATTGGCTTAAACTTAACACGGATGGAGCCAGGAAATCTTCCACGGGGTTAGCTAGCGCTGGGGGGCTCATCCGAGATTGGTATGGTAGATGGATCACGGGGTTCTCTACTAAAATAGGCCCGACCAACAGCTTTATTGATGAACTCTGGGCAATACGCGAGGGGCTACGCCTTGCCAAGAACCGAGATTTCACTAAGATCGTGGCAGAATATGATTCGGAAGCGTTAGTGCAAGTCATCCTAAATTGCTCGGGGTCTAGTCCGAAAGCCGATACCTTAATTCTTGATTGTAAGAACTGATGATGAGCTTCCAAGCTTGCCGTCTCATCCATGTCCTACGTGAAGGAAACCAATATGCAGATTTTCTGGCCAACCTGGGCCAGAACACTACTTGGGGGACCACGGTTTCGGCGCAACCACCGGATGGATTAAACAACCTCCTTGCTCGTGATAGCCATTCTGTGGCCACTAGAAGGATCTCTTAATTTTCTAGAGCTTTTAGCTCCTCCTTACTCACCAAATATATATATATATATATATATATATATATATATATATAATAAGTCTTAATTAAAGTCATATACAAATTAATTTCTTTTTAATATTTAATTTCAATATTTAGAAACCGTATGAAAAATACTACTCTGTATTAAATACGAAACTTAAATTTAAAATTTATAAGAAAATATTAATAATAATAATAAATAAATAAATAAATAAATAAAATAACCATTTGGCAATCCAGTTATAAAAAATTTAGAGTTAACCTGTTAAAAATGTTAATTGGTTTTTTTTTTTTTTTTTTTTTTTCCGAGGTTCAATGGTTTATTTGGAGGTTATTCGAGTTGGGTGGATTAATTGCTTTTTTTTTTTTCCAATTAGTTCAGTGACTTATTTGTACTTTATCCTTAAAAAAAATACGGTGGCATTATGGTTATTTTGTGTAAAGTCACAACTTAAGGTGCATAAGTTTAAAGTTTAAGGTGTATAAGTTCAAAACTTAAGGTGTGTAAGTTTATACCTTAAGGTCGTAATTTTATAACGTTAGGTGTGTAAGGTCACAACTTAAGGGGCGTAAGTCAAAAACTTAAGGTGTGTAATTTTATAGCTTAAGTTGCGTAAGTTTTTATCTTAAGGTACGTATGTTTAAAGCTTAAGGTGCATCACTTTCTAGTTTAAGATGTATCAATTTAACTCTGAATGTGCATAAGTTTATAGTTTAAGGTGCGTAAGTTTATAGCTTAAGGTGCGTATGTTTAAAGCTTAAGATGCGTAAGTTTATAGCTTAAGGTGAGTAATTTTATAGTTTAAGGTGCGTATGTTTATAACTCAAGGTGCATTATTTTGTAACTTAAGATGCGTATGTTTAAAACTTAAGATACGTCACTTTCTAGTTTAAGATGCATCGATTTAACTCTTAAGGTACTTATGTTTAAAGCTTAAGGTGCGTAAGTTTATAGTTTATGGTTTGTAAGTTTATACTTTAAGGTGCGCGCATCAATTCGAGACACTTGATCATTTGCATCTATGTTGTTAGGAAGTGCATTTAAAAAAAAATAAATTCCTTCACTTTGAAATATTGATCTAGATTAGATCAACAATTCAGATCTCACCCATTTTTCACCAGGGAGAAGCTTTGCACGTGAATCATCCCATATATATATATATATATATATATATACATATCTCTATATAGGGTTGCATTCACATGCAAACACCCTTAAAATACAGACATGTGAACATATACCGTGCACACACCTAAATGCGGGTGTGCACACATCCGTGGACGACAGTACACACACCTAAATGTGGATGTGCACACATCCGTAGTATGTATGTGTGAATCCACAGTATTTGGGCCAGTGTGCACACGTTCATGAACGACTGTGCACACAGGCGGACACAGCACACAAAATCATAAAAACTAATCACAACCTTAGATATCCAAAATCCAACGATCCAGAAATGTCCATACGTTTGTATTTTTAGCCCTGTTTTCACATGAATGTAATTCTATATATATATATATATATATATATATATATATATATATATATATATATATATATATATATATATATATATATATATATATATATATATATATACCACCTATGGTCCCTCGAGTTTGGTGGCATCGCCATCAATGGTCCCTAACTTCCGTAATTACCATCCGTCATCCTCCGAGTTGTGAAAAGTTACCTTCTAGCGTCCTTCCGTTACTTCCTCCCGTCTCAGCCGTCAAAATGGAGGATAATATTGTCATTTGACTTATACAAAAAGAGTTAATACCAGCCAAGGTCCCTCGAGTTTGGTGGTTTGGCCATCTTTAGTCCCAAGTTTAGTAATTAAATTTTTAAAAACTATACGACGTCGGCTTTACCTTAAAAGCCGACGTCGTATGTTATTATTATTATTATTATTATTATTATTATTATTATTATTATTATTATTATTATTATTATTATTATTATTATTTTATATTTGTTTTATGGTTTCTACCCCAACCTGTATCAATTTTCAGATCCTGCGCAGCTACCAATTTAACATTCAACATCAACTAATTAATAAAACTAATTCACAAACTATTAAACATGAAACTAATATAAAGAACACAATTCATTAAGCTAATTCAAGTTACTAAACATAAAACTAATATAAGTAACACAATTCAACAAAACTACTAAACATAAACTAATTTTAAACGTAAAGTATCAACTAAGAAGCGTTTTATTAACCCATTCATCAATAAGAAACTTAGACCATTTGTCTCTAACTTCATCAATCTCTTGTTTGTTGTAAGGCAATCTTCAAACCAATTTTCTATAACATTAATTAAAATCTAAACAACTCTATTAAATACGTTGGACTAATTTTATTACTGCTAAAAAATATGTTTTGAAATTTAGAAATCATTTTGTCTATTTCTTATTATTTTAAATTTATTTTAATGTAAAGAGTAAACCTTAAACATATACACACAACAATTCATAATTTACCCAATAACTTATATAATTTAAAATATATACACGATTATTCCTAAAATTTTAAAATATACACAATAATATATAAACAATATTTCATAAAATTCCACATATACACACAACAATTCATAATTTACCCAATAACTTATAAAATTAAAAATATATACACAATTATTCCTAAAATTTTGAATATACACAATAATAATATATAAAATTCGAAATTCAAAATATATATATATATATATATATATATAAAACCATTTTTAATTTATAATATGTATATATATATATATATATATATATATATATATATATATATATATATATATATATATATATATATATATATATATATTTATTTATTTACGGTATAATATTTAAATTTGGAGTATACGGCGTTGGCTATATAATACGCCGACGTCGTATCTTCTTTTTTTTTTTTTTTAAATTCGAGTATATGTCGTCGGCTGTATACCTCGCTGACGCCGTATACCATATTTATTTTTATTTTTATTTTTTATTGGAGATACGGCGTCGGCTATATAATTCACTGACATCATATCTCCTATTTATTTTTATTTGTTTGTTTTAATTCGAGTATACGGCGTCGGCTGTATACGTCGCCGACGCCATATACCATATTTATTTTTTTTATTTTTTTATTGGAGATACGGCGTCGGCTATATAATACGCCGACATCGTATCTCTTATTTATTTTTTATTTATTTATTTTATTCGAGTTACGGCATCGACTATACCAAATAACCGACGTCATATGTATTTTTTTAAAAAAATAAAAAATAATTTTAAATATTTAACGTCGAATTTTCTAAAAATCGACGTTATAATGGCGACGTTAAATCCGTTTTCTGTAGTAGTGAATATTGTATAGGAGTAGAGGGAGTTCGAGTTGGAAGTTGAGAAACCACCAACTTTCTTTAATATTGTTTGGCCAAGTTTGGGACTAAAGATGGCCAAACCACCAAACTCGAGGGACCAAGGCTGGTATTAACTCTTTTCGTATAAGTCAAATGACAATATTACCCTCCATTTTGACGGCTAAGATGTGAGGAAGTAACGGAAGGACGCTAGAAGGTAACTTTTCACAACTCGGAGGATGACGGATGGTAATTACGGAAGTTAGGGACCATTGATGGCGATGCCACCAAACTCGAGGGACCATAGGTGGTATTTACTCATATATATATATATATATATATATATATATATATATATATATATATATATATATATATATAGGGAAGGGATCAGGTGCATTTGTGGCTTCCCGTGTGGATGTGCGGTGGATTAATGTGCGTGAGGTTTATACTTAATGTGCGTGAGATTTGTACTCAATGTGCCTGAGATTTGTACTTAATGTGCCTGAGTATTGTGTTTAATGTGCGTGAGATTTGTTCTTAATGTGCTTGAGTATTTCAGAATTACGAGCTCAGAAGGAAGCAGAACAGAAACTCACGCACATTAACGCCCAAGCTTCTTGTTACTTCTTTTTCAATTTGGCCATGGATTCTGGATTATCAGCTACCTTCAGTGCAGTTGAATGTTTATATAAATGACGCACGCACAATAAAATTTGCACAGCAGCTAAGTGCGGATTTCTGTTGTATTATTCACATAATTCTTAACCACCATAGCCCGCCTCTGCATCATCATCATCAGGGAGGGGGCAAATGGCTACTGGGGGTGGGGAAGAAGCTGACATCAATATTTTCTACTGCATTTTACACATTCACGCACAGTAAGTACAAATCTCAGGCACATTAAGCACAACACTCACGCACATTGAATACAAATCTCACGCACATTAATCCACCGCACATCCGTACGGGAAGCATTCAACCGCACGAGAACCTATATATATATATATATATATATATATATATATATATATATATATATATATATATATATATATATATATATATATATATATATATATATACATACATATATGGGCATGCTCAGGTAAGAATGACCGCCTATGAGAGAAATAAAAACCACTCACAACCATCCATGTGTCTAGATCAACGAATCAGGTGTAATTTAAAAAAAAAAAAACGATACTGTGGTATTTTCGTAAATAATTCGAACTTTGTTGCAAGTAAAATGTGCTACAAGTGCAAGTAACTGGTGTAAGATAATGGCTCTGTTTGGTAAAAAATTGGCCTATAGGCCAATTTTGGCCTATTTGACCACTATTAATTGTTTGATTTAGTTAAAATATCAATATAAATGTTTGATTAATTAGCTTTTTGCAACTCCAAAAGGCTAAAATTCAAAAAGCTACTCCAAGCAACCTTTTCAATTAGCTTTTTGAAAAAAGAAATTATACCAAACAGCTATCAGATAACAGCTAATTTAATTTACCAAACACTTTTCTACGATTAGCTAATTTTATCAACTATATATACCCTCTAATTAACATAATCAGCTAACAGCTAACAGCTATCAGCTAACAGCCATTTTACCAAACAGGACCAATGCATTTTATTAGTTAGAATAATATAATTTATATGTTAGGATAATGTATTTATATTATGAGTTAGAATAATATATAATATATTTTATGTGTTAGAACAATGAATTTCTAGGATAAAGATAATATGTATTTTATAAGTTAGAATAATATACTTTATGTGTTAGAATAATGTCTTTCATGAATTAGAATAATATACTTTATGTGTTTGGGATCGTTTTCCACACAACTGTATGGACCACGATCTAGACAATAATGATTAATTCTATACATAAGGTAAGTGACCATCTAATTCATTGGATTATCTTTGCTCAAGCTTCTCTCTATATTTTTTAGCAAAATTCAGATTTATTTATTAATGAATATTATATTCTCTAATTTAATATCACGTCTATCTACCAATTTTCGTCCTCTACTTTCAATAATATAACAATAAATTTAATGTTTATTAAAATAATATTTAACCAGAGGACCAAATTTGAACAAAATATATATCAGTAGTCAAGAGATCGGACTACTTATAGTTAATTTAAAAGTCAAAACTTGTAAAGATCGATAGTCAAAAGTTCATTTAAGAGACCATTGTTGGAAATATGGTACCAATATAGGGAAAAATATAATTCAGTATCTTTTTCGAAACAAATATAAATTCATTTTTAGAAAATAGAATCCGTTGGATATACGGAGTATACTAGTTTACCATAAACTTAACCAATTACACAACATAAATACCTCGGCTCAAATCATTGTCATCACCAGACAAAAAAAAAAAAAAGTAAAAGAAAATATTGAGTTGAGAAAATGGGTTTCAGCTTGTTTTCTCATCCTAGGCTGTGTCTTTTTGTAATACTTTTTGTGTCTGTGTCTGTAGTTAATGGTGGCCATACCTATCATATCACTAATTATGGTGCCAAGCCAAATGGAAAAACTGACAGCAGCAAGGTATATATATTTATCCCTGTAGGGGATTGCATTTCATACATGCATAGAACTCTCTCCACTTCCATAAGAGCTGTACTCATATATCCATCACTCCATAGTTGCAACTAAGGGTTTACACTAGAAGAATCAGTGCAAAGTTTGTAACCCCAAGTTAGCTAATGATATAAACTTGTCACTATAAAGTCACGAGTTTGAATTCCAGCTTTCTTTGTTAAACTAATCAGTTATGGGCAACTTCTATTGATTTACCTCCTTGTAGTCCTTTACGGGTTAGGATTACAAGGAGGAGTAGTTTACCCATTGTAAATCCTCAAGTAGTGATTGCAGGTTTCTTTCGTCACCTTGAAATATTTCACTCTGATCATCTGATTTGTACTTTCAATATATATATATATATATAGGCATTACTGGCTGCATGGGCACTTGCATGCAAAGATAGCGGCAGCACAGTGGACATTTCAGGCGGGGAGTTCTTACTGAATCCGGTGAGGTTAAGCGGTCCATGCGCCGGCCCGATAACGTTTGCTGTGTGGGGCGTTTTGAAGGCTCCGGAAAAGACTTTCCTCGACAGCTCGGACTGGATACTGTTTGAGGATCTGCAACGGTTAACCGTCACCGGGAACGGCGTTTTAGATGGTCAGGGTGCATACGCCTGGAGTGTGAACAATTGCAAAGTTAACCCCAACTGCGAACCTTTTCCTACGGTATGTATATACATTCATTTAATTTTCCTAGATATACTTGCTAATATCCCGCATTTCTTAATTGGATTACTTTTACATTTTTCTTTATAAATTATGTTGGCAAGTAATTGTTACTTATAAGGAAAAAATGTATTATTTTTGCATGATTAGTATTATCTTTAATTTTTCAGTATAAATATTATATTTGTCTCTCGAAAAAGGATTCGTGAGACGGTCTCAAACACGTTTCTGCTTTCTTAATTATATAAATATAATTCTAATACTTACTTTTTTTTCTTGAATTATTGATGTTTAGAATTTGAAATTCGAAAATGTCATTTATGGACGTATTGAAGGGATAACTTCACGGAATAGTAAATTTTTTAACATTAAAATCGTCGAAAGTCAACACGTGGAGATTGAAAATATAAGAATAACGGCGCCGGCGGATAGCAAAAATACCGACGGAATTCACATCGGCCGGTCACAATTTGTGCAAATCAATAATGTGGATATTGGGACAGGGGACGATTGCATTTCGTTAGGGCCAGGAACCACAAACGTTGTGATCAGTCAGGTGAATTGTGGCCCTGGCCATGGCATTAGCATTGGAAGCATAGGAGAAAATGAAAATGAAGAAGATGTGAGTGGAATTATTGTGAAGAATTGCAATATCACAGGCACCACAAATGGGCTTAGGATCAAAACATGGGCACCTTCTCCTCCCAGCAAGGTCTACAACATTACCTATCAAGACATTAGTTTGAATGGTGTTAAAAACCCGATTCTCATCGATCAACACTACTGTCCCAACGACCAATGCCAACATCAGGTATAGCTCCCTAATTTAGTATATAGTATTTGAAGGAATAAATAATGTGAGTATTATGTTCAAAGTGGACAAATCTCTTATGCGCACTTGTATTTGGGAGTGTGGGGCCCAAGAATTAAATTGAATTAATTAATTAATTAATATTTAATATTTAATGTGTGTGTACGATATGATCAAACAGGGGGAATCATCAGTTGAAATCTCAGACATCAGATACTTAAACATTTATGGGAGCTCCCAGGACGAGTTGTCTGCAAAATTCAATTGCAGCGGAAAAGTGCCGTGTAAAGACATAAAGATCAAGAGCTTGAATATAGTATGCAATGGTCATCAACCCACGAAAGCAGCTTGCTACAATTTTAATGGGAAATTTGATCATTGTCAGTGTCCAAATCGTTGCGGCTGAGATGATGTTAGTTGTATGTGGTAGCTTAGCATAGATACATACATTTTATGGTAGCTTATTTTTCTACATACTTCTAATTATACGGGTTCTTCAACCTTGTATTACTATTAATAAAATTGGGGGTTTTTATTGGTCGTTGGACACTTTTGGTCCTCCGTCTAAATTTCTGTTTGTTGACCGTCTAAATGAGGGGCATTTTTGTCAATTCTGTCGTTTTATATTTTATTTTCTTATTTAATTCTTTTACAAATTTTTTTAAATTTATTATTAAAAATTATTATAAATGCCAACTCAGCTGCCATATAAGCAGGTAACCTGCTAAAATTGATGGTAACCTGCTATCCAGTGAAATTGCATACATTTGGCCTAATAGTTAAGGCGTCAGTTTTTAAATTACTTAAAATTTTTATATGTTAAATCTTGTCTCTCAAATATATATACACAAGCATAGGTACAATTAAAAACAACCACTACATTCTCACTCTTTAGCTAGTCCAAAGGCATTTAGAGGGGTGATCACTACTGGAAATTCTGAAATTTCCGACCACCTGAAAATGATCTTATATTAAGTTGATACCAAAAAGTGGTCGGAAATAGCAACAAAGGTTTTTCCGGATACCAAAAGTGGTTGGAACAAGACTTTCAACTTGATTTATGATCACTTTCAGGTGGTCGGAAATTTCAGAATTTCCAGTAGTGGATTCTGTAAAAAATACTGTATGTACTCTTAGTTTTTACTCTCAAAATATTTTTACTCCACACACAAAATTTTTATGTAGACACTTGTATGGAGAGTTGGGACCCACATAAAAAAGAAGAAGTAGATATCAGTGTCTACTACATTAGGGAGAAATTTAGAAAGTAAGATTTGGGTATCCATGTAGTAAAACTTATTCGGTAAAAATGCAACTGCCTAGGATTTCCCACAAACTGATAATCTAGTTACTATTAAAACGGTATTGGGAGTACTATTTTTCTCTCATAAGTATATAAAGAACAAACCCTACCATCCGCCTCCGGCTTCCTGCCCCATTTACCCTTCAACAAGCACAGTGGTGATAGCAGATCAGTGGAAGCTATGGTAACCGCGACAGCGATAAGCGATCGTTGGTTGTCGGTAGCGAGGTCAGAGGCCACTGCAAAATTCGACAACAGAGTTGTTGATCGGTCAACCTTTGTCACATTGTTGTCTTTACCCTGAAAACTACCGCGTGGTATGAAACTATGAAAGGCCTCATTTAACATGAAATTTTTTAATTAGTTTTTATTATTTTGCTTAACTAGTATTTACACCCGTGCGATGCACGGAATACATTTGTTATTATTATTATTATTATTATTATTATTATTATGATTATTATTATTATTATTATTATTATTATGATTATTATTATTATTATTATTATTATAATAATAATAATAATAATGATAATAATGATAATAATGATAATAATAATAATAATGATAATAATAATAATAATGATAATAATAATAATAACAATAATAATAATAATAATAATAATAATAATAATAATAATAATAATAATAATAATAATAATAATAATAATAATTGTTAATTCCAGCAATGGTCCCCCGAGTATGATGATTTTCCAGATTTGGTCCCCGTCTTTTAATTTGGACAATTTAACCACCCGTCTATTAAATTCTTTCCAATTGAGGTCCTTCCGTCAATGGGGGGTTAAGTCAGCGTCAATTTCAGGGGCATTTTGGTACATTTACTTACTATGCGTATTTGTACTCTTTAATACGTGAAATAAAATATAAAAAAATACCCATCTTATACGAGAAATACTGAAATACCCGATTTATTCTTTAAAGTCGTTTTGATTTGCCCAACCTTAACCGCAGAGAAAGAAGAAGTAAACAATGGGAAGGAAGCAAGCTAGGTAATGAAAATCCCCAAATTTCCCCATCTTAAACCATAATCGCAGTTGCTGAGAAGCTTGGGAGAGAACGAACGAAGAACATTGATGGAATCGAGAGGGAAGCAAGCTAGAGTTGGTCGCAACTCTGCTCCAGTAGGTAAGTTTGGTTCTTCAGCTTGTTTTTATGGTGTAGGAGAACGAATGTCTGTGTTGTGTTGTTTAGTATATAATTTTTGTGTTGTCTGTTGTATATTGTGCTTAGTATAGGTACATGTGGGGACCATAGGTACATGTGGGGACCTTTTTGTGGTTGAAAATGGTGTGTGGACTAATGTTTGTCTGATTATGCATATGTTGGGGACCATTGTTGTTTTTTTTTTTTTTTTTTTTTTTTCTAAAGCATTTACTGTAAAGTAGTGTAAAGTGGACTTCCATGATGTGTGCATTACAGTGGACCATTATATGTTGTCTAAAGTGCATTGGAAATTTGAATCATTGATTTCATGGATTTGTACTCTTAAACTAAGACATGGAGGAATGATAAGTCATGATTTACCAGCTAAATATTTAGGAGGTAGTGTTAGTGTATTTAATGATATGGTAGAAGATGAGTGGGGGTTAATTTGTTTAAAGGAGAAGGTTGGGGAGATTGGTTATGCAATGGATGATAATTTGAGGTACTTCATGACCACAGAAATGAGGTTGCAAGAATTGGTTAAAGACTTTGAGGTTTGGAATTTACTTAACCAATGTTGTAGTCCTAAGGTCTTAGAAATCTGGATGGTAAAAGGAGGGTTTGGTGATGATGCAGATGTTTGCAGTGCAAATGAAGAGGAGTATGACGGCAGTGGGTCTGAGTGGTGTGGCAGTGGAGATGAATTGGATGGTACTGATGAGGAATACAATTCAGATGAGTTAGAGGATATAAGTGTGTATGATGATGAAGAATTTGTCAAAAATATAGATATTACTGCAGAGTTTGGAGGCTTAGGTGATGTACAACCCCAACTCCCACAACCCATACAACCCCCACCAGTAGATGATATTGTCAATTACTCTGATGAAGGGAACATGGTAGGCAGTGATGGTGAGGGTATAGGGATCAAATGGCAAAAGTTTTTGAAAGAATCTGAACGTACTTGTCCTAAATTTGAATTGGGACTAAACTTTAAAGAAAAGGGGAGTTTAGAGAAGCTATAACAAATTATGCAATCATGGAGCGGAAGGAAATGAAATATCACAAAAATGACAAAGTTAGATGTGCGGTGAAGTGCAAGCATGAAAGCTGTCCTTGGAAGGTTATCCTTAGGTTTAATAAAGATGATAAATGTTGGAGGCTATCTGTGGTGAAGGACAAACATGACGGCTGTGTAAGGACTCAGAATAATTCAATGGTCAATTCCTCTATTGTTGCTAAGAGATGGAAACAACAAATTAGAGGAAATTTGGAATGGAAAACTAATTCCTTTTTAGAAAAAATCCTAACTGATGACCATTACATTCTGAGTAAGAAGCAAGCATGGAGGGCTTTAGTGAAAGAAAAAGGTGAAATTAAACATGAAGAATAAGATTACTTCAATAAGATTTGGAGTTATTGCTTGGAAATAAAAAGAACTAATCCAAACTGTACTTGTGAAGTGAAGGTGAGTGACCTTAAAGAAAATGGAAAAGAGAGATTTTTAAGGATGTATATCTGTTGGGAAGCTACAAGGGAAGGATTTAAGCACTGCAGGAAAATCATTGGCCTAGATGGGTGTCACTTGAAGTGTAAAATTGGAGGACAATTGTTGACAGCAGTTGGAATAGATGCAAATGAAAGTTTATTCCCAATTGCCTATGCAGTTGTAGAAGGTGAGAACAAAGACTCTTGGACTTGGTTTCTACAGTTTCTAAAGAAAAACTTGAAGCTTGGTCCCTTAGTACAGAGTTAGTACACACTAATGTCAGACAAGCAAAAGGGTCTCATACAAGCTTGTGAAAGTACCTTACAAGGAGTTAGGCATATATTTTGTGTCAGACACTTGCACAATAACATGAGGGTGGCTGGTTTCACTGCCAATGCTATAAAGGATGCCTTGTGGAAAGCAGCAAGAGCCACTACTGTGAATAACTTTTCAACAGCATTACTTGAGTTAAGAAAATTGGATGAAAATGCTTATGTTTGGCTTGGTGATAAGGATGAGATAAAGGATTTCTGATAAAACTCCAAAAGGATAGGAAACTCAATACAAATAGTTAATGAAGTCTACGTAAATAAATCCTATCTAAGTGGAAAGCCACATAAGACTAAGTCTAGTCTAAAGCTTATTAAATGTGACATATATAAAATGTGACAGAATATTAATCTGACTAACACTCCCCCTCAAGCTCAAGGGTGATGAGCAACAACATTGAGCTTGTCCCGAAGAGCTGAAAAGCGCGGTCCCGGTAGAGGCTTGGTGAAAATATCTGCAAGCTGATCCTTAGTAGACACAAAGTTGACCACTAAGTCCCCTGAAGCGACCTTGTCCCGAACGAAGTGAAAATCTATTTCAACATGCTTAGTCCTGGCGTGGAAGACTGGGTTCGCACATAAGTAGGTGGCACCCAAATTGTCGCACCATAGAGTGGGTGGTGCACCAGTGTGTAAGCCAAGCTCCTTGAGTAACGAGACAACCCAAGTGACCTCTGCAGCAACATCGGCTAGGGCCTTGTACTCAGCTTCAGTCGACGACCGGGCTACTGTGCGCTGTTTCCTGGAAAGCCACGAAATCAGATTCTTACCCAAGAACACTGCATACCCTCCAGTACTCTTCCTGTCTAGAGGACAACCTGCCCAATCGGAATCGGAGTAAGCGTGGATGGCAGCGGAGCGTGATACTGTGATGCGGAGACCGTAATCCAGAGTACCCTTGATATACCGTAGGACCCGTTTAGCCAAGCCCCAATGATCAGTAGTCGGCGTGTGCATGAACTGACAGAGGCGATTCACTGAATACGAGAGATCCGGCCTCGTAATAGTCAAATACTGTAGAGCCCCAACTATGCGACGATATTGTGTCGGGTTATCATGCGGGACAGCAGTAGACGACACCGGCTGGGTGACCGATGCGGGTGTGACCAAGGGCTTACAATCCAACATACCTGCCCGAGTCAACATATCATTCATATACCTGTGTTGAGATAACATAATACCGTCGGTAGTGCGTATCGTCTCAATACCAAGAAAGAAACCAGGCGAGCCAAGATCTCGTATCTTAAAAGTCGTGGACAAACGCTGGAGTAGGGAGGTAATGAGCGTAGGGTCATTACCCATCATGATGATATCGTCGACATACACCAGCAGGAAGACACGTGAGTCACCGGATGAGTAATGAAAAAGGGAGACGTCGGTTTTAGACGCAGAAAACCCTGTAGAGAGTAAATAGTCGTGCAGTCTTTTGAACCACGCCCGTGGGGCTTGCTTGAGTCCATACAAAGATCGCTGTAAGTGGCACACATGGTCAGGATGATTCGGGTCCTCATACCCTGGCGGCTGCTTCATATACACTGTCTCCGCTAAGTGCCCATTTAAAAAGGCATTGTGGACGTCTAGTTGCCGTAGAGTCCAGTTATGTGAGACGGCTAGAGAGAACAGCATCCTGACTGTAGTCGGTTTGACTACAGGACTAAACGTGTCAAAAAAGTCCTCACCCGCTACCTGGTTGAATCCCTTCGCAACCAGGCGAGCCTTGTACCGTTCCACGGAGCCATCTGCGGTCCGTTTGGTACGGAACACCCACTTGCACCCGATAATGTTCATATCCGGTGTAGGAGCCACCAGAGTCCAAGTATTGTTATGTAATAACGCATTGAACTCCTGGTCCATTGCGTCCCGCCATTCTGAGTGTCCGACTGCTTGTGAATAGCAAGTGGGGTCAGTTGTCACAGTGAGGGCTTGAAAGCTTTCACTAGTACCACGAGTCATATGCCGTAACCGCATCGTATGGCCTCGGTCTTGAGGCTCGGTCCGGACAGCCCTTTTTCTCCGAGCTTTGGGCCGTGCCGGACCTTCAATAGTCAAGGGGGCCGGCTCTTGGGCCATAGGCATCGGACTTGGAGACCGGGGCCTTCCCAAGTCAGCAGTTGTTGTGGGCCCAGTTTGTGTGACAACTGGGCTTGACGCCCAAGGCAAAGCAGGTGTTATAGACGGTGCTGATTCCTGTGAATTCAATTCTGAAAAAGGGAAAACAGTTTCGTCAAAGCGTACATGACGGCAGATATAAATTTTCCCACTCATTAGATCCATGCATCTATAACCCCTAAAGGATGGGGGGTAACCTAGGAAGACGCAGGGTGTCGAGCGATATTCCATCTTGTGCCGATTATATGGCCTTAGATAGGGAAAACACCGACACCCGAAGACTCGTAGAAAAGTGTATGGAGGTGTGGTTTTGTATAGGCAACTGTATGGACTTTCATAGTTTAGAACGGAGGTGGGTAAGTAGTAGATTAAATTTGTGGCTGTTTCAAAGGCGTAGTCCCAGTATTGTGGTGGGACACAGCCTTCGGCTAGGAGGGCTAACCCAGTTTCGACAATGTGTCGGTTTTTGCGTTCAACGCGGCCATTTTGTTCGTGCGTATACGCACAAGACTGACGATGAACAATGCCCAATTTTTCAAATACTTGATGGAGTTTGCGGTATTCTCCACCTAAGTCTGACTGAACACACTTGATAGAACGCGAAAATTGGCGTTCTACCATGACCCGAAACGACTCAAAACAGTTGTATATATCGGATTTTGCCCGAAGGGGGTAAAACCACGTGAATCGCGAAAAATCATCTACGAACAGCAGAAAGTAACGGTATCCACTAGTAGAGATTACATGTGCCGGACCCCATATGTCCGTAAAAATTAAATCTAATACACATTTACTAGTAGACGAAACTCTATTTATTGGAAATCTAGCTGATTTTCCAAGTTGACAAGATGAGCATAACTCGGCCGGCTTTGTTTTATTTGGTGACACTGGACATAACTTGAGGACCTGATTTTGGACATGTGCATGGGGATGACCCAATCTGCGATGCCAGACGACCGGAGTGGTGCGCGATGTAAGAAACGCAAAATGGGACTGAGACATAGGGAGCTTGTATAACCCGCCAACCGTAGGACCTTTAAGCAGAACCTCCCGTGTGACCGAATCCTTCACAACAAAACAATCTCTGTGAAACTCAAAGAAGACACAATTGTCATTTGTCAAACGGTAAACAGACAACAACGGAACACTTAATTGAGGAACATATAAAACATTCGAAAGATTAAGGGATTTAGAAACGTTAGACACGGAAGGTATAGAAGCATGTCCAATTCTTGAGATCATCAAACCTGCGCCATTACCAACGCGCAGGACATCACCACCATTATACTCGTCGGACTGCGACATTAAAGACGGATCCGGTGTGGCGTGCGCCGTGGCCCCGGTGTCCGGAAACCATCCCGAAGCGCCAGAACCAGATGCCGCATCATCTCCCGGGACTGCCATGTTGGCTTGTGGACCCGGCTGCGGAGCATACCGCTTAAAACAATAAAGGGCGGTATGCCCTTGTCCTCTGCAGATCTGGCAGCGAGGGCCACTGCCGCCGCCTCTGCCGTTCCGACCACGGCCACCGCCCCCTCTGCCATTGCCGCGACCCGAGTGCCCGGAATTGCCGCGACCGGAATTCTGTCCACCTGCATTGTTTCGACCACCGTTGCGACCCCGACCTGCATAAAAAGCTGCCAGATTTGCATGTTCTGGGGCCGCCGGAAAGTCCTCCGCATGCAGAAACTCCTGCGCCCTTAAATAATCCGCAATCTGCGGTATGGTGACCGGAGTTCCAGCCGCAGTCAAGGATGACGCCATGGCGCGATACTCCTGCCGCAAGCCTCGGAGAACGAACATGTTCTGTTCGTCTAGCGAGATCGGACGGCCGGCGTGCGCTAGGTCCTCGACTAGCATCTGAGCTCGGCCGAGATACTCGGCAGTGGTGCTGCCGCCTTGCCTGAGGGCGTGAAACTGCCCGAGAAGCCCGAGACATCGCGCACGCGTAGAGCTGGCCAGCGCCGTGTTGATGGAGTCCCACACCGCCTTGGATGTGTTGTGCCCAACCGCAAGGTGCATCACCTCATCTGACAAAGAGGAGATGAGCAGCGAAAGCAATGTTTGATCTTGCTTAATCCAAGCCTTATAGGCCGGATTGGGTACGGAAGTCGTGGAAGTCGTGGACTCGCCGGTTGCCGGTGCAGCATCAATCACAGCTGGAGGACACGGGGTTTCACCATCGACATACCCCATGAGGTCTTGGCCACGGAGAAAAGGAACTAGCTGGGTTCTCCAGAAGAGAAAGTTCCTATACGTCAACTTCAGGGATACGAAATGATGCGCACCGCTGAGTTGATTCGGAGCCGACGCCGGGGTGGCATCTCCGTTGGCCAAGACTGTTCGTTCGGAGGAGGCGGACATGGTGGTGGTTCGGTAGATTTTGAGGGAGAGGGATACGGGAAGGATGGTGAGAGAGAGAAAACAGATTCCTGGTCTAACTGATACCAGATGAGATAAAGGATTTCTGATAAAACTCCAAAAGGATAGGAAACTCAATACAAATAGTTAATGAAGTCTACGTAAATAAATCCTATCTAAGTGGAAAGCCACATAAGACTAAGTCTAGTCTAAAGCTTATTAAATGTGACATATATAAAATGTGACAGAATATTAATCTGACTAACAATAAGCACCCATCTGAGTGGTCTAGATCTCACTTCACTACAGCTGCCAATTGTGACATCCTAGTGAATAACATCTCAGAATCATTCAATGCAATGATCTTGACAGCAAGGGAATGTCCTGTTATTAATTGCTTGGAGATAATTAGGAAAAAGATCATGCTAAGGCTATTTGAGTCAAGGACTAAAGCTGCTGAATGGACTGGATTACTCTGTCCAACTATTCTGAAAAAAAATTGATGACATTGAGTTAGCTGTAGGTGGAATGATTGCCTATCAGTGTGCTCCCATGTTGTTTGAGGTAATTGGGACACATACTGGGCAGTATACTGTTGATCTAGGTAGAAGATCTTGTTCCTGTAGGAGATGGGACCTAACTGGAATCCCTTGCCCCATTGTTGTGTGTGCAATATGGATGAAAAATGGGAAAGGACCTATTTGGCATTATGTGGATCCTTGCTACTCAATATCCACTTACTGCCAAACAGATGATGGATGTATAAAACCAATGTCTGGTCATGTAGAGTGGCCTGCAACAAGTAGACCACCTCCTTTGCCACCACTGTATACTGCAAGGCCTAGAAAGTTGAGGATGAAGTCTGCAGGAGAGATAAGTAAATGTGGGCAGTATTTTTCAAGGAGCCTTGTTAGTTTACATTGCACCAAATGCAAAGAATTGGGTCATAACCAAAGAAAGTGTCCAAAATACCCAGTTGACAGGCCTGCCAATCAGGTTAGATACTTTCAAATTTGACTTTAAATTTGTCTAAACTTGTTATGGTAAATAACCTAATCAATTTGCAGGTCAAAAGAAGAAAATCAAGTTGTAGGTCAAAAGGAGTACATGTTGCTGTTACAAATGAAGTTGCTGCTCAGCCCCAATTCCATGATGCTACTCAGTCCCAAGTCCATGATGCTGCTCATTCCCAAGTCCATGAAGCTACTCAGCCTGAAGTCCATGATGCTGCTCATTCCCAAGTCCATGAAGCTGCTCAGCCCCAAGTCCATGATACTGCTCAACCATCTGTAATTATTGAACCTGATGCAATCACTCAACCTGAAATTCAAGAGACTCAATGGGAGATACCAGATGAAATATTGGATGAGCAATGGCACCAAATCCAAATTGAGGCAGAGGACATTGTTAGAGGTGTGTTATACTGCTTATCCATGTGCCATCTAAATGCAAATATTTGACTCTTATGTATTGTAGGGCCTTCACTAAGTTCCGGTCTGTCCATTCTAGTCACTGTTGTGGGAGAATCAATGCAAGCAAATGTGCCATGTAAGTTATACTACCAGTCCATTCATGTGCACTTATAATGTCAAAACAAAACTTATAATTTCATCTAATCTATTACAATGTGCAGATCAACAACACAATAAAACTAATGGAAACCACCAAGTAACAGGAAAAAGAAAAGGTCAAAGTGATGGAACCAAGTCTACTAGTAAGAAATTACCAATCAAGAAGCATCGTACAAGATCATCAACCACATTGAAGTCTAAATTCTAAGGGAATGAAAAAGATCCAATCACTTTGGATTAAGGGAACAACTAGTTACTGCTTTTTTGGATTAGTGACTTTTATGAATTGTTAGGTCACTATTTGGCATGTGTTAATGTTGTCTTAGACATTTGCCTTTTGATCTCTAATGGGATTTATATGCCAAATATGATGTGTTTTGGGGTCTACAGACCTTTAGATATGTAATGGGATCTATCTACTATGTTTTGAAATACATTTCTAATGATCTTGTTTATATGATATTTTTGTTAAAATGGTATTTGGCCTTCAGATTGCAGTATGTCGTGTGCAAATATGGCATGCATTTTCACATTGCATTATGCATTGTCAGAAGCAGTTCAATACACAAAACCATAACTCAATTTTGATTGCATTGTGCTTAGAGTTACAATTGTCAAATTATAAATACAATTCTTCAATAAGCAGAACTTCTACCGAACATAAGGTTATTCTTTCCTCTAGCTACGTTCACAGCTATAACTACAAATAACACTACAAACAACACTGTTAGGAATAAAGTGTAATGATTTTGATATGCCAAATATGTATTTGTAGATCCCCCAATTTTATTTCATAGGTCTAGTAGAGTCTTAGACCATGATCGGGAAATTATTTATTTTGCAAAAGAGAAAAACAAAGGAAGATGCATGAAAATAGTAGAAGAAGATATCAAGCCGAAAATCAAGAATTTGTCTGGAGAAAATGACAAAGAAGAAGTTGAATGATATGATATTCACGTCAAAGCCACTCAAGAAGATACCCCAGAAGAATTTTCGTGAAAGAAAATTAAGTTTGGAAGAATGCATGAATTTGTCTTGGAGATCAAGCATCTATGGAAAGAAAGGAGTACATCAAATATGGTTGGAGATTTCACCAATAAGTTGTACGGACGAAGTGGAAGATGCTTGATGTATTATGCGAAATAGCTCAAGTTTGAAACTCACCATCAATAATTTTACAAGGTAAAATTTGAGAAGCCAAAATTAATTAAGTCTGATGGAGTTGGGCGCTAGTTTGGATTTGGGCGTTAATTACAAGTGGAAATTGGGTGGCAATTGCACAGCAATTGCACTTGGGAGCCGAAATTGGGAGCTAGTTTCAGAGAAATTAAAAGCAATTTCACTTGGGTGGCAATTGAGAAGCAATTGCACTTGGGAGCCAATTCAAAGGAATTGGGAGCCGATTTCATAGCAATAGTTCGAAGCAATTGAAATTGGGAGCTAGTTTCAGAGAAATTGAAATCAATTGAAATTTGGAGCAAGTTTCACATGGGAATCAATTCAAGATGGGAGCCAATGTAGAATTGAAATTGGGAGCCAATTGAGGTTGTAGTATGGGATGCAATTTCAAATTGGGGTCCGATTTAATGAAGACATGGAGATCAAATTGAATTGAGATGAAATTCAATACCAAGATGGGAGCCAATGTAGAATTGAAATTGAGATGAAATTTAATACCAAGATGGGAGCCAATGTAGAATTGATATTGGGAGCCAATTGAGGTTGTAGTATGGGATGCAATTTCAAATTGGGGACCGATTTAAAGAAGACATGGAGATCAAATTGAATTGAGATGAAATTCAATACCAGGAGAAGTCTGGGAGCCAATTTCGAAGTCAAAGTCAATAATTCAAATTGGGAAGCAATTTAAAGCACCAGGAGTAGATTGGGAGCCAATTACAAGTCAAATTCAATTGGGAGCCAATTACAAAGGAGAAATTCAAATTGAGTGCCAATTACAAGTCAATTGCAATTGGGTGTCAATTACAAAGGAGAAATTCAAATTGGGAGGAAGTTCACAACCAGTTTGAAGTCTGAGAACACCCAGACGTGAGAATGAAGAAGATGAAGATGAACTTACAGTGAAAATATTCTCACAAGAAAAATACTAGTTTAACTAGTATGGGATTAAATTGAAGAATATTTTTTAAATCCCAAAGATACAAGGACCACTTCAGAGCTAATCAGAGAAGCCGTTCTAACACCCAGATATTCCCACTCAACGTAAAACCAGAGGAATATCAGATGAAGTTTGGGAAACCATTCGCATGAAGTTCAAGCTCTCAAACGGCTAGCTTATCCTTTCTGACAACTTTGCAGAAGATAAGATAAGATCTCTGACAAAAAGATACAAGATTTCAAAAATGAGATCGTCTCTTTCCAATGGACAGATCCTCATTACCAGCTATAAAATGATGAAGATATGAAGACTTGAAGAAAAGGGGAACGAATAGAGCAATAGAGCAAGATATATGAGCATAGAGCAAAATTCTCATTTGGTACAGAGCATACCAAAAATCTTCAAGTGAGAAGTGAGAAAAGAAAAAGAACTCAGAGAGCTTCAAGAGAAAAATATTCTGAGAGTTCTTAAACAGAGCAAAGCAATGCATAAAAAACAAGTGCTTTACTTGATACACTCAAAGAGAGAAAACACTCAGAGCATTCAAGAGAAATCATTCCAGAGTGTTTATCTTCATCAAAGAGACCTGCGCATCATTGAAGATCAACTACAGAGTCTCAGAAGTTGGATGCAAGACAACACTTGTTTTGGAGCAAAACAAGAAAAGGGAGGAAAGTAACACGGAACTGTGAAATCCTGGATTGTCACATGGAGCTGTGAGATCCGAAGCAGCAGTGTCGGAGGCACTTGGTGTGATTAGTGCGGGCTTTGTGATCAAAGCACTAGATCACGGGATACGTTTCTACCGGAGTGTGGAAGACGAGGGGAAAGTAACGCGGAGTCGTGAAATCCTGGGATAGTAGCGCGACGACGTGAAACCCGAAGCAGCAGTGTGGTATCACTGGGCGTGATTTGTGCGGGCTTTGTGATCAAAGCACTAGATCACGGAAATTCATTGTATCTTGGAACCAAGAAGTGGTGGATATAGTGAATTGCTCTTGGAGATAAGAGCAAGTGGAGTAGGAGGATTACACCACCTCGCGAACCACTATAATTGTCTTGTGTTCTTTACTGCTTTCTTTACATACTGCTCTTTACTTAATTGCTCTACACGAAATATACTGCTCACACAATCTCACACACACTTTATCTCTATTTAATTCCGCTGTGCACCATACTCTAACAATCTAGTTAAAAGTTTTGGTTTATCTCTGGCTTAGCAATTGTTGTGCTGTGCGAAAAAGTTTGAAAGTCTATTCACCCCCCCCCCCCCCCCGCCCCCTCCCTCTAGACTTTCACCTTACCTCTTTTGGGGCCAACAATTTGTATCAGAGCCTGTAGCCTATTTGAGTCAGTTTATACCAACCTTTGGCATTAAAACACGTTGCCCAACTGGGTTAACTGTTTTTGACTGCTAGGCTGATCCATTCTACAAAGTGTGTGAATTGGATTAATCTTTCATATCTCTCGTGATGATGAAGAAGAAAGATTTAGCTCAAAATCTATTATTCTCACTTGATAAATTTGATGATTGGAACGTTCGTATGCAGGTACACTTATCGGCTTTACACAATGAAATGTGGGAAGTTATTTCCACTGGCCCTATCGAAATATTAAAAGTCAATACGGCGTTTGTTATATCCCCGGATGCTCCACAGTACGTACAAAAGCCAAAATCGGAATGGACATCGGACGATAGAACACGGAATAATCTTGACAATATTGCCAAGGATATTCTATTCAAAGCCGTTGATGATACAATATTTCCGAAGATCCGAAAGTGTGCTACTGCGAAAGAAATATGGGAAACTCTCATCAAGATTGGCGAAGGAGATGAATAAGAAAAAGACAATAAGCTCACAATCGCCATGAAGAAATTTGAATATTTCAAAATGCTCTCAAATGAAAGTGTTGCAGACATGGAAGCTCGAATGATCAAAGTTCTTGGAGAGATTAGTGATCTTGGCAAAAATATTAGCCAAAAAGAAATTAATCTCAAAATCCTACGAGGCTTACCATCTGCATGGGATATGAAGGTTACGGCTATGCGCGATCACCGAGATCTAAGAACGTTGTCTACAGACAAATTATTTAGTGATCTAAAAGCATATGAGTTCGAAATGAAGGCCAAAGATGATGATGTTCATGAAGCTCGAAATACTGCTCTAAGGGACGAACAATCGTCAACCTCCAAGTCAGTAGAAAATAATGTTGATTTTATGACTGACGAACAATTTGCTCTTTTTGTGAAAAGATTTAAATGGTTTATGCGAAAAGGAGACAACAAAAATTCTGCTCGTGGAAAATTCATCTCTCGCATAACACAAGAAGAAAAAGTCGAAGAAAACAAGGATTAGTGCTACAATTGCCGCAAACCCGGACATTTTAAAATAAATTGTCCATATCCGATCGTTAGCAAGTATCAAGGCAAAAATGTTGAATCTACTCCGAACAAATCCGAAAGCAAAAGGTTTAAGCGCGATAAAAGAAAAGCTCTCGTTAGCAACGAACCGAACGAAAATGATGATTTGGAGGATTCATCATCAGGCGATGAAAGTTCATGCTCGGATGATGATACGGCGCTAGTATGCAAGTCAATTGAGTTGAGTTCTAGTGAAGATTGTTTTATGGCACTCGAAGCAGAGGAAGAAGAGGTAACATCTAATTCTTTCAATTCTGTTAATTCTTCTTTTTCTCGTGAATCTATTAACAATCTAATGCGAGAATGTCAAGAGATTATGCTCACTCATCCTCAACTCAAGAAGCACAATAATATTCTAATTCTTGAAAAAGAAGATATGAATAAAAAATTTCAAGATGCTTGACTTGAAGTGAGTAAATTGAAGAATGAAAATATTCATCTTCAAGAAGAGTGTAAAGCAAGAGAGGTTAGAGAACATATCCTTCGGGCAACCATTGCTATGTTCACTAACTCATCCAAAATAATGGATAAGATGGTTAGCATGCAAAAGCCGTCAGGAGATAGAACCGGAATCAGTTATGACTCCACATGTTCTCAAACCCCTCAAAATCTGACTAATTCTACTGCTACTTTAAATAATAAAGTTCAAGTGGTAAAATTTGTTAACAGTCAGAATAGCAAAATGAGACAAGGACTTAGCTATCATGAAAAAGCAAAGTTGAATGTTGAAAGGCCGAAACAATTCAATTATACGGCAAAGCAACAAAATTTCTTCAAGCAAAGATATGCCAAAGAGTCAAGTGCAAAAAGATTTCATAGAAAAGAGGGTAGCTTTTCTAGAAATAAAGTTGGGAGATTTTATCCCACTCAAAATGATTGGTTGTGTAATAGATGTAATGCTTTTTATAGACCAAAGCAACAATCCTCTTCCCAGGTGCCAAAATATAAAAATGTTTTTCAAAATCCGGCGCCAAAAATATTTTCTAAAGTGAGTTATGATTATCGTGTCTCAAATGGTTACAAATCGCCTCATCTTAATTCAATAAGATCAAGGTGGGTTTGGTTACCAAAAATCACTAACAGTAAATGACCCAAGCAAGTATGGGTACCTAAAGTTAATTAATCTTTTTTGTAGGATGTTTGGTACATCGATAGTGGTTGCTCACGCCACATGACTAGAAATAAATCATATCTAGTGAATTTCAAAGAAATCGATGGACCAAAAGTTATATTCGGTGGAAATCAAAATTATGGAATTACAAAAGGAGTTGGCACGATCAAGAAAAATGGATTAAAGATTGAAGATGTTTCTTTCGTTGAAGGCTTAAAATTTAATTTGTTGAGCACTAGTCAATTTTGTGATAAAGGCTATCTTGTAGAATTTTCTAAAGATAATTGCCTAATAAAAAATGAGCTCACAAATGAGATTGTTCTCTCCGGAAAAAGGCGAAAGA
This sequence comes from Ipomoea nil, assembly GCF_001879475.1. Classification (NCBI taxonomy): domain Eukaryota; kingdom Viridiplantae; phylum Streptophyta; class Magnoliopsida; order Solanales; family Convolvulaceae; genus Ipomoea; species Ipomoea nil. The sequence goes on along the minus strand of NW_017618421.1, from coordinate 3,922,521 downwards.
ACATGTATGTTGTTGATTGGAGTACAAGCAAAGATTCTGTGTGCTTAATGGCCAGAAATTCGAATAAAGCTAATTGGGAATGGCACAGAAAGCTCAACCACTTAAACTTCAAGACTATCAATCAGCTTGCAAAGAAGAATCCAGTTGAAGGCTTGCCAGATATTATTTTCAAGAAGGACCAAATCAAATCAAATCATCTTTCAAATCAAAGACACACGAGTCAACGTCAAGACCGCTAAGCTTACTACATATGGACTTATTTGTACCGGTTGATCCAATAAGTGTAAGTTGTAAGAAATATACACTCGTTGTTGTTGATGATTTTTCCAGGTACACTTGGACCGTGTTTCTCAAGAAGAAAAATGAAGTTGAGCAAGTTCTATCGAAGCTGTTGAAGCAACTACAAAATGAGAAAGAATTGCAAATATCAAAAATACGAACGGATCGCGGAACCGAGTTCGTGAATGGAGTAATACAAGCTTTTTGCAATTCACATGGAATTTCTCATCAATTATCTTCCGCAAGAACACCGCAACAAAACGGTGTTGCCGAAAGAAGAAATCGGACGCTTAAAGAAGCTGCACGAGTGATGATTAGTGCTGCCGGTCTCCCGAAACGATATTGGGCGGAAGCTATCAACACTGCTTGCTACACGCAAAATCGAAGCATGATCCATAAGCAGTACAAGAAGACTCCATATGAGCTATATAAAGGGAGAAAACCAAATATTGGTTATTTTCATATTTTTGGATGCAAATGTTTTATTCATATTAATGATAAATTGCATCTAAAAGCTTTTGATGTGCGTGCAGATGAAGGAATTTTTCTAGGATATTCGACTACCAGCAAGGCGTTCAGAGTTTTCAATAAAAGATCAATGGTGGTTGAAGAATCTATACACGTGGTATTTGATGAAAAATCGCAGATCAAAAATGATGCTCTGGGCGAAGAATTCAAACAAAATGGTAACAAGTGTCATATTGATTTTTGTGATACTAATGATACGTGTGAAGATGATGTTTTGCAGGGAATGGATGAGTTGGAAATTAATTCTCTAGAAAATCCCATCCCTCATCCAGAAGAAGTTGGAAATTCTTTTAATAATAATTTTGGAGGTGAAGCCGCACGTGAGAATAGAGATGCAGTACGGGTTGGTGATCCAATTAGTAATCAAGTTACTGGTGAAGTTGATGGTCAATTCCAAAATGAATTAAATGAGGAAATTCGAACCAACTCTTCTAGTACACAACAAATGGATCCACCCAGTACCATACACTCATTTCAACCAGATTTAAGATGGCTCAAAAATCACCCTCCAGAATTAATTATCTATCTCAAATTGAACCAAAAGAAGTTGACGAAGCTCTCAATGATCCGGATTGGACTAATGCTATGCAAGAAGAGCTCGATCAATTAAAAAGATATGATGTTTGGGAACTTGTTCCAAGACTGGCGAACCACAATGTTGTAGGAACCAAATGGGTCTTCCGAAACAAAGCAAACGAAGAAGGTGTGATTGTTAGGAATAAAGTAAGGCTCGTTGCAAAAGGATACTCTCAAGAAGAAGGAATAGATTTTGACGAAACCTTTGCACCGGTGGCCAGACTTGAAGCAATCAGAATTTTCCTAGCCTACGCCGCACACAAAGATTTCACTGTTTATCAAATGGATGTGAAAAGCGCATTCTTGAATGGTCTACTCGAAGAAGAAGTTTATGTCGAACAACCCCCAGGTTTTGAGGTAAAAGGCGAAGGTGATAAAGTCTACAAACTTAAAAAGGCATTGTATGGGTTGAAACAAGCACCTCGAGCTTGGTATGAGACTTTGTCAATGTTCTTGATAAGCTGTGGATTCACCAAAGGCCTTGTTGACCAAACTCTATTTAGAATTCAAGATGGTGATCAAATTTTATTAGTGCAAATCTATGTTGATGATATTATTTTTGGAAGCACTAACAATTCTTTGTGTGAGAAATTTTCGAAGCTTATGCAGAATAAATTCGAAATGAGCATGATGGGTGAATTGAATTACTTCTTGGGCTTACAAGTCAAACAAATGAAAGAAGGAGTATTCATCAATCAAGCAAAGTACACCCGCGACTTGATAAAGAAGTTTGGCCTTGATGGAAAATCATCGATCAAAATTCCAATGAGCACATCAATAAGGCTAGACAAAGATGAAGATGGAAAGGATGTCGATCAAACAAAATATAGAGGAATGATTGGTTCTCTTCTATATCTTACTGCAAGCAGGCCGGACATTTCTTATGCTGTGGGAGTGTGTGCAAGATTCCAAGCAAATCCAAAAGAAAGGCACCTCACCGCAACAAAGAAGATCATACGATATCTGAAAGGCACAATCAATGTTGGATTGTGGTATCCAAAAGGTACAGATTTTACTCTAACGGGTTTTTCAGATGCGGATTTTGCAGGTTGCAAAATAGATAGAAAAAGCACTTCCGGGACATGCCAGTTCTTGGGGGGAAGACTTGTTTCTTGGTTCAGCAAAAAGCAAAATTCCATCGCAACTAGTACCGCCGAGGCCGAATACATTGCTGCAGGAAGTTGTTGTGCGCAAATTTTGTGGATGAAGCAACAATTGAAGGATTACGGAGTTAATTGTGATGATGTTAGTATTTATTGTGATAATACTAGTGCAATCGCTATCACTCACAATCCGGTGCTTCACTCAAGAACCAAACGTATCGACATTCGACATCACTTCAAAGGGATCACGTTGAAAAGAAAAATCTGAAGATCGAATATATCCATACGGAAAACCAAGTTGCTGATATTCTCACGAAGCCTTTATGCGAAACGAGATTTTCTACCTTAAGGCACGAGTTGGGAATGATCGAAACGAGCTAAGTATCACTAGACTTAATCTCTCAATTTAAATTGATACTTGTGCTCAAAATAAATTGTTTTACGTGAATAAATTGTTGTATGTGTTTATATGCATATGTTTATTCGAAACTTTTATGTGATTAAATTGCAATATGTGTTAGGAATTTAATTGTGTATTTGAATGTGTTATTTAACGTGAAACTATATGCCATGCAAATTAATTTGATGAAATGTGCATTTTGTGTTTATCTGTCAATTTGTTTAAAACTGCATGTCTCAATGTGTTGATTAATCTGCCAAGTAATTGTTCATGTTTGTATAATTTAAACAATCTGTTTGCATGAACAATTTGCTTTAAAAGATTTAATTTAGTGTGTTTATTGCTTTATATATGTGTCTCGTACATATATGGTTTATGTGTTATAATTTGTTTTTAAAATGTTTTAGAAACCTGAGCTAGAAGTTAATGTATTTGTTAGTTTCTAAAATATTTTGGAATCCGATTTGTATGCTAATTATGTGAAGTTGTTTCTAAATATTAATGTGGAATATGTGTGTTAATTTTGTTAGTTTCCAAAATTTGTTTGTTTTTGATTGGAAATTACCGTGTATATGTTTATGTATTTTGGTATGTGTGATTAATTATTTGTGGAGTAATTTTTGCTACTAACGAAGTGTTTGAATGAGATTATGTTTGTGGTACACGATTTTGAGAAGGAAATCAGGAGATAAAGGAGGAAAATCAGAAGTTTAATTGGGCATCAAACCTCCACGCATAAACTCCTACCCTTTCTAAACCTCCACCCAACCTAAACCTCCCCCCATAATCCTCTCCTAGATCAAATCTTTCCAAACTGATTTACCTTCTCTCTCTCAATCGACACCCACATCTAGCCTGTCAGAAAAATCACCCCCTTAATCGATCCCCATAAACAAATCTCAAGGAGATCAGAACCCAAATCCTTCCTAAGTGTCTCTTCAAATCTCCACCCTCTACACCTTACGTCCATTGGGTATTTCTAAAGAGGTGTGAGCATTAAATGCTCTTGTCTGCTAATGATGATATTTTCTCTTTCCTCGTTACACCCTCTATCAGATGACTCATCTACCCTAAACTCACCCAATCGACACACCTCAACCAAAGGTTACAATTGAGAAATCTCTTTTCTCTCTCTTAAATCCGAAAAACCTCTTCGAGTCATCCTCCTCATATAAACCCATCACTTATCTCTCAAAAACTCTTTCAAGACCTTCAGAATATCATAAAACTCTCTCTCAAAAATGATCTCTCTTCTATCAATCGATCTGATCATCATGGCTCAATCTGCAAGAAAGCAAATCGATCCCATCCTAGCCCACTCGCAACAAGTGACTAATGGGATGGTACTCAACCCTGAGTTTTTCAAACTGGGTTCTACCAATAAGGACACGGCCGAGAAAATTCTTCAAGCTCTAAAAGACTGCGGACTGTTTGATTTCTTCACCTACAACTACTTTGGAACCTTTGAAGAAGATGTAGCCGAATTTTATCTACATGCAGTCGTGGAAAAAAAATCAATTGAATCTAGAGTTGGAGGATCAGAAGTTTCGATCACTGAGAACGACATACACAAGTGCTTCAGCTTTCCTGAATCTCAGATAATGCCAGAATCTCACAGCTATGTTGTTCAAAACTTTTGGAACGAGACTCGTGGTCCTACGGCTCCAATTTTCTCTGATGTATCCGCTCATAAGAATGTATTGAAGTTTGAATATGAGATGTTGGTGGACATGATTTACAAGATTCTTGAACACAAACTGGGAAGTACTGAAGATTTGACTGCATCAACAGTGTGCCTGATGGACGGAATTATGAAAGGGATAAAATTCAAATGGGCAAAATTTATCTACAGGAAGATGGTTATATTTGTGCATGCTGCCAAACCAATGAAGAAACCTGCTGTGGTGGACCGTTTCTATCAAAATGTTGGATATGGTCTCATCATTGGAGAACTGCTAAGGAAGAAGACAATTCCAATGACAAAACACAAAAATATTGGAATTTACAGAGCACTCTTCAGAAAATTCAGCCCGAATTTTGGAAAAAGGTCAAGCCAGAGAAGAGGACAAGAAGGTGGGAGTTCTACAAGTTCAAAGACACCTCAAAGCTCAAGAATGAGAAGCAGCAAAGCTATCTCAGACTCAAGTAATCAAATTGGATCAAGTAATCGGTCCAGAAGAGATCAAGAAGCCATCAGTACGGATATGACTATTGCTCCACTCAAATATGCCGAACCGAACATGTTGGCCGAAGGAGTTGACGATACAACAAGAATGGAATTTGCAGGATTTTATGTGCAAGTTTCTAATGACCTACAACGAAGACTCTCGAGTCAATCTGCAGCCAAAGGAAGTGCAGGACCTATAGTCTTTGACTCAGCTCTCATTCAAGATGATCCGAAGCTGCTAAGAAAATTGATAATGGTGCAAACTTGGAGAGAATGAAAAATTGAAAGATATCATTCTTTCATGTCAAAAATCACCCCAGATTTGATACGGAGTGAAGATTTTTCCTTGGAATGGTGCGGAACGAACGTGATGCTAGATGCACTCAACATGGATTTAAATCAAGTCTATCACATGAAGCTACACAAAAAGGCAGCCAGACAAAAAGGAAAAGCACCAATAAAAGGAGTTGAGGTAGTACGGCTCAAGACCGTATAGCCGAACAAGAAAGACAGAATGAAATATCACTTCAGTTAGCTCTACAAAGGTCAGTCTATGACACACATCATTATCCAGGTAATACATCTCTTGTTGATAATGAAATTTTTGATGAAAGAACTGAAGGGACGGCACTTATTGATGCACCAATCATGAGCACTGAAAATCATATGGACATACCTGTGAAAGTTCATGATGCTTCTTTATTGATATCTGATTTGAACCCCACAACAATTAATGTGAATCTGGAGTGCAATGAACAACTTGTGGGATCTAATGAAGCTGAAGTGACAGTACGAGAAGAATTAAGAGAAGAAGTATCAGAAGAAAGAAGAAGAGATATACCAGTGGAAGTTGCAGTAGAAGTCGCTACTGAGAGTAGACTGCAAATCAAAGACAATTTATCCAGTGTATTGCTAGTACACCATACTGAGTCTACCATGCCTATCGTGGACCCTGTTCTAGATAATGAGATTTATTTGCAGACAATTACACGAGAACAGAAGTCTTAGAAGAAGAAATTGGTGATCTCAATCAAGAAGCCGAATCACCTGAAGAAGAAGGGATGCAACTTATTGACACAATTGTTCTCACAGATCCGAATAGAAGTCCATTCGGATCCCCTCAAAACTTTGTGCAGATGGATGATCAAGATGATGACATATTTTCATTTCTATTTGCAAAAGTGGCCGAATCCAGTGATGTTGTTTGTCAAACAATTGGAGAAAAATTGGTTGAACAAAACCAAATATTAAAACAACAACACACGGATATACTGGTTAATCTGAAGGAATTAATTGAGCATCAAAATATTTTGAAGACTCAGATTGACAAAGCTGAAAGAATCTTGAAAGGAGAATTGACAAAAGGCTTACTTGAAGTGATTCAGCTGATGAAGAAGGAACGTGATGCAGCTGAAAAGATTAACAACGAACGCCACTTGCGACAAGTCAAGGCGATTCAAGATCAAGAAAGGCGAATCAACAAACTTGAAGTTGAGCTCACAGTTGCAACAAACAAGCTGGAAAATGTACAAACTGTTTCTATTGAAACACACAATAGTGTTGAAGCTGTGAAGGCAAACCAAGACCAAGATTGTAAAACCCTTGCATTTTTGGTTGATAACGCCAAAAGGGGGGAAGAAATTCTCAATCACATGGCTTTGCAACAACAAGAATTTATTCTTGGAAGCCAACAACAGCCAGTAATATCGAGTCAAGGTAGAGGCCGAAGCCGCGGACAATCCTCACAAGGACCATCTCAGATTGGTTTTGCTCAGTTCGCGAATCCTAGTCTTGGTACGAGTACATCGAAAGTTGCTGAAACTCGTGGCTGGTTTGACTGCTCTAAAGGTACCGCCACTCAGACAACAATATGGACTAAGGAAAATCTATCAAGCATGATCAAGAAATGGCCTGCAGCCGATCAAGCCCAATGGATCTCGGAGAAGAATAAAGAAGAAGAAGGCAAAGGGAAAAGAACCGAGATGTGGTATGAACTAAGAGATTTCACTGGAAATATGGGCATGAATCTTGGAGAAGAAAGAAACTTCGAAGAATGTGTTTTATGGTGGGAAACCGGAGTTCTTCCGAGCAACAATATCAAAGAAGCTTTTGGATATCACATGGCCGGGCAACTTACAAAGAAATTTCAGAATGCAAAGTTCAAATATGATTTCTTCAAGCTCAGAGAACATGTCAAGGAAATTTTGAAGAAAGACATGGGAGTGAAGAAACCCAGAAGGTAATCTGAAAAATCTCTTAAACTGATGATTTCGTTATTTTCGAACCTCTGTTGCGTTTTTCTCTAAATATTCGAAAAATCTCAATAATAATTTCCTATGGTCTATTTTGAGTTTTATAATTTTATTTGTCTTTTCTAATTAGACCTTCGTGAATTAAAAATACAAGGAATGTCAAACGCACATAAAAATCAAAAATGATGATGATAAAAAAATAAAATAATTCAAGATGCGTTTAGGAGCTTGTCTAAAAATTAATTCCCAAGTTTTTCTTTTGATTGTGTCTAGAAAACCACTTGTTAAACTCATCTTGGCTTTGTCAAATAAAATTGAGCAAAATGATTATTTTTCAAAGACTTAAAGCCAATGACTGAGTATAGGTTTTGGCATTATCAAAAGGGGGGAAATTGTTAGGAATAAAGTGTAATGGTTTTGATATGCCAAATATGTATTTGTAGATCCCCCAATTTTATTTCATAGGTCTAGTAAAGTCTTAGACCATGATCAGGAAATTATTTATTTTGCAAAAGAGAAAAACAGAAGAAGATGCATGAAAATAGTAGAAGAAGATATCAAGCCGAAAATTAAGAATTTGTCTGGAGAAAATGACAAAGAAGAAGTTGAATGATATGATATTCACGTCAAAGCTACTCAAGAAGATATCCTAGAAGAATTTTCGTGAAAGAAAATTAAGTTTGGAAGAATGCATGAATTTGACTTGGAGATCAAGCATCTATGGAAAGAAAGGAGTACATCAAATATGGTTGGAGATTTAACCAATAAGTTGTACGGACAAAGTGGAAGATGCTTGATGTATTATGCGAAATGGCTCAATTTTACAAGGTAAAATTTGAGAAGCCAAAATTAATTAAGTCTGATGGAGTTGGGCGCTAGTTTGGCTTTGGGCGTCAATTACAAGTGGAAATTAGTTTGGCTTTGGGCGTCAATTACAAGTGGAAATTAGTTTGGCTTTGGGCGTCAATTACAAGTGGAAATTGGGTGGCAATTGAGAAGCAATTGCACTTGGGAGCCAATTTAAAGGAATTTTGGGAGCCGATTTCACGATTTCATAACAATTCAAAAGAATTGGGAGCTAGTTCGAAGCAATTGAAATTGGGAGCTAGTTTCAGAGAAATTGATTAGCAAGTTTCACATGGGAATTTCACGATTTCATAACAATTCAAAAGAATTGGGAGCTAGTTCGAAGCAATTGAAATTGGGAGCTAGTTTCAGAGAAATTGATTAGCAAGTTAGATGGGAGCCAATGTAGAATTGAAAGTGGGAGCCAATTGAGGTTGTAGTATGGGATGCAATTTCAAATTGGGGACCGATTTAAAGAAGACATGGTGATCAAATTGAATTGAGATGAAATTCAATACCAGGAGAAGTCTGGGAGCCAATTTCGAAGTCAAAGTCGAAGTCAAAGTCAATAATTCAAATTGGGAAGCAATTGCAAGCACCAGGAGTAGATTGGGAGCCAATTACAAGTAAAAGTCAATTGGGAGCCAATTACAAAGGAGAAATTCAAATTAGGAGCCAATTACAAGTCAAAGTCAATTGGGAGCCAATTACAAAGGAGAAATTCAAATTGGGTGTCAATTACAAGTCAATTGCAATTGGGTGTCAATTACAAAGGAGAAATTCAAATTGGGAGGAAGTTCACAACCAGTTTGAAGTCTGAAAACACCCAGACGTGAGAATGAAGAAGATGAAGATGAATTTACAGTGAAAATATTCTCACAAGAAAAATACTAGTTTAACTAGTATGGGATTAAATTGAAGAATATTTTTTAAATCCCAAAGATACAAGGACCACTTCAAAGCTAATTAGAGAAGCCATTCTAACACCCAGATATTCCCACTCAACGTAAAACCAGAGGAATATCAGATGAAGTTTGGGAAACCATTCGCATGAAGTTCAAGCTCTCAAACGGCTAGCTTATCCTTTCTGACAACTTTGCAGAAGATAAGATAAGATCTCTGACAAAAAGATACAAGATTTAAAAAATGAGATCGTCTCTTTCCAACGGACAGATCCTCATTACCAGCTATAAAATGATGAAGATATGAAGACTTGAAGAAAAGGGGAACGAATAGAGCAATAGAGCAAGATATATGAGCATAGAGCAAAAATCTCATTTGGTACAGAGCATACCAAAAATCTTCAAGTGAGAAGTGAGAAAAGAAAAAGAACTCAGAGAGCTTCAAGAGAAAAATATGCTGAGAGTTCTTAAACAGAGCAAAGCAGAGCATAAAAATCAAGTGCTTTGCTTGATACACTCAAAGAGAGAAAACACTCAGAGCATTCAAGAGAAATCATTCCAGAGTGTTTATCTTCATCAAAGAGACCTGCGTATCATTGAAGATCAACTACAGAGTCTCAGAAGTTGGAAGCAAGACAACACTTGTTTTGGAGCAAAACAAGAAAAGGGAGGAAAGTAGCACGGGGCTGTGAAATCCTGGATTGTCACACGGAGCTGTGAGATCCGAAGGAGCAGTGTCAGAGGCACTGGGCGTGATTAGTGCGGGCTTTGTGATCAAAGCACTAGATCACGGTATACGTTTCTACCGGAGTGTGGAAGACGGGGGGAAAGTAACGCGGAGTCGTGAAATCCTGGGATAGTAGCGCGGCGACGTGAAACCCGAAGCAGCAGTGTGGTGTCACTGGGCGTGATTAGTGCGGGCTTTGTGATCAAAGCACTAGATCACGGAAATTCATTGTATCTTGGAACCAAGAAGTGGTGGATATAGTGAATTGCTCTTGGAGATAAGAGCAAGTAGAGTAGGAGGATTACACCACCTCGCGAACCACTATAATTGTCTTGTGTTCTTTACTGCTTTCTTTACATACTGCTCTTTACTTAATTGCTCTACACGAAATATACTGCTCACACAATCTCACACACACTTTATCTTTATTTAATTCCGCTGTGCACCATACTCTAACAATCTAGTTAAGAGTTTTGGTTTATATCTGGCTTAGCAATTATTGTGCTGTGCGAAAAAGTTTGAAAGTCTATTCACCGCCCCCCCCAGACTTTCACCTTACCTCTTTTGGGACCAACAAACACAATGCATACTGCTATAACTACACATATCCTAATACCCTTGACATGTCCACAATTGCTTCTTTTGACATCAACATTAGTTTGTAGCCTCATTTTTAGTAGTGCAATATCTTCTTCATCTCGATTGATCCTTCAAAATAAACCAGGAATAATTCTTCTCAACCTTGCGCACATTGGAGGATCATTCCATCTAACAAAACCACACCTTTGACCTCCTTGCACCAAAAGCCAATAATTGCATATCATTTTGAATTCATTTGCCTTTCTTAACAAACATTGTGCCTTCAAATAATACTTAACAGAATATATTGCTTGAAGAAAAAACAATACATTCACACTCAAATTTTCGAAAAAATAAATAAATTGTTTCAACAGCAATAAAAACCCTTAACTATAATGAAAGCACTCACATTTTCAATAGAACATTGCCAATATCTTCTACCGGGATTATCATTCGTCCATGATGTTTGAAGCTTCAGATGTTGCACACTCTCACAATTTGGAATGGAAACCAACTCACCATAGATGTATTCCTGCATTCTTGAAGATGAAGAACTCTCGCTGCTATATCTTCTAGACATCTCGCTGCTAATTCGTTGGAAGGAAGAGGAAGATGAATTCGGATGTGGGCTTCGATGAGGAAGATGAATTCGGATGAGGAAGATCAATTCGGATGAGGGCTTCGATGAGAAAGATGAATTCGGACTTCTAGGGCTTCGATGAGGAAGATGAATTCAGACTTCAAGGGCTTCAATGTGGAAGATGAATTCAGACTTCTAGGTCTTCGATGAGGAAGATGAATTCGGACTTCTAAGGGCTTCGATGAGGAAGATGAATTCGGACTTCTAAGGGCTTCGTTGTGTATTTATTCCCGTATATATCACGTATTAAAGAGTACAAATACGCATAGTAAGTAAATGTACCAAAATGCCCCTGAAATTGACGCTGACTTAACCCCCATTGACGGAAGGACCTCAATTGGAAAGAATTTAATAGACGGGTGGTTAAATTGTCCAAATTAAAAGACGGGGACCAAATCTGGAAAATCATCATACTCAGGGGCCCATTACAGGAATTAACTATAATAATAATAATAATAATAATAATAATAATAATAATAATAATAATAATAATAATAATAATAATAATAATAATAATAATAATGATAATGATAATGATAATGATAATGATAATGATGATGATGATGATGATGATGATGATGATGATGATGATGATGATGATGATGATGATGATGATGATGATGATGATGATGATGATGATGATGATGATAATGATGATGATGATAATGATGATGATGATGATGATGATGATGATAATGATGATGATAATGATAATAATGATAATAATGATAATAATGATAATAATAATAATAATAATAATAATAATAATAATAATAATAATAATAATAATAATAATAATAATAATAATAATAATAATAATAATAATGATAATGATAATGATAATGATAATGATAATGATGATAATGATGATAATAATGATAATAATGATAATAATAATAATAATAATAATAATAATAATAATAATTACATGTATGTTTAATAGTGTAAATTATACCAGTGAATATTATATATTGCAATTGATGATTTTAGTTGTATTCATTATGTTTTATGATGTTATTTTTTATTTAATTCTTGGAAATAATTACCCAAATAATAGCAAACATGTAGATATACATTGTTGTAGTAAATCAGTTATTAAAATTATTTGAATTGAATATATATGTAATATATAAATATCTAACAATTTTAATATATTTTTGTAAGGAGAATATATAAAATTATTTCTTCGAATTATACATTGTTGAAACCTTTTTGTAGACGACATTAGTAATAGTAACAAAATTTTGTCCATCATCATCTAGAGCTAAAACGTTTAGGCCATCAGGATGAGTGACTCGGGAAAAAGCAACGTACAATTGACCGTGATTAAAGACAGGTTTTTTTCAACAATAATCTAACCTGAGTTAGTGTTTGACCTTGGCTTTTGTTGATAGTCATGACATAAGCTAGCATCAACAGGAATTATTTACGTTAGAACTTAAAGGGCAATCTCGTATCAGAAGGGGTGAGAGGCATTCATGGTATAAGAATTTTGGTTCCTTGATGTGTCCCATTAACTATTCTTGCTCTCAGGGACGGAGCCAGAAATTTGATTGAGGGGGGGCGAAACAGTACAGACGGATTCAGAAAATTTTTCCAGGAAAGGCGAAACATTAAAACAAAAGAGTTAATTTAAAAATAAATAAATAAATTACAAAAGAAATATAGTTGTAAATATTGTGACAACTTGGGTGCCATGTATTATGTGCCAATCCAGTCTTTCATGCCAGGACGACGCATGTAGAGATTGATTACCACTTCGTTCATGACAAGGTGTCCAAGAAGGAGATTCAGGTTCACTTCATCTCGTCAAAGGATCAGCTGGCTGATATTTTCACAAAACCTCCCCCATCTGCTCGTTTTTATTATCTGCGTGGCAAGCTCAATGTTGCAGCTGCTTCAACTTGCGTTTGAGGGGGAGTGTTAGGACTCTTATGTTTGTAGTCCATTAGGATTCTCTCTATTTCTCTATATCCTTATTGTGTAGACTTTCATTCAATTACGGTAATCAAACTAACCCTCATCAATAGGACTCCCAAAACATGAATAAATACCCGATTACAAACCAAGCCCAATCTAGACATACATTTATAATAAATAAGCCTGAAAAGATTTAACAGACTTTACACATTAACACATCAGACTATATGTTTAAAATAGCAAGGCCAATATATTAAATCCTCAGGGAAGTTGGCGTGAAAGTGTATCTTTCGGAACTTGAACTCTTGAAATCACTCCAATTTATACAGAAAAATCTCCCGACATAACCTTGGAAAAGCTTTCCTTGAACTTTGGATAACCACCATCCAAATCACCTCCCTAATAATACTCAGCTCTTGCTTGAATGAATAACCACCACAAGATTAAATCTTTAGGACCAAATCTCCCTTGCATAATTAATCCATCATCAACTTTGTCCTTTCTGGCTTTGTGATTTTCCTCCACATGAACTATTCCTTTGCTTTACCTGTTTCAAGATTTTAGAAAACTGTTTGGTTAGTAAAACAACATGATCATCGTTTGACTCTTCAGAGTCTGACACAGAGTTATTTTCTTCAACAGTAAAGGCGATATTTTTCTCCTTTTTGGTGTGATCAGATAGCATCTCCAATTCGTAGGTCTATATATTTCCCATTACCTCGACCACAGTGTTTTTCTCCCAACCAGCATTCTCCTGGATGGCTATTACCTTCATTCTAAAACGTTGAGATAGAGACCTAAAAATTTTCTGTACCAGCTTAGGTTGAGGGAAAGGTTCGCCAAATACTATAGCACGATTAGCACGCTCCTGGAGTCTCGCATGAAAATCCACTATGGATTCTTCTTCCTTCATTTTGAGATGTTCAAAGTCAGTCTGAAGTAGCTGTAATTTGGATAGTTCCACTGAGCTTGTGTCTTCATAAGTGGTTTCAAGTATTTCCCATGCCTCATTTGTTGTATCACAACCTACAATAATAGTGAATGGGCTCTCATGCATTATTAGAGAAAAAATAGTATCTTAAGCTTTGTGGTTGTAGTTAGCCAACGTCATTTCGCCCACTGTCCATTCAGTTTCGAGTTTTAGCACAGGTGGATCAGTTGTTGTTGCACCATTCTTCGTTGGATGCTCCCACCCAGTTAGAACAGATCTCCAAACTAATTCACCTTGAGCTTATAGGTGCACTTTAGTGCGGGTTTTCCAATAGGCATAATTAGCCCAGTTAACTCTGGTGGTGGCCTTTGCCTATCCATGCTAAAACACTCAATAAACAGTTAGAAAAGTCCAGCCACAGAAGATCAAAAGAAACAACAAATCACAAATAAACTCAGATCCTGAGTTCAAGAAACACAAATCACCAAGAAATCTAGACTAATAAATTAAGTCCACATGCTATGATACCAATTGAAAATTGTGAATCTTGAATGCAGGATAAAACCTAACTTGTTCCTACTCATTTTTAGAACGAAATCACCATCTGTATTTAGCACTGTATTAGGAATAGAATAAATAATAAAACAGTGCAGGATATGTTCACGCAGTTCGGAGAATCATTCCTATGTCTGTGGGGCTACACATAGGTGAGCCCAACTCCACTAGATGATCACAGGTGATACATGGTTCAACAGATTTTCATACAACAGCTATGGCCTAATCTTCTATACCAACTAAACACCATCATCTGATTACAAACCAAGCCCAATCTAGACATACATTTATAATAAATAAGCCTGAAGAAATTTAACAAACTTTACACATTGACACAACAAACTATGGCCTTGTTTGGTTAATGGCGGATCAGCCAAGAGTTTGGCGGATCCACCAATTTGGCGTTTTGACTTGGTCAAAACGCCAAAATCTTTGTTTGGTTAGACAGCGATTCGGAGCAGCGTTTTTGCTCCGAACTGCTGCAAATAGCAGCGTTTTGGGGAAAGTCCTTTCTTTCCCCAAAACGCCCTTCATTAGTAAAAAAAAAAAAAATTAAAACAGCGCTTTGCCTTAATGAGGAGACACATAACAGACAACCAGCTTAGCCTACCTTACGGGATGATCCTAAGTTGGATCATGGAGAAAAAGGGGGTAGACCTAAGCCACACCGAGGTCAAAACCGCCAATGGCATGGTTTTCAATGCCCAAAACCTCCGCCGCAACGACATCTACTACACCAGAGGACACTATCTCACCCTCGAAGAAATTTGCCAAAAACCCGAGGAGGAACGTAATTAATCCCGTTAATAATAATTAAATATGATTTAATTATGTTAGGTTTACCTTTAATTAATTAGTAAGGTCCACCATGAACCATGGACCCTTGCCCGAATAAGAATCTTAAGCCTGTTACGAATAAAGGAAGTAGGCCTTTTACTATTCAGATTATGATTAGGATCCTCTTTAATTAATATGGTCCACTATGGACCATGGACCCTTATCCCTAAAACAAGCCCTAGCCCTATAAGGAATAGAATTAGTAAACTCATACCATTCAGGCCCTAACTAGGAGTCTTAAATATATAAATAGGGAACTTAGGAGGCACCTAGAATCCCCACCACAATAATATCTCACCACCCAAAGAGTTCCAAGAATCCCCTTAGGAGAAATCAAGAAATCAAGAAAGCTTAAAGAAAGATCCTTCATAGCCAAGGAATTAATTAAGGCTAAGAGGTAACCCGTGTCTCAACAAAACCTATTTTCATAGCTATGATTCCCCCTTAGGGTTTCCCCCATATTATTGTGATTGGCGAGATATGATGATAATTATTGATGTTTGATGTGATGATCCCATGAGGGATCTTGATAATCTTGATATTGGGAGATTCTTGATAATTATGGAGTTCTTGATGATTATATGGAGTTCTTGATGATTATGTGTTGTTCTTGATAATTGTGTGATGCTCTTGATGGTTATGTGTTATTCTTACCAAATCTTGCAATTAGAAGACGAATCGTATCCTTGTTGATATAAAAGTGATTAGAACCCTAGGTTGTATCGTATGTTATGATTCTTGGATTGTGGGGTGGGGAAATCGCATGTTTGGGTGTTGATTATGTCTAGAAAAGCATGATAGGTTATGTGCCGTTCGTTCCTCGTATTTGATCCGTTAATTGTCTACGTGTTGTCGTTAATTGCGTTGTAGGGTGTCTAAGCATGGTTTCGGGTTCCACAACGGTTCCCGGGGCGTATTGTGTGATAAGAGTCAGTGGGGGGTAGGGGACCCGCCACCTACCCACGGCCGAGAACACCTTCCCGGCAGCGGGCAGCCGGCGGGCGGGCAGCTGCCCGCCAGCGACCCGCTGCCCGGAACAGTAAAGTCCGGCGGGTGGCCCCCTACCCACCGGCTACCCGCTGGAAATTATCCCACCTTGGGACCCCGGCTTCCCCGTTTGATGTTCCCCCGTTCCCCCGTGGTGTCCCCCGTTCCTCAATCGAGGCACACAAGTGCGCCACAAATCAATAAAATGAGGGGTTAAGAAATCAGCACATTGTACCAGTGGGCGCGAGGTGGGCGGTCGTCCGCCTGCCAAGCTCCTGCCAAGGTCCCGTCAAGGACCCGTTGGGGACCCGCGGGAAAGTGACTAGGAATAGTCAATTCCTTCGGGAAAGACCCCAAAAATGCACAGATTCATGTCCTGACAAGTCCCATGCCCTTGTGCACAATAAAAGGGACTTGGATACATATGATGACCCATCGTACATTGTTCATTGATCCTTAAGCACGAGTTCTAGAGGTAGATATACATACATATATATATATCTATGTTTTCTTGGTCTGGGTTTAAAGGGGTGTAAGAAGTGCAAGGGCTAGGTTTCAAAGTCGAGGGGCGGATAGGGTCGATGTCTCAAGGTCGTAATACAGGAAGGAAGGTTGCCACCTTGTACGGGTTTGTCTGTAATGAGGGATCAAGAGCGAGGTTTGGAGTGATAGGACGGATTCTTTAACGAAATGGTACTTGATTGGCAAGGGGAGGGAAAGGGGCTAAGGACTCTTGGCTTCGAGTGATTACGCCTGTTTGGGGCTTGGTTGTGGCGTGCAGTCGAACTGGTGATCCCTTTTCCTTGGCTTTGTTTGATTCTAAGATTTTCGTTTGATCTTCTCTTCCCGTGTCGAAGTCCCCTTCGTCTCTATGGCTTCCAGGGGAATTCTCGTGATGGTTTCCGTGCACGTTCCCCTCGGATGTCCAGAAGTCTGGACCCAGCACGTTTCCCTAGGTCTTGACTCCTAATCCTTGCCAAGGGTTCTTAAGGGTAAGGGGGTTTCGGGTTAGTCTTTCTTGTCCTATTGGGTTTCATCCCTTCCTTGGTGGATGAAATTCTTAGCAAGGCTTTATGTCCTCCTTGAGGTTCGGCCTGTTGCACCTATTTGACGATGTTTTCTGTAGCGAGGGCCCCTGACACATTGAACGTATTTGTTTGCCCGCTCTTGTCAACGCATGGCGTTCTTCGGTGGCGTACGTACAGGCTATGGTTTCTCGTGAAGCCTTCACGGTTTTCGTGTAAGGGTGGGGTGATACGTATTCGTAACCTCCACCTACTTCGCCGATTCCTATCTAACAACTTATTTTAATATTGAATGAATGAATGTCGGTTCTTCACGCCCCTGGGCAGGGTAAGGGCCTTATGCTGCTCTACGGTTTTTAACAGGGTTTCCAAACGGAGTGGGGATACGAACTTAGAGTAAGGGCAATAACAATTTAGGGTTTCCGAGGGTTTGGGTTAAGCGCAACAAAGGGTGAGCAAGGTCATGACGGTTGCGAATTTGCTCTTAAGGTAATTAAGGATTCGGGTGGGAGTTTTCAACAAATAGGGGTACCAAGATGCTGGGGTTTCAGGGCGGATGATATTTTAAATTGGGGTGGTGGGGTCGCAAGGTGTCGCGATATATTTACCTTGCACCCAAGGATTCGACTAATGGTGTCGTTCCTTCGCTACTTTAATAGGTGTCCTAGTTCTCCTTCCTGTTTGTTGTAGCCGCGACCCGGGTTTGCCGAGATAAGGCAACTTGTCGGAAGGTGCATGTCATTTGTCTGACTCGGGGGTTATCGTGGTTACCCTGGGTTGGTGCGTATTGCAGTCCGTCCCTTTTAGCAGTCCTGACTGTAACGCCTCTGCTTAGTAGTCATCCAAATCTTCCTTTTCTTTGGTCAGGGTCCTTGTCAAGTCTTTTGACGGGAGTTAGGACGAGGCGATTTATCGGGTAAGTGTACGTTACCCAGTTGTGGAAGTAAACTTATCTATTCGCACCCTTACCTGGTGTGGTAAGCGTAGGGGGAGGTTCCTTTAAGTTAGAGAGGGATGAAGTGAGGGGAGGTTATGTGTAGGTTTCACAATCTCACTGCGCGTCCTAAGATTCCTGGATCCTATGTTCCTAAGTACCTAGAGTTCAAGCCTAGTGTCCTAAAGTCCGGTCTTAAGAGTCTTATCCTAGGGTCAAACTAAAGCTCTGATACCAACTGTAACACCCCAGATTTTCAAGACATTTAAAACTTATAATAAAGGTAGAATCTTATTAAATCCCAAGATATAAATACAAGCGTTCGGGGTGCTATGCCACACCTGGGCTAGAGAACCCAAGTGCACAGGCTAACTAACTAATATCCTCAAAGCGTAAATATGTAAACGTGGCACGCAGGCCAAAAGGGAAACTATCTACTTCTAAGTTCTAGCGCACTCCAGTGACTTAATCTTCTGTGCCTGAAAGCCAAATATATCTGTTCAGCGAGAGATGCTGGTAACCCACTCCAACGCGTTGAAATACAATACATATAGAGATATATATAGATATACGAAAACCATTTTGAGCATGAAGATATATCCTACGAACTCTAGCTTTAAAACCGGGAATGACTCGACAGATAAGGCCAGACACAAGCAACAGTTATAACGAGCATATGCAGTTCACAACAGATAAGGCAGATAAGGCAAAGCATAAACAATGATCATAACCCAACATGAACAATCCCCAATATAAATCCCATAGTCACATCCCCCAAGACACTCGTAATCACAACTCGTCCATGTCACAACACATAACACACTTTGTTGGCGCCATAGGACCAATCGCATGCCCATACATGAGGGTCAGCGCATATAGCTCTGACACGGCCCTGCAGCACCCTGCCCCGTATCGCAACACGGAGGGGTCGATCGCAACCGACCGATGAACCGCAGCTCATCATAGTGTTTGATCGCAACCAAACAGTGGACCGCAGCCCAAGAGAATGTCATCTGACCGCAGCCAGGAAAAAGGACGAACCGCAGCTCGTATAGAAACGTTTGATCGCAACCAAACGGTGGACCGCAGCCTAAGAGTATCAATCTGACCGCAGCCAGCTTCTGAACCGCAGCTCAGGATAACCAATCCGATCGCAACCGAATTGGGGTAACACACACACATAACACATAGCAAGCACATGCAACCCATATTACACATTGGGAAGGGGGAGAAAGCGCATAACAAAACCTATGCGTGATCCATCACATACTAAGAATGGTCCTAAGGGGTTCATACTCCTTCCACATAGGTTAACGGGATACCAATTCAACTAGCATGCAATATAATAGACTCATAAACCACCTACGAACGGTACCCGAAACATCAAACTAGACATAGGCACGATAAACGGAGCCAAACAGGTGGTGTTATAGGTGGTGCTATGAAGTTCGTAGTTTCTACAATAGGTGGTGTTATAAACATCCCTTATGGAGCTTGATAATCCTATATATAAAAAAGCCAAACAGATTTGGCTGTGTAAATTCCCGCTCAAGTTTTAGAGGTATTTTGCCTTTTTTGATTTTTTTAATTAAAAATTATTACCTTTAAGGTAAACATTTGATTTGACAATACATGTCTGACAAATATATTTAATTACTCCTTGAATTACTCTTCACTTGAATTACTCTTCACTTGAATTACTATTCACTTGAATTACTATTCACTTGAATTACTATTCACTGACAAATATATACATTGGTTGAGAAGTACAGCAGATACATTGGTTTTCCAAACTTGCGTACAACAGAAGCAAGCAAGCATGGTGTTCAAGAAGTACTGATTTTGAAACTAAATTTTGGTGAAAAAACTACCTATAAATAGTCCATATTGCATACATGGTTAAACCCCACATCCACATTTGCAGTGGGGCTGCTCTGCTCTATCTCAATGAAGCTGTTCAAAAAACAATGGTGATATTTTCCTTTTAAACGATGCTCTGTCTCATGAAGAATTGAATTAATTGTATAGGCTTCCTCCATTTTGTATAGGCTTTACCCTCCTTTTGACACATGCATTTGCAAACTGTAGGAAACCATTTTTCAGGGGTTTCAACGCATACCAAGCAACCTGCTTTAAAACCTTTTTATGGGATTTGAACAACATACAGTAACCTGTTTCTCAATGCCATTGATACCTGAAATCATCAGGGTAAAGTATGATCATAATAGTAGAAAAACTGATGATATATTCCAGATATAGTGACTTATATTATATCTTGAATATCTTTTGTTTAGTTACAGAGTATTATTTTTCTTCTGTATTAAATACTATAGAAACTTATTATTTTAATAATGTGTATAGATAGATTTTGGTGTGTTGGTATGTAATGTGTATATAACAATATTGTGGGGTATATATAAATTCGTGTACATATTCTAATCAATGGAAAATTGGTTCACTGTACTTTGAATACATATATCTCATCGACAAGTATTTATCAAACAGAAAAAAAATAACATACAGTTGTAAAATGAACATATATTCGACAAGATTTTTTCCGTTTCAATAATTTTTCTGATGCAGACTGTGAAATTTGCATGTTAAAAAAAAAAACAAAAAATTTTAGTAGAAAATAAAATAAACCAACTATAAATTAATAACATTAAAAGATTGAACCAAAAGGAATTATAAAAAATTCGAAAAAAAATCGGTAAAATTTGGGAAAAAATGGGAAAAAAAATTTTATTGAAAAAAAAAATTATCAAACCGGAAAAATAAAAAAATATAACATGCACAGTATAATCGAAAATTTTCTCTCAAGGACTTGAAGGATTTGCATGTTCGAAAAGAAAAACAAAAAAATTGAACATAAGGAATTTCAGATTTACCTATTTGTTTAGATTCGATTTGTTTCCCTGCATTTGTTCATGTTTCCAGATATAGTCGCATAATGAAGGAGGGAGGCTTAAGGGCGGCGAGCCGAAGACGACGTCGAGATGGAGTAACAGAGAGGTTTGATGGAGTAACAGAGAGGTTTCGAAACTGAGAGACACAGACGGTGAGAGGTTCATAGACGGAAAGAGAAAGCAATCGAGGGTTAACATCTGAGGATGAATCTGGAATTTCCTTCGAGGAGTTATGGTTTCTAGAATAATAGAGAGAGGGCAGATGGGATGGGGGCGAAGAGATTAGGTTTAGTGTTTATATGGTCGGATCTTGGGCCGGGTCTAGGTTCCAATATTGGGTTTGGGTTTTGGGTTGTGTATTGGGTTATATATTAGAACTGATAGGAATGGATTGGGCTGCTATTTTTATAAAAGACACGTATTTTGTATATTTTGTATTAATATTTTATTTTGTTTTAATTTTTTCTTTAAAAAAATAATTTTTAAGAATTATATTTTGAAAGATTAATTTATGTTATTAGAATTTAATAACAAAAATGTAATTGAATTGTGTTACATTTTCTATCTACAATATATTTATTGAAAAAATTAATTTACATTTATTTGTATTATGTTAGAATAGTTTTTTTTTTTTTTGAAAGCCAAGTAACTTGGTATATTAATGAATGAACATAGTAATAGAGTCTGGAGGGATTACATCCCAGTACATAGGATGGTCCTGATCGAAAGCTAACGAGCTAGTGTATGAGCATGCATATTAACAGCTCTGGAAATATAATGTAAAGAACAAGAAGTAAATAATGACATAGTTGTCCTGCACTGGTCCACAATGACCCCAACATAAGATCGAGTTCCGGTACCTCTTGATGTTACCATGTTTCGCAACTCCATACAATCTGTGAGTAGATCAACCATCTGTGTATCGCACCCCTTAAGCCATGATAGAGCTTCCTTGCAGGCTAGAGCTTCTGCCATAATAGGTGAAAAAGCACCCGGTAACGTTCCTGCCGTGGCCGCCATAAAGACTCCTTCGTGATTGAGTAGCACAACTCCGTATGTCGCTTCTCCCGTGTGTTGTCTGTAGCCCGCGTCGAAGTAACACCTGGGCCGGTCGTGTGGGTCGCTCTCCGGCAACACGGTGGCATGAGGCTGGTAACTCGCACGTCCCAGCCTGGTGAAGGCTTCCTCGGCCATCACCGCCCTCCTCACCGTGGATGTGGGCCGTGGCAAGCTTCTTTCCCATAATGCCGAGTTCCTTGCTAGCCACAAATAATATAGAATCCCAACAGCCAGCCGTACCTGCCCTTCCGTCAACGAGTCCAGCACGCCTATGAACCATGATTGGAAATGATTAGTCAGAATATTTGTGACAGGTAATCCCGAAATATTCCAAACCATTTTAGAGTAATCACATAAAATCAGTGCATGCATAATATTCTCATGTGTAGTGCCACACATGAGGCATATAGGATCCACCTCCACTCGTTTAATAATTAAATTATCAGTGGTGGGTAGTATGCCAGACACAACCCTCCATAGAAAGATTTTCCATTTGGGTGGTACTCGTAATTTCCACAATGTAACCCATTTATAAGTCCCTGGGTTGTCAGAATAATCTCCCATAATTCGCCTATAGGCATTCTTCACCGTGTATACTCCTTGTGTGTCCCCCATCCAATACCATGTGTCATCATAATCTGGGCTTACCGGTATTCTTGAGATTCGGGTCACATCCTCAGGAATAAATAAATCATTGAGAATATGTGGATCCCAGGTACCTGTATCTTAATCTATCAGGCCACTCACTAATGCCCCTCGTAACTCCTTAGGCATGTGTGTTTGAACCAAAGGGCTAGGATCATCAGATAACCAAGGATGTCCCCATATCAATGTATCCCTACCGTTTCCAATCTTTCTGCGCACCCCGGCGCAGACTAGATCATGGGTGGCCATAATACTACGCCAGCAGTGACTTGGGTTATTCCCTATGGTAGCATCAACAAAAGTGGTCGTAGGATAGTATCGAGCCTTATAAATCCTTGCTACCAAAGTGGTGGGTTCCGTAAGAAATCTCCATGCCTGTTTTCCTAGCATGGCCAGATTAAATGCACGAAGGTCCTTAAAACCTAATCCTCCATATTTTTTAGGGATACATAATTTATCCCAAGCTTTCCAATGTATTCCACGATCTGTACCTGTCCCCCACCAATATTTGTTCATAATACGCTGTATAGACAAACACACTGATTCAGGCAACAAAAAAACACTCATAGAAAAAGTAGGCATAGACTGAGCCACACTTTTTAAGAGCACATCCTTCCCAGCCTGTGAGAGCAATTTTTTGTTCCATGATCCAATTCTCTGCCTGATTTTATCTTCTATATATGCAAATACAGTCCTTTTATTTCTTCCTATAAAGGAAGGAAGCCCAAGATATTTTCCAAAATTGGATGCCAGTTCCACTCCCAAACACCACGCCACCTGCTCTCTATGCGCCATCTGGGTATTTCTGCTAAAACAAATACTTGATTTATTAAAGTTCACCATTTGGCCAGACAATTTCTCATATCTAATTAGGCACTGCTTAATAACAGCTGCTTCCTGAATATTCGCTTTGAAAAACAACAGGCTGTCATCTGCAAAAAACAAGTGTGAGACCGGTGGTGCCCCTCTGGCCACCCTACATCCATGTATAGCCCCATCCATCTGTGCTCTCTGCAATAACATTGAAAGTCCCTCCGCACAAATAATAAATAAGTAGGGAGAAAGAGGATCTCCCTGCCTGAGCCCACGAGTTGGGGTTACACATCCACCCACCTCCCCATTTACCATAATTGAATATCTTACTGTGGTAACACACAACATAATAAGACGAATCCAGTGATCATCAAAACCCATAACAGTCATCATCCTCCTCAAGAAAGGTCATTCCATTCTGTCATAAGCTTTTGACATATCCAGTTTTAGCGCACTCCACCCCGCACGGCCACACTGTTTTCTATGTAAATAGTGCCCCACTTCCGCTGCTACCAAGATATTATCTGTAATTAAACGCCCCGGGATAAAAGCACTCTGGGAGTCTGAGATTATTCCTCCCATCAACGGCTTCATCCTATTTGCAATCATCTTCGCCATTATCCTGTAAACAACATTGCTTAACGCAATTGGCCTCATATCTGCAACTGTCTCAGGTAGTGTTTTCTTAGGGATTAACACTATATTAGTATCATTTAATCCCTCTGGGAAGACACATGAATTTAAAGAATCTGTTATAAAACGTGTAACATCATCCCCCACAACACTCCAGAAATGCTGATAGAATCCCGGATTCATTCCATCCGGGCCCGGTGCCTTATCAGGAAACATTTGATAAACTGCCGCCTTAACCTCATCCGCCTCATAGGGCCGTATCAACAGTGCATTCTGTTCTTGAGTAACTCGGGGACTAAAGTTATCAAACAACGGATCTGAGCAACTAGAATTATCCGAGGTAAAAATATTTGTATAATAATCCAATATTACTGCTTTCATTTTGTCCCCCTCAACCCATGAATCATCATTATCTTTAATACGTACAATGAAATTCTTTTTCCTACGGGCAGAGGCATACCTGTGGTAAAATTTTGTGTTGGCATCTGCTCCCCGGAGCCAGTGTTGCTTCGCCCGTTGCCTCCAAAATATATCTTCCTGGGTCTCTAGCAGATTCAGCTGATCATCAATCTGCCGGAATTCGGCTAATGCCGCCTGGTCCCTCCGATTGCGGATAGCTTCCTGTCTTCGTCGCAGCTGGTCAATACGTTTTCCAAACTTATGAAAACGTTCACCACCCCATCGCATGAGTCTCTCTCCACAATATCGCTGGCACCCAAGCAGTCCCTCAGTTTTCCCATCCTGCCAGGCCGTCTCCACAACCTCCTTACAGCCTTCATCCAAAAGCCAGGCCATCTCGAATCGAAAACCCCTCGGGCTCCCTTTCCTCGGAATGCATGGTGCATTAATGTTGAGGAAAAGAATCGAGTGATCCGAAGCTCTAGTTCGTATATTCTCCAGCCATGCATTACGATTAATATCATTCCAACTCGTCGTTGTCAATACCTTGTCCAGTCTTTCCTCAATCCAATTCTGCGTGCCTTTTCCTTTCTCCCATGTGAACTGATGTCCCCTCATGGGCATTTGGGCCAACCCACACTCATCAATAGCCTCCCCAAAGCCGCGTAGAAGACTATCAGGATACGGGTTACCTCCTCTCTTCTCGTGCTGGAACAAGAGATTATTAAAATCTGCCACCACTACCCACGGCAGTGTGGACCTACCCCTTAATGTGTGCAACAAATTCCATGAATCTCTCTTCTCGTGCCATTTCGGGTAGCCATAAAAACATGTCATTCGCCACCGCTTCCCCTCCACCTGCACTTCCACATCCACGTGGTTTTTAGAATAACTCAATAACTGCGCCGTATTATTCTTTTTCCACAAAAGAGCCATACCACCACTCATTCCGTCGTTATCAACATAAAATAACCCCTCATACCCAAGACTAACACGAACCCGCTCTGCATGTATCCGTGCCACCTTAGTTTCCATTAAGAACAAAAAATCCGGCTTCCTTCGGGACCCCAGGTCCACTATCTGTCGAACTGTTTGTGGATTGCCCAAGCCACAACAGTTCCAGCTCAATGTACTCATGAGAACGGGCGGGGCTGTGCAACAGCTCCCGCCATGGACAAGTTTTTTGAACCCTCTCGCATAACCACATCCTCTCCCTCAAACTCCGTTCCCCGCCCTCCCCTTTCGGCTTGCCTGCGTCTTTTCCCTGTGGCCTCCACCTGCTCCTCGGCCTCCATCCCACCCCGTACGGGTACGGCGCCACTCGGCCGTGTAGCTACCACCCCGGTCACCCCGCTCCCCATCTCTATCGGACGTGGTCTCCCGCTAACCGGCACAAGCCAGTTATCCCCAACCGCTCTAGGAGCGCTCCGGGATCCACCAGCTCGCATATCCGGACCATACGGGTACCGCTCCAAAGGGATTCCAGAGTCTCGCGCCTTAATGCAAAAAGTGTATAGATGTCCCATTAATCCACAGAAAAAACAGAACCTGTGTAGCCGTTCATAGCGAAACGTTACCCAAGCCGTGGTCTTATCCCTCTTCAGCAGCTTCATTCGTCGTCGTAACGGCTTATCCACCGAAATAGAAACCCTAATCCGGTGAAAAGTCAACCACGGGGCCCCTTCGAATCGATCATCATGTTTCACAAAGGTGCCAATGAAATTTCCAGCTTGCTCTAACACCGTCTGAGATGTATATCCTAACGGCATATCGTGTAACTGTACCCACATATCAATTGTGTTCAACGGAACCTCCCCGGGGGGAATATTTGGCGGCACCTCTCTGCAAACCAAGGCGTTATTTTCAAATGCCCAAGGTCCTCCATTCAAAACATAATCCACGTCCGTTCTATGAAAGAAAACGAACAAGAACACACCCCTTTGGATCTCCGTAACCTGAACCCCTCTGACCGGTTGCCAAACGGATGCTAAAACCTGACGCATAAACTCTAGTTTCACCATCTTCTGAGTTAGGAACCTCTCCACAACCTTCCACGTCTCCTCCACATCTGCCTCGGCTTGCCCTACTTCGTCCCCAACCGGCGCAAAAGTCGTGTCCTCCTCCTCCAGCGTCCACTGTGCCCACTGTTCGGTCACCACAGCGACGCCATCTTCTCCGTCGCTCGTCCGCATGTCTGGTTCTGGCTGCACTGTCGCCATCGGAAAGCTCGTCGCGTGAAGCTCGAATGCCGGCAGTCGCCGGAAAGCAAGAAAACGTAGCAAAACCCTAGGAAACCCTAGTATGGAGGCAAAAACCCTAGAGAGAGTCTAGAGAGAAATTTGTTTTTTAAATGGGTATAGTCCATAGCGTTAGAATAGTTTGATTTTATTCAAATTTATTATTCATTGTTAAAATTAAAATTATCATAATACACTTAATTATAATAAAATAATGTTCAAGGATAAGAAACATATAATAAAATATAATTTGAAATCTTTGAAATGAATAATCCACTTCAAATATTGAATGAAATCATCAATATCAATTTTTATTTTAATTGCACATATTTCATAAATTTTCATAGCAAATGAAAATAATAATTAAATAAAAAAATTTTAAAAATAAATAAAATGCTCATATTTCTTTTTTATATGTAAAATTTAATAACATTAATAGTTTCTAATAATATTTTTTTATTACATGTTCAAATTTATATTTTCTAATGCAATTATTTATTTACTAATCTTTTATTTGTGTTTATAATATATTTTTCAGAAATAATAATTATACTCTTATTTTTATACCGTGCATCGCACGGGTAAAATACTAGTAGGAGTAAATGCAATAATACACATACTCATTATCAAATTAAATACAAAAATCCTTTCAAAAAAAATTAAATACAAAAATAAAATAAATATATATTTTTTGCAAAAAACGTAAAACAATTGAAGATGAAAAATTGAACTAGAAATGAAGAAGAATATAGAAAAATTTGGCAAGATAACTGAGAAATGAATGACAGTATAGTACCAAGTTTAATAGAGGATGACGATGATTCTTCCCCTCAAAACCCTCCATAAACCCTCGGAGCTTGCTCGGCGAACTGAGTTACATCCTCTTCTTAATCTCTCATCTGACCAAATTCAGAAAATATCGGCGGCGAAGGTGGCGCACCCACCACAAAACACAGTAGGTTTCGTCTATTACTCCCGCTGCGCTATCATTCTTTCAAAAGATTCCGTATATGCAAATTTTACGGCGTCGAATTCTTCTCTCCTTCTCTCCGGTTGCCAGTAGCCTGAAATATGGCAAACTCATCGGGAATGATAAAGAGAAATGACAAATTTTCCCTCACACTTAACGGCCATTTAACAGCGAACATAAGGGAAGGATCATGAGTGGTTATTTTTTAAAACTTGAAGGATGTCTCGTGGTCGTTTTAAAGTCGGATGACCACACCAAGTAAAATGCTAATACTCGGAAGACCATTGGAGGTATTAACTCTAATAAATTAATATCACGACCAAACTAAAACCTTAATTAATTTAAACTAACAAATAATTTACCAACACACTAATTTACTTACACTTTATGTGTTTTTGGATCATTTTCCACACAGTTATGTGAAACACGGTCTAGGCAATAATAATTAATTCTATACATATGTACATAGGTAAGTGACCATCCAATTCATTGGATAATCTTTTCTCAAGATTCTCTCTATATTTTTTAGCAAAATTCATATTTATTTATTTAGGAATATTATATTCTCAAATTTAATATCACATCTACCTAACAATTTGCGTCCTCTACTTTCAATATAACTAGAAATAGTCCTTTGACTATTAATTTTGTTCCAAATTTGATCGTTCAGTTAAATATCTATTTAATAAATATTAAATTTAAGCATAATAATGTATAAATTAGCTTGTTGTTGGAGATGGACAAATTGAGTTGATAAATTTAATGCATTAAGTTCATCATTGTGAAGAACTAACATTTTTTACATTATTACTCTTTAAATTTAATGTTTATTAAAATAATATTTAACTAGAGGACCAAATTTGAAAAAAAAAATCAGTAGTCAAGAGATCGGACCACTTATGGTTAATTTAAAAGTCAAAATTTGTAAAGATCGATAGTCAAGCCGAATCGTGAAAACGTTCAAAGCTTTTCATGCCTATACGGGTTGGAAAATATAATATATTCTCATATGATTCTTGTGTAAATGTTTGCTCGTATATTCAAGTAATATAGAGAAGAAGAAGACGGAAGAAAGTAGAGAATCTACAACCCAAAAACCTCATCCATTAGATCACCGTCAAAATACAGATACAACATGGGTAATACATGATCCGAGAAAGTCGAGTAATTGCCATATTTTTTTGATGTACCAGTCCAATCCACCCGGTTCGCTCCGAGAGGCACAGAAGCTGGCCTAGAGAATCATCACTTGCCACTTGAGCTATACCCTGTTGGGTTTAATTGCCATATTAATTAATTAATATATTAACAACATTATACTCCTATTTAATTATATATATATATATTTTATTTAATACAAAGGAAAAGGGGCATACCCATACAATATACACCTACATTAAAGCTCGAAACCTAGACCTCCCACATAAGGGAGCAATACAATACCAGTGGGCCACAAGTCACTTGGTTTAATTAATTTTATATATTTCATTCGATTAATATAATAAGTCTTAATTAATGTCATTTACAAATTAATTTTTTATAATATTTAATTTACATATTTAGAAACCATATGAAAAATACTACTCTGTATTAAATACGAAACTTAAATTTAAAATTTATAAGAAAATATGTATAATAATAATAAATAAATAAATAAATAAAATAAAATAAAATAAAATAAAAGAATCATTTGGCAATCCAGTTATAAAAAATTTGGAGTTAACCTGTTAAAAATGTTAATTGCTCTTCTTCTTTTTTTTTTTTCCAGGTTCAGTGGTTTATTTGGAGGTTATTCGTGTTGGGTGGTTAATTGCTTTTTTTTTTTTTCCAATTAGTTCAGTGGCTATTTGTACTTTATCCTTAAAAAAAATACGGTGGCATTATGGTTATTTTGTGTAAAGTCACAACTTAAGGTGCGTAAGTTTAAAGTTTAAGGTGTGTAAGTTTATACCTTATGATGCGTAATTTTATAACGTTAGGTGTGTAAGGTCACAACTTAAGGGGCGTAAGTCAAAAACTTAAGGTGTGTAATTTTATAGCTTAAGTTGCGTAAGTTTTTATCTTAAGGTGCGTATGTTTAGAGCTTAAGGTGCATCACTTTCTAGTTTAAGATGCATCAATTTAACTCTGAAGGTGCATAAGTTTATAGTTTAAGGTGCGTAAGTTTATAGCTTAAGGTGCGTATGTTTAAAGCTTATGGTGCGTAAGTTTATAGCTTAAGGTGAGTAAGTTTATAGTTTAAGGTGCGTATGTTTATAACTTAAGGTGCATAATTTTGTAGCTTAAGATGCGTCACTTTCTAGTTTAAGATGCATCGATTTAACTCTTAAGGTACTTATGTTTAAAGCGTAAGGTGCGTAAGTTTATAGCTTAAGGTGCGTATGTTTAAAGCTTAAGGTGCGTAAGTTTATAGCTTAAGGTGAGTAAGTTTATAGTTTAAGGTGCGTATGTTTATAACTTAAGGTGCATCATTTTGTAGCTTAAGATGCATATGTTTAAAACTTAAGATGCGTCACTTTCTAGTTTAAGATGCATCGATTTAACTCTTAATTAAGGTACTTATGTTTAAAGCATAAGGTGCGTAAGTTTATAGTTTATGGTGTGTAAGTTTATACTTTAAGGTGCGCGCGTCAATTCGAGACACTTGATCATTTGCATCTATGTTTTTAGGAAGTGCATTTAAAAAAATAAAAATTCCTTCACTTTGAAATGTTGATCTAGATTTGATCAACAGTTCAGATCTCACCCATTTTTCACCTGGGAGAAGCTTTGCACGTGAATCATCTTTTATATATATATATATATATATATATATATATATATATATATATATATATATATGTATGTATGTATATATATATATATGTGTGTGTGGGCATGCTCAGGTAAGAATGACCACCTATGAGAGAAATAAGAACCACTCACAACCATCCACGTGTCTAGATCAATGAATCAGGTGTAATTAAAAAAAAAAAAACTGATATTTTCGTAAATAATTCGAACTTTGGTGCAAGTAAAATGTGCTACAAGTGCAAGCAACTGGTGTAAGATAATGCATTTTATAAAGTTAGAATAATATAATTTATATGTTAGAATAATGTATTTATATTATGAGTTAGAATAATATATAATATACTTTATGTGTTAGAACAATGAAATTTCTAGGATAAAGATAATGTATTTTATAAGTTAGAATAATATACTTTATGTGTTAGAATAATGTATTTCATTAATTAGAATAATATATTTTATGTGTTTTGGGATCGTTTTCCACACAATTGTATGGACCACGATCTAGACAATAATGATTAATTCTATACATAAGGTAAGTGACCATCTAATTCATTGGATTATCTTTGCTCAAGCTTCTCTCTATATTTTTAGCAAAATTCATATTTATTTATTAACGAATATTATATTCTCTAATTTAATATCACGTCTACCTACCAATTTTCGTCCTCTACTTTCAATAATATAACAATAAATTTAATGTTTATTAAAATAATATTTAACCAGATGACCAAATTTGAACAAAATATATATCAGTAGTCAAGAGATCGGACTACTTATAGTTAATTTAAAAGTCAAAACTTGTAAAGATCGATAGTCAAAAGTTCATTTAAGAGACCATTGTTGGAAATATGGTACCAATATAGGGAAAAATATAATTCAGTATCTTTTTCGAAACAAATATAAATTCATTTTTAGAAAATAGAATCCGTTGGATATACGGAGTATACTAGTTTACCATAAACTTAACCAATTACACAACATAAATACCTCGGCTCAAATCATTGTCATCACCAGACAAAAAAAAAAAATGGTAAAAGAAAATATTGAGTTGAGAAAATGGGTTTCAGCTTGTTTTCTCATCCTAGGCTGTGTCTTTTTGTAATACTTTTTGTGTCTGTGTCTGTAGTTAATGGTGGCCATACCTATCATATCACTAATTATGGTGCCAAGCCAAATGGAAAAACTGACAGCAGCAAGGTATATATATTTATCCCTGTAGGGGATTGCATTTCATACATGCATAGAACTCTCTCCACTTCCATAAGAGCTGTACTCATATATCCATCACTCCATAGTTGCAACTAAGGGTTTACACTAGAAGAATCAGTGCAAAGTTTGTAACCCCAAGTTAGCTAATGATATAAACTTGTCACTATAAAGTCACGAGTTTGAATTCCAGCTTTCTTTGTTAAACTAATCAGTTATGGGCAACTTCTATTGATTTACCTCCTTGTAGTCCTTTACGGGTTAGGATTACAAGGAGGAGTAGTTTACCCATTGTAAATCCTCAAGTAGTGATTGCAGGTTTCTTTCGTCACCTTGAAATATTTCACTCTGATCATCTGATTTGTACTTTCAATATATATATATATATATAGGCATTACTGGCTGCATGGGCACTTGCATGCAAAGATAGCGGCAGCACAGTGGACATTTCAGGCGGGGAGTTCTTACTGAATCCGGTGAGGTTAAGCGGTCCATGCGCCGGCCCGATAACGTTTGCTGTGTGGGGCGTTTTGAAGGCTCCGGAAAAGACTTTCCTCGACAGCTCGGACTGGATACTGTTTGAGGATCTGCAACGGTTAACCGTCACCGGGAACGGCGTTTTAGATGGTCAGGGTGCATACGCCTGGAGTGTGAACAATTGCAAAGTTAACCCCAACTGCGAACCTTTTCCTACGGTATGTATATACATTCATTTAATTTTCCTAGATATACTTGCTAATATCCCGCATTTCTTAATTGGATTACTTTTACATTTTTCTTTATAAATTATGTTGGCAAGTAATTGTTACTTATAAGGAAAAAATGTATTATTTTTGCATGATTAGTATTATCTTTAATTTTTCAGTATAAATATTATATTTGTCTCTCGAAAAAGGATTCGTGAGACGGTCTCAAACACGTTTCTGCTTTCTTAATTATATAAATATAATTCTAATACTTACTTTTTTTTCTTGAATTATTGATGTTTAGAATTTGAAATTCGAAAATGTCATTTATGGACGTATTGAAGGGATAACTTCACGGAATAGTAAATTTTTTAACATTAAAATCGTCGAAAGTCAACACGTGGAGATTGAAAATATAAGAATAACGGCGCCGGCGGATAGCAAAAATACCGACGGAATTCACATCGGCCGGTCACAATTTGTGCAAATCAATAATGTGGATATTGGGACAGGGGACGATTGCATTTCGTTAGGGCCAGGAACCACAAACGTTGTGATCAGTCAGGTGAATTGTGGCCCTGGCCATGGCATTAGCATTGGAAGCATAGGAGAAAATGAAAATGAAGAAGATGTGAGTGGAATTATTGTGAAGAATTGCAATATCACAGGCACCACAAATGGGCTTAGGATCAAAACATGGGCACCTTCTCCTCCCAGCAAGGTCTACAACATTACCTATCAAGACATTAGTTTGAATGGTGTTAAAAACCCGATTCTCATCGATCAACACTACTGTCCCAACGACCAATGCCAACATCAGGTATAGCTCCCTAATTTAGTATATAGTATTTGAAGGAATAAATAATGTGAGTATTATGTTCAAAGTGGACAAATCTCTTATGCGCACTTGTATTTGGGAGTGTGGGGCCCAAGAATTAAATTGAATTAATTAATTAATTAATATTTAATATTTAATGTGTGTGTACGATATGATCAAACAGGGGGAATCATCAGTTGAAATCTCAGACATCAGATACTTAAACATTTATGGGAGCTCCCAGGACGAGTTGTCTGCAAAATTCAATTGCAGCGGAAAAGTGCCGTGTAAAGACATAAAGATCAAGAGCTTGAATATAGTATGCAATGGTCATCAACCCACGAAAGCAGCTTGCTACAATTTTAATGGGAAATTTGATCATTGTCAGTGTCCAAATCGTTGCGGCTGAGATGATGTTAGTTGTATGTGGTAGCTTAGCATAGATACATAAGGTAGCTTATTTTTCTACATCTATTTATTCGGGTTCTTGAACCTGGTATTACTAATAATAAAATTGGGGTTTTTAGTTCATCTTTTTTTTTTTTGAGTGCTACTGACTCTATTACAATGTAGTATCTGTTTATAAGTTTTAAAATAATTTTTAATGAACATTATTCACGGTAATATATATATATATATATAGGAAAAAGTTCCCGTGCGGCAGACACTTCCCGTGCGGCGGTGCGGCGGGATTACAGAATACACCAACAGTGTTATCAACATGCACCAACAGTGTAAGGGAAACGCACCACAATGAAATGCAAAAAAAATCACAGAATACACAACAGACCCAAAAAATACACCATATAACTCATCACACCCCAATAGTGTATTTCCAAACACTGTATGGTGTTTTTTCTCACGCCTAATGGTGTATTTTTGGTGATGCGTGCCTAATTTGTGTGTATTTTTATGGTGTATTTTTCTAACGTTAATGGTGTATATTTGTTGAACTATTGGTGACGCCGCACCGCCGCACCTAAGGACACCGCCGCACCTGAACTCGCCTCTATATATATATATATATATATATATATATATATATATATATATATATATATATATATATATATATATATATATATATATATATATATATATATGTTGGTCCCGATAGGGTGGTGAAAGTCTAGAGGGGGGGTGAATAGACTTTCAAGATTTTTCAGATTAAATAACTCTTTGGTAACTTCAACTCTAAGTAACAAGTAAATAGAGCAAGTTTGTACTGCACAGCGGAATAATAGTAAAGAGTTATGCCCAACTAGTAAATTAAATGTGCAGGTATAAGTAAGTTAGGTACAAATGATATGTAAAGTGACAGAGATATCTTGAATATGTAGAGGAGATGGTTCACTCAATATATAATGACAATATTCAAGATTGTAAATAAATTAAATATCGTATCACGTCGAACGTGTGACGAATGTTACATGCAACACGTCAAACTTGCTTAGAATAAATCACTATTTAAGCTCGAGAAGTTTGAGTCACATGCATACGTGAGAACACACTAAACCCGGATGATTAAGATTAACTGTGAATAGTAAACGGGTTAGTCGGATGAGATAGATAGATATAGCAAATAAAGTAAGTGCGGTATGTAAATGAGAGAGGCAATTTATAGTGGTTCGGAAGTGGCGTAATCTTCCTAGTCCACTTTTCTCCTTTCACGTCTAGGAGAAATTCACTATTTTCCACACACAGTTACAATAGTGAACAAGTGCTACACAGGCACTTCCTCCGGATGTCTTGCACACAGCTACACCCTGCTCCGAGTGTCTCGCACACAGCTACACTCAACTCCGAGTATTTCGCACACAACTATACTCAACGCCAACTAAGTGTCTTGCACACAGCTACACTTAGCAACTACGAGTGATTTGCACACAGCTACACTCACTAGAGTATTTTTCCACACAGCTATACTCTTTCTACAATTTTACAAATACAAGGATTTGTATTTCTCTCTCCAACTAGATTTGAGACTATTCAGACTAAGTCTCTTAGAATATTTGAGCACTAGCACTTTTGAATTTTGGTGTGTATTGCACTTCTATCTCGTTCACATCTATCTCTGCACACCCTTTGTCTTCAAATCTTCATGACTTTTTATAGTCAATCAAATATATCCGTTGGAGTGGGATAATTTGATATTTGAATTTTGAATCTTCATAGCCTGATATTGTTGACAGTAGTAGATCTTCAATTTTGATTTGATTTGTCAACTTGTCTGACAAAGTAATTATTTTTAGCACAACTTTGATTTTCTAGTTGTTTCTAAAAATATTACTTTAATTGTCAATTTGAATATCCAACGAATCTTTGAAATAAATTCATCTGATAGAATTTATTTCTAGGATAAGTTTTTATATTCAAGCCTTCATAAGTATTTTTCCGTTCTGATCAAATGTCTTTCAGGCAATTTTGGAGTCTTGTGGCATGTGGGTGGACTTGGAGTAAATTCCTTCGAATTTATCCAATTTCTGATCATCTTGCTCTTTTGCCACATTGTGCTCCTTTGACTTGAACATCGTGCTTCTTTTGATACATTGTGCTCTTGTGACAGCATTGTGCTTCTTAGACAACATTGTGCTTCTTCACATTGTGCTCCTTAGCAGAATTGATCACATTGTGCTCCTTAGCAGAATTGATCACATTGTGCTCCTTTGGTGAGCATCGTGCTCCTTCGGACACATTGTGCTCTTTTGGTGAGCATCGTGCTCCTTTAGCACACATTGTGCTCTTTTGATGAGCATCGTGCTCCTTCGAACAGATTGTGCTCCTTTAGCACACATTGTGCTCTTTTGAGCACACA
Organism: Ipomoea nil; assembly: GCF_001879475.1. Taxonomy (NCBI): domain Eukaryota; kingdom Viridiplantae; phylum Streptophyta; class Magnoliopsida; order Solanales; family Convolvulaceae; genus Ipomoea; species Ipomoea nil. Next base: position 3,886,354 of record NW_017618421.1, on the reverse strand, counting down.
TCGAGCTCCTTCAAAAATCTGCCTTAGTAAAAATATAGGTCCTTGGGGGGAATCAATCTCAGGTGTGATCGTTTAGAGTAAAGACCTCTACCATTTCACCGTTAGGCTCATCCGGTCATTTCTTGCAACATCATTGCTTTATGCTTCTTTCACGGATGAATGCTCGTAGGACCAAAATTAATTTCTCAAATTAATTTTGTTCTTCCTATGGTAGATTTCTTCTGATTTCAATATTCTGATTTATGATGCTTGTACTAAAGACCTAAAGACCAAGGGGATCTAAAGATACATTTGGCTCATCAAAACTTACAAAAATATTCCTATCAATTTTCCCCCTTTTTGATGACGCCAAAACCTATACTCAGTCATTTGGCTTGACTTTTAAAAACAATCATTTTTCAAAAGATTTTATTAACTTAGACATAGCCAAGATGAGTTTAACAAATGATTTTGACTCTAGGAAAGGTATTTTTAGCCACTATATTCCTATTTCGCATTTTTGGAATTTTAATGATAATGAATTTTTGCATTTTTCCAATTCATGCGATTTGATACACTCTAAGCTAAAAATGTTACCTTTCAAGACAAATAATAAAATTAAGAAACAACTTAATAGCATCATAAACAGATAATTCAAATCATTCCAAATTGTTTCATGGGTTCATGTACCCGTGGACCACAAAAATTGTACCAATCATACAAATCATCTAATCACTTTGTTTCTCTTTTCCTTGAGCACATTGTTAATATGGTTCTGAACATCAACGAAATTGTCACTAATGGCAAAGTTGTTGCATACCTGCCCAACTGAATAGTAGTTGAAAGCTTCAATGATGTTGTTTCCGGGCAGTATACCTTCTTCATACCATATGATGCACTCTTCTAGACTTTTTCTATCATGTAGCTCGGCATCATTGACTTTGATGTAGTCCCTTAGAACCATAATCATCAAGGCTCTAGCATAGCTTTGAATTCTTCTGAAGTTTTCACTTGAAACCCACATGTTTTGATCACTGGGACCACTTTTCTTCATTCCTTTTGGTAGATCATTCAAAATCACCAACTTTGGCATTTCAACTCTACCATCTCTCGGTGTGGATTCCAAATAAAGAGCTGCACGGTTGTACCAATTTATTTGCTCAATGTTTCCCCCTGCACACACAATATCACGAAAAGAACGGTTAGTGGTATTTGCACTGCTTGATCCTCCTGGACTGCCAGCTTCACCACCACCGAACCAATACTCCAATCCTCCTTTTCTTGGTGCATTTCTTCCAGCAGATCTGCCTCCTCCACCTCTACTACTGCTTGTGCCAACATTTCTGCTAGCCATGGCAGTCATCATCATCTCAATCATGCTCTCCAAATGACTGAATCTCTCTTCCCCCTTTTTGGCGTAATCAAGAAGTGTATGAACCGATTCACGAAGAGATGAAATGGATTCGGAAATATTCTCATATGATCCCCGAAGGCAGCCCACTTTGGTGTTAACTGAGATGAGATCCGTGTGGACATCACTAATCTGCTTTTCATGTTGATGAACAACATTAAGAATACCTTGGCTTTGGTTCACGGCAATTGCTTCATTTGCCTTTCCAGAATTCTTGAGGATTTGTGAAAGTTGAATATAGAACTCATTGAGTTGCCCTTTGACATTGTTATTCAAACTTCCAACTTGTCTTTCAAGTGCTTGGTGGGTATCAATCAAATGTTGTTGACTTCTCCGATTTTCATCAAAAGATGCTTCGAATTTTCCACCTTGAATATTGACAACTTGATCCACATGAGTGTAGATCCCTTGAAACATGTTCTCCATTCGGTCAACAAGGCTTAAGACAACTTTCTCCAGATTTTCTAACTTCTCATTTGTAGGTGTGCCATCAAGTTCTTGCTCTTCTCGGGATGAGGGAAAACACCTTGCTCCTTCTTGAGCAAAATCGGCTTCAAGCATGTGAGATTGGGCTTGATTTTCCACTATATTTCCTTCCCTTTCCGGAGTAAGTAACACGTGAGTGTCACCATGGGCACTTTCTGCATTAATAGATTGAATTTCCTCCGTATGTTGACTAGCTTGCATGGCATTTTGGTCTTGACTTATTTCAGTGAGATTTAACACACTCACATCATATAAGCCACTATCCATCAAGTGTACACCATACGTGACATTTTCTTCAACATCCCTTGTCACAAATTCGGCCATATCAATTAAGAAATCTTCTTCAGTAGGCAAATCACCTTGAACAGTGCAGTCAACAGTACCTTCGGCTAATTTGGCTTTTAATTTGTTCACAAATGCTCCATTTACCGTAGACAACAAGGTTGCATGGCAAACATCAAAATTGCCAATCCAATTTAGTGAAAACAATTCTTCTTCATGCATACTTGGTCCTTTATTCATCAACTCATCATAAGGACCAAGTCTCCATTTTCTCCAACTTAGGACTCTACGGTATTCATTCACTAATACACAGTCTAATCCTTCAACTTGATGAATCTCCTCATTCAACATTGTTTCCAATTCGGCAATTTGGGAAAAAGGATTTAAGAGACTTTGGCTTGCATTTGGGTTAAGACATGTGGTAGGATTTTGGCTTGTGGTAGGGTTAAGGCTTGAGGTAGGGTTATGGCTTGTGTTTGGATTTTGGCTTGATGTAGGGTTTTCATGGGATTGAGAGGGTAGACCAAGAATTTCTGCAACTGGTCTTTTCTAGCTGGGATACCTCTCGGCTTCCTTTTTCTTTTGGAATTTAGATCACTCATCACTTCATGATCTTTAAACAAGATTCTATTACTCCCAAAAGGCTTCTTTGACCTCATAGTCAACCCTTTTCCTTTGATAATCTCACCAATGAGCAAACCGAACCCTAATATACGGTTGAACTTCCCATTCCTTATTTTTGCACCTTTCACAAAGTGTGCAATTCGGCTCAAGACAAGCTTACTCCAATCACCCTTAACCACATTCATGATAGCATGTACATAACCAATTCTTACGGGTGAAATATCTTCCATGCTATTTAATTTGCACAATACACATTTGTAGAGAATTTTAACAAGCATTTCATACTCCAACTTCAACTCAGATTTTTGACCGGAAAGATTTGGTTCGAGAGAGGCATTCTCATTCCGAATTTCTGTCCAAATTTCCGTATGATCATATAGGTGAACATCTAAGTCCAACAGTGGTTGTTCTGGACTAGATATGGGCAGTCCAAAGGTTGTGTGTAACTCGTGTTCATCAATGGTGATGAGAGTTCCATTCACGGTGGACTCAATGGTCCATCCAACAACCTTGGCATTCATATAAAACTCTGCTACATCTTCATCATAAAATCCAGAATAGGAGTAAGAACATAACCTCATTAGATTGCTTTGTTGAAGTGCATTGATGATTCTTTGTGCAAGAGGAGAGTTCTCGGCTTCTTTGAGGAATCCTTGAGGGTCAAAACTTCCTCCGGCCTTGATTCCCACTGCTAGCTTTGCAAGGTTGAGTTGTGTGGTGTGTTCTTCATTCGGTTGTGAGCTTGTATCTCCAATGGTGGCCATAATGCGATTGATATTTTTAGGAGATTTGAGGGATTGAGAATTTTTGGAAGAAGAGGTTTGTGTTTCGGCTATGGAAGATGAAAAGCTTTTGAAAATTTGAGTGTAATGGTGGCTTCTCCAACCGATTGGGTAGAAAGGAGGTGTCTTTACACAAATATCCTCACAATTAAATGTTGACTTTTAATAGGTGAGGGGTATTTTTGATATTCCAATAGCTTCCAACCTTTGACCTAACTGATAGTTAGTTTTAGGTTATATATTCTCCATCCAATTTGTCTGCTGATGTGGCGCCAAAAATTTAGATACTCGGACTGATTTTACCTGAAATAAAATTCAAAGAGCACTAAATCTGTTCGAAAATAATATGTATGTATCTACACGTTTTTATGTAGATGGAAGAAAGAGAAATTCATTCTTTCTAAACTATTTATTATGCACAACTACCATAAAAAGGTGTTCTCATTTAAGACATTCTATCATCACACCATCTTATCACTCTTAAATGGTAAGATTTGGCATATCTAGATGATTTCTACTTGTACATATGTATGAAGATATACGGTTAGAAAGACATATAAGCATTATGTGCTTTATCACAATTTAATGGATATAGGTGGACATTAAAAAGATGTGACATTTTTGCATGTGTGACACATAGGCACGAAAATTTAAATCAGATAAAGTGTCGAAATATCAGATGAAAAATTGAGCTTATAAATAGAATAGAGTTTAGAAGCTTAGCTCAATTCAATCATGCCCATTTCGTGTCTCAATTTCGAAAATCTTGATTCACACAGAGGCTTTGTGAGAATATCAGCTAATTGATTCTCGGTCGGGATATATTCGATTGATAATTCCTTCTTTTCAACATGATCCCGGATAAAATGATGTCTCACATCAATGTGTTTTGTTCTTGAATGCAACACGGGATTATGTGTTATGGCAATAGCACTTGTATTGTCACACAATATATTGACATTTTCACAATTCACGCCATAATCTTTTAGCTGTTGTTTCATCCAAAGAATTTGCGCACAACAACTTCCAGCAGCTATATATTCAGCTTCGGCTGTACTTGTAGCTATGGAGTTTTGCTTTTTGCTGAACCATGAAACCAACCTTCCCCCTAAGAACTGGCACGTTCCTGAGGTACTTTTGCGATCGATTTTACATCCTGCAAAATCTGCATCTGAGAAACCAGTTAGTGTAAAATTACCTTCTTTGGGATACCATAATCCCACATTGACTGTTCCTTTTAAGTAACGGATGATTTTCTTGGTAGCAAGAAGATGACTCTCTTTTGGCTTTGACTGGAACCTAGCACATACTCCCACTGAATAAGATATATCTGGTCGACTTGCAGTGAGGTATAGTAACGATCCAATCATTCCTCGATATTTTGTTTCGTCAACATCCTTGCCTTCATCATCTTTATCTAATCGTAAAGATGTGCTCATCGGGATCTTGATTGAGGACTTTCCATCTTGACCGAATTTCCTTATCAGATCTTTTGTGTACTTGGCCTGATTGATGAATATTCCTTCGCTGAGTTGCTTTAATTGTAGTCCAAGAAAGTAATTCAATTCTCCCATCATGCTCATCTCAAACTTATTCTGCATGAGCTTAGAAAATTTCTCACAAAGAATTTTATTAGTACTTCCAAAGATAATATCATCAACATAAATTTGTACCAATAAAATGTGATCATTTTCTTGAATTCTAAATAAGGTTTTATCAACAAGGCCTTTTGTGAAACCACAGTTAATTAGGAACGTTGATAGGGTGTCATACCAAGCTCTCGGTGCTTGTTTTAACCCATATAACGCCTTCTTTAATCTGTAGACCTTATTAATATCACCTTTTACCTCGAAACCGAGAGGTTGCTCAACGTAGACTTCCTATTCAAGTAATCCGTTTAAAAATGCACTTTTCACGTCCATTTGATAGACAGTGAAATTCTTGAATGCGGCATAAGCTAGAAATATTCTGATGGCTTCTAATCTTGCAACGGGTGCAAATGTTTCATCGAAATCTATGCCTTCTTCTTGTGAATATCCTTTTGCCACTAAACGTGCTTTATTTCGAATGACGATTCCATCTTCATTAGCTTTATTCCGAAAGACCCATTTTGTTCCAATTACATTGTAATTTTCAGGTCTTGGAACTAATTCCCATACGTCATTTCTCTTAAACTGTTCAAGCTCTTCTTGCATTGCATTGATCCAATCTGGATCACTTAGTGCTTCTTCAATGCTTGTGGGCTCCACCTGAGAAAGAAAACAAGAGAATAAAGAATTTATACTTGAGGACCTTGTTTTTACTCCTTCTCGTGGATCTCCAATTACTAGCTCTGGAGGGTGATTTTTGAGCCATCTCAAGTCAGGTTGTAGATTGCATGGGCTTTCCATGTTTCCCTGTTCAGTAGGTAAATTAGAGGTAGACACATTTTGCTCATCAGATTGATCTCCAATTTGTGTATTGACTTGAGAGTTTTGATTTTCAACGTGTGCATCTTCATTGGCTTCCACGTGTTCTTCACTATTGCAATCAATGTCCAATTGCTCCATACCCTGTACAATTTGATCTTTAAAAGATATGTCAGCATCATTAAATGATTTTTCAACTTGACAAATCTCCTTATCATTTTTGTTGTTTTGGGTTTCCTTTATATGAGCTTCATCAAATGTGACATGAATTGATTCTTCTACCACCATTGATTTCTTGTTCAATACTCTGAATGCTTTACTGGTAGATGAATATCCCAAAAATATTCCTTCATCTGCACGCTCATCAAAAGTCTTTAGATATGTTTTACCATTATTAAGAATAAAACATTTGATACCAAAAGTATGGAAATAGTTGAGTTTAGGTTTTCTCCCTTTCCATAATTCGTACGGAGTCTTATTGTAAGACTTATGTATCAAGCTCCGATTTTGTGTGTAGCAAGCGGTGTTGATTGCTTCAGCCCAATATCTTTTGGGTAGCTCGGCTGACGTAATCATCACTCGTGCGGCTTCCTTTAGCGTTCTATTTCTTCTTTCGGCTACACCGTTTTGTTGAGGTGTACGTGCGGCAGATAGTTGATGTAGAATTCCTTGGGAATTGCCGTAGGCTTCAATCACTTGATTCACGAACTCAGTTCCACGATCCGTTCGGATTTTTGCAATTTTCAAGTCTTTCTCATTTTGTAGTAGCTTCAGTAGCTCTGGCAACTTTTGCTCCACTTCATTTTTCTTTTTGAGAAATATTGTCCATGTGTACCTGGAAAATTCATCAACAACAACTAGTGTATATTTCTTACCACTTAGACTTGCTGGGTCTACTGGACCAAATAGATCCATGTGTAGTAGACTTAGCGGTCTGGTTGTAGATTCTTGAGCTTTGGATTTGAAAGATGACTTGACTTGCTTTCCTCTTTGGCAAGCATCACATATTTGATCTTTCTTGTAGATAATGTCGGGCAGACCTTCAACTAATTTGTTTCTTGCTAGCTTGTTGATGGTTTTGAAGTTTAGATGATTCAACTTCTTGTGCCATTCCCAACTTGTTGCGTGTGAGTTGTTTTCTAGTAGACACACTGATTCTTTTGTTGTGTTCCAATCCACAACGTACATATTTTTCTTTCTTATTCCTTCGAGAACAACTTCTCCTGTGGAATTATTTTTCACTTGGCACTTCTCTTTGAAGAACTTTACTAGATATCCTTTGTCACAAAATTGACTTGTACTCAACAAGTTGAATTTTAGACCTTCAACAAAGGATACATCTTCGATTTTTAAACCATTTCGAAATATTGTACCGATTCCTTTTGTTATGCCGTATCGTTCATTTCCACCGAATACGACTTTTGGTCCTTCGATATTTTTAAGATTCACAAGACTTGATTTATTTCCAGTCATGTGTCTAGAACATCCACTATCGAAGTACCAAACTTCCTGCAAATGAATCAAACATTTTTAGGTACCCAACTTGACTTGGGTCCTTGGGTGTTAGTCATTTTTGGTACCCAAATCCACCTTGTACTCACTGATCTAAGTTTAGGTGATTGGTAACCATTAAACACATTATAATCATATTTGATTTTTGAAAACATTTTTTGTGTCAGTTTTTGAAAATTGACTCGATTTCTTGACACGTGGGATATAGATTGTTTGGGCCTGTGATAAGCATTAAATCTAGACTTAGTCCATGGTTTAATATTTCCAAACCAATCTTGTTTAGAGGGATAGAATCTCCCTGCCCCAATCCTCGGATTTCCCATTTTCCTTTGAGGACTTTGTGCACTAAACTCATTGGTGTATTTCCATTCAGGAACAAACTTTTGTCTTTTAATGTACTGTTTGGACGAAATATTGTTTCTTTGAGGCTTTAGTCCAACAGTGCTAATTTTGACATCAGTTTGGTAACCAATTCCTTGTCTCACTGTGCTTTCTTGACCTTTTACAAATTTTACTACTTGAACTTTATTACTTAAAGTAGTAGTAGAATTGGTCAATTTCTCGGAGGCTTGAGAACACGATGGATCATAACCAAGTCCGGTTTTATCACTTGAGGGTTTTTGCATATTTACCATTTTGTCCATTATTTTGGATGAATACGTAAATGTTGCTATAACCTCTCTGAGGTTGTGTTCTCTCACTTCCCTTGATTTACACTCTTCTTGAAGACAAATAATTTTATCTTTCAAGTCTTTTACTTCAAGTAGAGCATTTTGCAATTTTTCATTTAATTGATCCTTTTCAAGAATCAGATGATTATTGCGCTCTTTGAGTTGAGAGTGAGTGTCCATCACGGTTTGACATTCTTCCATTAAGTGAAAGAAGGACTCTCTAGAAAATGAAGAATTGACAGAGTCATAAGATTTAGATGTTACCTCATTTTCTTCATGTCCATTAGCCATAAGACACATGTCCTCGTGTGGTGCATTGTTGGAGATGCTCATGCAAAACATTGCATTGTCATCCTTTGAGGTGTCACTTTCATCACTTGAAGATTCTTCTGACTCACTTATTTCAAGTGGGTCACTGATGAGTGCTTTTCTTCTTTCTTTTAATCTTTTATCTTTGGGCTTGAATTCTTCCTGTTGAGGGTTAGTAACATTTGTATACTGACTTTTACTTACCTTGGGATATGGACAACTTGCTGCAAAGTGTCCCGGTTTTCTACAGTTGTAACACAAATTTGAATATTCCTCAATAATTTCTTTCTTCTAATTCTTCGTTGTATTCCATGATTTCCCTTGTGGATTTTTCTTGTAGTTGCTTCTCTTCATGAATTTCCTGAATTTCTTGACAAAGAGAGCAAATTGATCATTAGGCAATAATTCAATATTTTGTCCTGACCTTGAGGTTGATGGTTGCTCGGCTACAAGCGCGTTGTTCTTTTCTTCATGATCTTCCTCTAATCTTGATTTCATCTCAAATTCATAAGCTTTTAGATCACTAAAGAGCTTATCGGTTGATAGGGTTTTTAGATCCCTATGATCTCTCATGGCCGTGACCTTCATGTCCCATGTAGATGGTAAACCACGTAGAATTTTGAGTGAGATTTCTTTTTGATTAATATCTTTTCCAAGATCATTAATCTCTCCTAAGATTTTGGCAAATCTCGTTTCCATGTCGGTAATATTCTCGCCGTTTAGCATTTTGAAATCCTCGAATTTCTTTAATGCTATAGTGAGTTTATTATCTTTTTCTTGTTCGTCTCCTTCACCAATTTGAATGAGCGTTTCCCAAACTTCCTTCGCGGATTGACACTTTCGAACTTTTGGAAATATCGTGTCATCGATAGATTTAAACAAAATATCCTTGGCAATATTGTCCAAGTTATTTCTTGTTCTATCTTCACGAGACCATTCCACTTTTGGTTTTGGAATGTATTGTGGAGTTTCACTCGTTTGTTCGGATGAAGTGTTGACTTGTAAAATCACAATAGGACCACTCGTAACCACTTCCCACATTTCATCATGTAATGCGGATTAATGTACCTGCATGCGAATTTTCCAATCGTCAAATTTTTCTAGAGAAAATAATAAATTTTGGGCAAGAGCATTATCTCTTTTCATCATCTTGATTTTTCGAGATCTGTCTAGCAGTCAAAATTGACTCAAATAGACAACTGCTCTGATACCAATTGTTGGTCCCGATAGGGTGGTGAAAGTCTAGAGGGGTGGGTGAATAGACTTTCAAGCTTTTTCAGATTAAATAACTCTTTGGTAACTTCAACTCTAAGTAACAAGTAAATAGAGCAAGTTTGTACTGCACAGCGGAATAATAGTAAAGAGTTATGCCCAACTAGTAAATTAAATGTGCAGGTATAAGTAAGTTAGGTACAAATGATATGTAAAGTGACAGAGATATCTTGAATATGTAGAGGAGATGGTTCACTCAATATATAATGACAATATTCAAGATTGTAAATAAATATTGTATCACGTCGAACGTGTGACGAATGTTACATGCAACACGTCAAACTTGCTTAGAATAAATCACTATTTAAGCTCGAGAAGTTTGAGTCACATGCATACGTGAGAACACACTAAACCCGGATGATTAAGATTAACTGTGAATAGTAAACGGGTTAGTCGGATGAGATAGATAGATATAGCAAATAAAGTAAGTGCGGTATGTAAATGAGAGAGGCAATTTATAGTGGTTCGGAAGTGGCGTAATCTTCCTAGTCCACTTTTCTCCTTTCACGTCTAGGAGAAATTCACTATTTTCCACACACAGTTACAATAGTGAACAAGTGCTACACAGGCACTTCCTCCGGATGTCTTGCACACAGCTACACCCTGCTCCGAGTGTCTCGCACACAGCTACACTCAACTCCGAGTATTTCGCACACAGCTATACTCAACGCCAACTAAGTGTCTTGCACACAGCTACACTTAGCAACTACGAGTGATTTGCACACTGCTACACTCACTAGAGTATTTTTCCACACAGCTATACTCTTTCTACAATTTTACAAATACAAGGATTTGTATTTCTCTCTCCAACTAGATTTGAGACTATTCAGACTAAGTCTCTTAGAATATTTGAGCACTAGCACTTTTGAATTTTGGTGTGTATTGCACTTCTATCTCGTTCACATCTATCTCTGCACACCCTTTGTCTTCAAGTCTTCATGACTTTTTATAGTCAATCAAATATATCCGTTGGAGTGGGATAATTTGATATTTGAATTTTGAGTCTTCATAGCCTGATATTGTTGACAGTAGTAGATCTTCAATTTTGATTTGATTTGTCAACTTGTCTGACAAAGTAATTATTTTTAGCACAACTTTGATTTTCTAGTTGTTTCTAAAAATATTACTTTAATTGTCAATTTGAATATCCAACGAATCTTTGAAATAAATTCATCTGATAGAATTTATTTCTAGGATAAGTTTTTATATTCAAGCCTTCATAAGTATTTTTCCGTTCTGATCAAATGTCTTTCAGGCAATTTTGGAGTCTTGTGGCATGTGGGTGGACTTGGAGTAAATTCCTTCGAATTTATCCAATTTCTGATCATCTTGCTCTTTTGCCATATTGTGCTCCTTTGACTTGAACATCATGCTTCTTTTGATACATTGTGCTCTTCTGACAGCATTGTGCTTCTTAGACAACATTGTGCTTCTTCACATTGTGCTCCTTAGCAGAATTGATCACATTGTGCTCCTTTGGTGAGCATCGTGCTCCTTCGGACACATTGTGCTCCTTTAGCACACATTGTGCTCTTTTGGTGAGCATCGTGCTCCTTCGGACACATTGTGCTCCTTTAGCACACATTGTGCTCTTTTGATGAACATCGTGCTCCTTCAGCACATATTGTGCTCGTTTGAGCACACATCGAGCTCCTTCAAAAATCTGCCTTAGTAAAAATATAAGTCCTTGGGGGGAATTAATCTCGGGTGTGATCGTTTAGAATAAGGACCTCTACCATTTCGCCGTTAGGTTCATCCGGTCATTTCTTGCAACATCATTGCTTTATGCTTTTTTCACGGATGAATGCTCGTAGGACCAAAATTAATTTCTCAAATTAATTTTGTTCTTCCTATGGTAGATTTCTTCTGATTTCAATATTCTGATTTATGATGCTTGTACTAAAGACCTAAAGACCAAGGGGATCTAAAGATACATTTGGCTCATCAAAACTTACAAAAATATTCCTATCAATATATATATATATATATATATATATATATATATATATATATATATATATATATATATATATATATATATATATATTTGGTATACCCAGGGTTTCCACCGTCGGACACAGTGACTAATCCGCTTGCTGAATTGTAGGCACATCTTTTGGGTGGGACAGCTGGCCTGGAGATTTAAGGTTGCTCTATTCTCAAAGCCAAGGATCGAACCCTTGACCTTTGGTTAAGGATGTACTCAACGATAATATCTACTATACTAATAAGAGCCTAAGAGAGTTAGGCCTATAATGAGTAGAAAAAATGGCGGTCACAGATTTTAATCAAATGAATGGCTCAGATTGATTGAAAGATTGATCAGATTTAAATTTTACACTAAAATTTCCTAAAATACCCACACACAGTTACTAATTCCGTTAAAATTTTAAGAATTGTCGTTAGTTCACCGTTAACTTACTCATTGATTTCAATAGAAAAAGGTCTTAGGTTCAAATCTCATCCCAATAAAAGTTGGCATAATTAGTACTTTATTTTACTCTTATTAAATTATATAAATAATAATTTAGTAGTTACAACAAAAAATAATACATATGCATTTCTTTAATTTATAATTATGTGTCCACAATGCCTTTATTCAAAAAAAAAATTATTCATTATCAATAAATTAAATAAGAGAAATAATTTTATTAGTTATATTCTCTTAATTTTTCTTCAATATAAAAATTCTTTATATTCAAATTTATTAATTGATTATATTCGCTACATTATCTTACAATGTCTTTATTCAGTGAAAAAAAATTATTAATTATCAATAAATTAATTAAAAGAAATATTTTCATTAGTTATATTGTCTTTATTTTTCTCAAATGTAAAATTTTTACATTCAAATTCATCAATTGATTATATTCACTACATTATCTATTATCTTTTTTGTGCACTGTTTTTCTAATTAAATATCAAAGTTATAATACAAAATAATGCTATATATTTATTTACCAAGTATTTTATTAATACCATGAAAAAATTAAAAAAATATATATAATTAATAAAGCCAACCATATTAACTACTTGAGAGATTTTGTGACAAAGAGAGTATTCAAATCACACAACAAATTGAAGTGAGAACTACCTCGCAATGTCCTTGTTTGACAATCAGCAGTTAGCGGTTAGCGTTAGCGGATTATACTAGCGGATTTGACCAGCGAATTTATTTAATTATTAACATTGGGTAGAAAAAATGACCGCCAAATTATTAAATCAAATGAATGGTTCATATTGTTCAGGTTTTAATTTTTTTTTTCTTTTAAGATTTTCTAGTTTATCCTTAATTATATGATTATCCATTTAATTTTTCCGTTAATTCACCCTTAGTCTAATTCTAATATTAAAGTCTAATATAGAATTATAACTACACCATTAATCTAATTCTAATATTAAAGTCTTAATAGAACTTAACCACAAATCCTAATGTCGGAATCTTCTCAAACAATATTAGTATATATTTAATATTTTATGCCCTAATTTTTATTTGTTCTCCCTTATGTCTCGTATTTGGTTTCAACCATACCTATACAATTATTTTATTGACAATTATATTCAATCTTGACTATTTTATCTTGCATTTGTAAACTTAGAATTACCTATTTAACCCGCACAGGCTTAGCTCAATGGTTTAGTGGGTAATATTTGGGAGAAGAGACCAAGGTTTGAACCTCGACGGCGGCAGTGCGGGAATTATGTCCAAAGTGGGCAAATTCCTTGTGCGTATCAGCATTTGACCCTGTCTGCAGAACCATTGTGTCACCGTGATTTACAACTTCCCACAATGCTCTGTCGGGCCAGAGTGTGTGGAGCCCTTGGGGTTGGGGACTCAACCTTTAGGAGAAGAATTACCTATTTAAATACGCAAATTCAACCTTCAATTATCTATGCATGAACAATTTCAATATAATCCTGTCTTGGGCATTATCCCAATCGCGCAATGTGCGTAAAAAACTAGTAATGATAATAAAGGTCCTATATTAGCAAGGACCTTGTGGTCCAATGGCACCAAATTATTCCCTTAAGTGGGAGATTATTGGATCGAGACTTAGTAAAGGCAATATTGGCTTTTTGTGCTTTAATTGGTTGAGAAAGTAGTTATGAACAGATACCAATGCATTGTAATAGAGTAAGAAGTATTCAAAATATAAAGGTAATAGTGATTTTGTAATTTAAGAAAATGTTTTTGCGTCCAACCAAACACTCCCTAATAGTTAAGGTGTCAATTTTTAAATTACTTACAATTTTTATATGTTAAATCTTGTCTCTCAAATATATATACACAAGCATAGGTACAATTAAAAACAACCCTTACATTCTCACTCTTTAGCTAGCCCAAATGCATTTAGAGGGGCGATTCTGTAAAAAATATTGTATGTACTCTTATGTTTTTTAACTCTCAAAATATTTTTACTCCACACACAAAATTTGTATTTAGACACTTGTATTAGGAGTTGGGACCCACATAAAAAAGTAGATTATCAGTGTCTTCTACATTAGGGAGAAATTTAGAAAGTAAGATTTGGGTGTCCATGTAGTAGAACTTATTCGGTAAATATGCAACTGCCTAGGATTTCCCACAAAATAATAATCTAGTTACTGTTAAAACGGTATTGGGAGTACTATTTCTCTCTCATAAGTATATAAAGAACAAACCCTACCATCCGCCTCCGGCCTCCTTCCCCATTATATTTACCCTTCGACAAGCACAATGGTGATAGGAGATTAGTGGAAGCTACGGTAACCGCGGCGACGATAAGCAATCGATGGCTGTCGGTAGCGGGGTCAGAGGCCACTGCGAAATTCGACAACAGAGTTGTTGATCAGTCAACCCTTGTTACATTGTCGTCTCTACCTTGAAAACCACCGCGTGGTATGAAAGGCCTCATTTAACATGAAATTTTTTAATTAGTTTTTATTATTTTGCTTAACTAGTATTTACACATGTGCGATGCACGAAATACATTTGTTATAATAATAATAATAATAATAATAATAATTATTATTATTATTATTATTATTATTATTATTATATGTATTTTTAATAGTGTAAATTATACCAGTGAATATTATATAGTGCAATTGATGATTTTAGTTGTATTGATTATGTTTTGTGATGTTATTTTTTATTTAATTCTTGGAAATAATTACCCAAATAATAGCAAACATGTAGATATACATTGTTGCAGTAAATCAGTTATTAAAATTATTTGCATGGAATATATATGTAATATGTAAATATCTAACAATTTTAATATATTTTTGTAAGGAGAATAATATAAAATAATTGCTTTGAATTATACATTGTTGAAACCTCTCTGTAGACGACATTAGTAATAGTAACAGAATTTTGTCCATCATCGTCTAGAGCTAAAATGTTTAGGCCATCAAGATGAGTGACTCGGGAAAAAGCAACGTATAATTGACCATGATTAAAGACAAGTTTTTTCAACAATAATCCAACATGAGTTAGTGTTTGACCTTGACTTTTGTTGATAGTCATGGCATATGGTAGCATCAATAGGAATTGTTTACGTTAGAACTTAAAGGACAATCTCGTATCATAAGGGGTGGGCGACATTCATGGTATAAGAACTTTGGTTCCTTGATGTGTTCCATTAACTATTCTTGCTCTGACAATATGATCCGCCAATCTTGAGACGATGAGGCGCGTACTGTTGCAAAGACCAAGAGAGTGGTCTATGTTCCACAATAACATAATAGGAGCACCAACCTTTATTGTCAATTAATGATTAGGAAGTCCAAACAATCTCAAACTATTAAAAAATTCAAGAGCGTGTACTTGTGATAGATTATCACCATCTGATCCTGCCTTATACAAAGAGTCACAACTTAAATATGTTCGGCCTTCTGCAGTGTTCAAGTCACACATATATTGTTTAATTTAATCAACAACATATAAAGTTGGTGCTTTCAACTATAGTTGCGATTGGATATGGTCCACACTTCAACAAAAAACCTTGGCGGAATATCAATCTCAAACAAACCATTGTTTATAAACCCTGTAATCCCATCTCTGATCTCTGCAATCCATTTTGAGAACCAATCATTCGTGTAACACCCCAAAATTTTGAGATATTTAAAACTTATAAAATAAAGGCAAATCTATTAATAATTCCCAAACATGGCATAACTAAGCATAAGTGTCGGGGTGCTATGCCACACTTAGGTTTGAGAACCTAGGTGCACAGGCTAAGCTAACTAAGCATAATAACTCCTTAATCCAATATTCAAATACAATCTCAAGGCACGCAGGCCAACTACTAAGCTAAGCCCAAGGCTCTGACTAGCGCGCTCCGAAGCTAATCACTACAAGAAAAATGCACATAGACAACACTAGAAAGACAACAGTTTTTAAGAAAAGTGTTGTCTTTTGTATAAAAGACAACAGTTTGGTCCAAAACCGTTGTCTTTGATGCAACACTTTTGTCAAAGACAACGATTTTTACTTAACCGTTGTTATAGGTGTGCTGTCTTTGTGCATTTTGTGAAAAGACAACACCACAACGACAACGGTTTTTTAAAACCGTTGTCTATGTGTGTTTTTTTTTTAAAGAAGACAACGGTTTTTTTAACTGTTGTCATTGTTCTGTTGTCTTTAAGCGTACTGAAATACGCAACACTAGAAAGACAACAGTTGTTTAAAACCGTTGTCTTTGTGCGCTCTTTTATTTAAAAAAGACAACGGTTTTATTTAACCATTGTCGTTGGTGTGTTGTCGTTAAGCGCACTCGAATACACAACACTAAAACGACAACGGTTTTATATAACCGTTGTTGTTGCGCGTTCTTTATTTGTTTAAGACAACGGTTTTATTTTTAACCGTTGTCTTTGGTATGCTGTCTTTAAGCGTATTTGAATACACAACACTACAAAGACAACGGTTATAAAAAACCGTTGTTTGAAAGTGCAACATCTGGTATATAACTGAGTTGCTTCTATGTTGTTTGTGAAAACCAAGACAACAATTTTAGAAAATAGTTGAAAAATTCCCCCCAAAAAGAATAAAACCCGAGACCTTCACAACATTAAGAACACAATGATTATATAAAATAAGTTACGAATACCACCACAAAGGATAGAACCCAAGACCTTTAACATAACAAACAAAGCTAAATCCACCAAGCCACACCAACTCTTTTGTCTTAAAGTGTTACACCTTATATTTTACCTATAATTTTGGGCTGGCAGCTTTGACCACCGTCATGAGCGGCCGGCGATTAACAACCTCACGTTCTGTGTACTAAAGTATTCTCCTGAGGTTGTTAACAAGAATAAAAATGTAATTAAATTTTTTTGTCCAAATATAATGCATAAAAAATTATCAAAGAAAGAATAGAATTCAAAAGTTAATTTAATAATTCTATTTTTGTTCATATTTAAATATAAAATTATTCACCAAAATTTCAATGTCAATTCATTCAAGTTTTATTTTCAATTACAATTAAGACCAATCTATGAATTCAAAAAATAAAAATAAAAAAATTATCAAGTATAAAAAATAATAGATTATATCTATAATATTTGTTTTAAAAAATTGGGCCCCCAACAATTGGGGGCCCTGTGCGGTCGCGCCGGTCCGACATGGCCTAGAACGACCCTGCGCGGTGCGGTGTGGTGTTCAGAATGGTGCGGTATGGTGTGGTGGGGTAAGGGCGGTATGATAGGGGCTGATGTTAGTAATCGACCCTTCCGGCTAGCGCATGACTAACAAGGTTAGCTATATGTTAGTAATCGACCCTTCCGGCATGCATGGGACACATGGAGAATGGATATGAAAGAGTACTTGATTTCGTACAGTTAGCTATAGCCCATTTCGTTCGCCGCGATCTTTGTAATAATTGGGCCGCCAATTGTCTGGGTAATAAACATCAGGGTAATAAAGGGCAAATTATGCTGTACAACCATGTGCACCATATATTCATAATTTTTGAAATTCATATTCATAATGATTGAACTCTATATTCACAATTACCGAACTCTATATTCATAATTTTTGAAATTCATATTCATAATGATTGAACTCTATATTCACAATTACCGAACTCTATATTCATAATTTTTGAAATTCATATTCATAATGATTGAACTCTATATTCACAATTACCGAACTCTATATTCATAATTTTTGAAATTCATATTCATATTGATTGAACTCTATATTCACAATTACAGAACTCTATGTTCATAATTTTTGATGTTCACATTCCTAATTGTTGAACTCTGTATTCACAAATCACATAACTATATGTTCATAATTTGATAACTATACAGTTTAGAAATTATGAATCTGCAGTATAGAAATTATGAATCTACTGTATAGAAATTATGAATCTACTGTATTTAAATTATGAATCTATTGTATTTAAATTATGAATCTACGGTTTAGAAATTATGAATCAAGAGTAAAGATTTTATGAATTTACAGTATAGAAATTATGAATCTACAGCATAGAAATTTATAAATCTCGCGTTCTGTACCTATATACTCGGTACTATTTTGGGTCTGCGTCCCGGGTAATAAAACTAATATTTTCTTACCCCCGTTCTATACCTATATACTCGGTTTATGGTGGACCCCGTCCCTATAAAACCATGAATGTACTTATTTAATTTGAAAAAAAATGAAAGTTTATTATAAAATTAAAATAAAATTTCATTATTTTCCTTAAAGTATATTAGTACATAGTACCGGAGTATATAATATATAATATATGTTATGTTATTTTCCTCTTTGTAAAATAAAAATAATTTCTTCAATTCTTTCCCTCTTTACAAGTTTTAACTTAGCGCGAATTTTTCCCTCTTTGCAAAATTTCCTTTCAACAAAATTCGACCATCGTTCAAAATTTCTCTCCATTGCAAATTTTCTCCTTGGACAGTAACACCGACTAACACCGTCATTCCCAGTTCTCACGCCGCCTCCAACCTCCGACGTCGTCGCTGCCTACAACCTCTACCGCCATTGCCGCCTCCCTCCTCTGCCGCCGCCGTGAAGAACTCAGTAAACTTGTGTGAAAAATTGAAGGTTAGTTTTTCTCTTGTAACGTAATAAGCTGTGAAATTCATCCAAATATTAATGATCATCACCTGAAAAATATTCGGTATAGCAACCGTCAGCGAATAATGTTGGTAAGCCACTCCAACGCGTTAAGTACAATATATGTAGATATAAGAAACTCATTTTGAAACTGGAATACATATATAATTACGAGACTCAAGTTTAAATCCAAGATCAAGACTCAAGACATAATGACAGACTCCACATCATAGAATAATCACGAGAGCTAACAGGCATCCTAAGTGTGCAATGCAAGACACGAAAGGTAGATAAACATACAAATAACAAGTAGAGACAACAGAGGCATTCAATATAATCAATTAGCAAGTAGTCAACAAAGCACACAGTTCATCCTCCAACCTTATACCAAGTTCCAACCTTGTAGCTCCCCACCGTCCTTATATCAGTTCCAACCTATACCTCCAGGCCACCATTATATCCCCACCCCTTATGCCTCCAGGCAACTACATGCCCCCACCGACAAACCACCTATCAACCACCAACATATCAAGATGGTGCCGCAGTGCCATTCAATGATCCGCACTTCTAGTGCCACTATCAAGGGGTTAGCGCATATAGCTCTAACATGACATCGCAGCACTTATAACCTGACCCATGCTCAACGGCAAGCAAGTCTAAGGTGGGTGTGTGCCTTTAGCACAGTCACCGCTATGGCCTGTACCTATAGTACAATGACTGGGAATAAGTGGTGCCAACCGCCAACAATTCATTTCCACCAATCACAATCTCATCATCATCATTAATCACACCGGCCATTGCGCAATGACCACGATACTCATCATCATTCAATCAATCAACACATAATCACATAACAATCAAGACACAACAACAACGACGCGTATTACACATAAAATCCTAGAACGATGCCTAAAACACCAAACGAGACCCATATACGACAAACGGGGTACAACAGGACACGGGGAAACAACAAATGATGGAAAACATCATGGACCATGACCGATTTCCAGCGGGTAGGTGGCGGGTGGTCAACCACCCGCCATGTAACACCCCGAAATTTTTAAACTTTTAAAGCTTATATGATAAAGGTAATTTCTCATAAAATCCCAAACAAAGTATTACTAATTATAAGTGTATGGGGTGTTATGCCATATCTGAGCTTGAGAACTCAGATGCACAGGCTAAACTAACTAAATATCCTCAATACATCATTAAGGCACGCAGGCCTAAAGGAAAGACTATCTATCTAATACACGATCTTCTAGCGCGCTCTGGGATCTACTCATCTGTGCCTGAAAGCCAAATATATCTGTTCAGCGAGAGATGCCGGTAACCCACTCCAACGCGTTGAAATACATTATAGATAGATATATATAGATATACGAAAAATCATTTCAAAGCAGGAAGATATATACTTAAGAGACACTAGTTTTAAAACCGGAAATAGACTCAGCAAATAGGGATAAGCTCATCAAACAACAATAAAAAGTTAAGTAGAGATAACATCATAAGGAATACGTATCTAAGGTCGTAGAACACTTTCTAATTCCCAAAACACATCATCATTCAATCATCATTCATATCACATAATCGTTGATGGCGCCACGGGACCAATCGCATGCCCCGAACATGAGGGTTAATGCTTATAGCATTAACACGGCCCCGCAGCACCCTACTTCAATACCGTGGTACAAGGGGAGTTGATCGCAACCAACCCTTTGAGAAACGCTGACGAACTCAACGTCGGACCACGATCCAACACACCGCTGACACGCACAATCGGTGGACCGTGATCCCCTTTACAAGGGGGGACTTACGACCCTACACACCGTTGATGCGTACAGTCGGTGGACCGTTGCGGATCAAGCCCGACACACCGCTGAGCTAAACTCAGTCGGTAGGCGAAGATCCTCGGAGACTACAGCCCTACACACCGCTGTCCCATCACTCGGTGGATCGCAGCCAGCCGTAGCCCTACACACCGCCTAATTACTCAGGTCGGTGGACTACAGCCTTCCTCGGCTTGTAGGCCCTATACACCGCCTGACGCGTCCAGGTCAGTGGGTCATATCACCGAGGCCCATGTGGACCTATAGTCCTATATAATCTTTATATACCTGACCGGTCTCTACCAGCCTGGTTAACAGTTGGGATGGTTCTCAACCCATTCAACTGCCCGTATAGTGAGCCTCAACCCTATATAATATTTATATACCTGACCGATCTTAACCGGCCTGGTTAATAGTTGGGATGGTTCTCAGCCCATTCAACTGCCCGTATAGCCCACTTGAACTCAACCAAGTTGGGGAATCATGCATCACATAACACACATTAGCACGTAATAACACATAATAGCATATTGGGAAGGGGGAGACATATAATTAAGCTTACGTGTGATCATTCACATACTAAGAATAGTCCTAAGGGGTTCATACGACTTTCACCTAGGTCGACAGATTACCGATTCAACTAGCATGCATTTCCTAAGACTCTTTTATCCTACGAACGGCACCCGAAACATCAAACTAGACTCATGCACGACAAGCGGGGTCCGTTAAGACACCACGGGGAATGGGGAACATCAAACGAGGAAGCCAGGGACCCGGGGTGGGTAACGGACCAACGGGTAGCCAGTGGGTGAGGGATCACCCACCGGCTGCCCGCCAGAGATCACTGCCCAGCAGCGGGTTGCCGGCGGGCGGACGCCTGCCCGGCGCCTGCCCGCTGCCCGGCGGTGATCTTCGGACAACGGGTAGGTGGCGGGTACCCCTACCCCCACTGACTCATTCATCACAATTTGTCCCGGGATCTTTTGTGGAACCCGAAACCATGCTTAGACACTTTTAAACGCAATTAACGACACCACGTAGTCAATTAATGGATCAAAAGCAAGAATCACGTATAAATCATCCTATTGCGACTTCTAAACATAAACAACACCCGAACATGCCAATTCCCACCCAATATATATCAAGAACATTATAACACAAATTCCCAATCCATCCTAGGGCTCTAATCCCTCCCAAATCATCAAAATCACAATTTATCTTTAGCATCAAGAATTATCAAGATTTGTCAAGAATCGTTACATCCATATCAAGAACCTCTTTTTATCACCAAGATCATCAAGATTATCAAGAATACACACAAATGATCTTATCAATCATCAAGAATATATCACAAATACCATAGAGGAATTAATCAAGACACAAACATATAGAAGGAGGCCAAGGAGGGAGATTATAGCGAAGAAAATAGGTTTTGTTGAGACATGTGTTACCTCTTAGCCTTAATTAATTTCCTTGTCTATGAAGGGTCTTTCTTTAAGATTTCTCCTAAGGGAATTCTTGGAACTTCTTGTGTGGTGAGAGATTATTTGTGGTGTGAGTTCTAGGTGCCTCCTATGTCCCTATTTATATAATTAAGAGTCCTAATTAGGGTCTAAGTGGCATGGGTTTACTAATTCTATTTCTTATAGGACTAAGGGGTTGGCTTTAGGGATAATGGCCCACGGACCATGGTGGACCCCCTTTTAGCTAATTAGTGGATTTTAACTCCCTTTTTGGGCTGAGTGATTGTTTAATTAATTTGGGTTTAGGGGTCGTAACACGGGGTGTTAAACTCTCCCCCCCTTACAAGAGGCTTCGTCCCCGAAGCCGGTGCGTGGATCCACTCTTTCACCCCTGGACGTCGCGTATCTTGGCCTCCCGATTAGGAAGTGTGGCCCCACGCGTTGTCTTTGCTGGGGTGGACTGGATTTCTGGTGAAGTGGTGATTGGGAAGTTCGGGTCTACCTTGGTTTCCTGTTCCCGAGCTGGATACCCCACGAGTGCCCAAGATGGTCTCGATTGCCACCACCCTCTGATCTAGGACGCGTGTGGCATGGATTAAGGCCGAGAACCCTTCTTCTATGATTTGGTTCTTTCGGGTGAGTTGTGCGAGGATGCGCTCGTTGGTGGTTTCTTCGTTTTGGTCCCCTGGGTTTCCCCTTGCTTGTGTAGAAGCCGGTGGTTCGGGTTCGCTATCCTCTTCTTACTCCCCATTCCCCCCCACATTCTTGCATCGCTCGTCTAAACTTCTTGTTGGAGATATCTAGTTGGTTAACCAATTCTCTTCGTTCTTCCTCGGGTTTAAGGCAAACCTCTTCGAGGGTGATGTAATGTCCCCCTTCGGTGTAGTAGATGTCATTGCGACGGAGGTTCTGGGCATTGAAAACCATGCTGTTTGCGGTCTTGACCTCGGTGTGGCTTAGGTCTACCCCTTTCTTCTCCATGATCAAACTTTGGATCATCCCGTAGGGTAAGCTAAGCCGGTTGCTAGTTTTGCAAAACTCCATATGTTTCAACATAAGGGCCGGTAGGTTGAACTTGACTTTGTGCTTTAGGAAGTAGGCAAAGGTACACTCCAGGCTTCCCACGTCTTTGCTTTTGTTGTTCGTAGGCAACAGGCTATCAGTTACAATCATGACTAGTATCTTCTGTTCAGCGGTTAGCCATTTTCTGTTAGGCCGGGTGGCCGAGGTGAAGCCTTCCTCCTTTCCTAGTAGGTACCTGAGGTAGTCCATATACCCCGTGCCTTGGGTACTAATCCACCCCTTTCAGTCATAATCTGACACGCCCGTGGTGGTCAATTTTAGGAGTTTGACCAAGCGGCCTTCGGAGAGTACTATATCCTTGCCTCGGACTTTGGTGGTGATTTCTACTTTGTCACCCCGCTTGACGGCTATTAAATGGTGGTAGAACTCTTTCACCAATTCAGGGTACGTATCCCCTTTGATGGTGAGATACGTATCCAAGAGTCCGTGAAATTTAAGCATGTCGACCAACTCCGGAGAGAATTGGTCGGGTTCAAGGGCCTTTCCTCCGATTACCATGTAATCAGTGTTGCTCCATTCCGGGGTTCGGATTCCGAGGGGTTTTTTTGGCATGATTGGGGTTCTTTGGGGGGAATATTCCGATGAGTTTTCCGGCGGTTTTTCCGGTGGAGGTTTCCGGCGGTGAGGGTTTCTCCGGCGATGTGGCTGGCGACGTGGCCTACTGTTTTGTGGTCGTCGGTGAAGGTGCGAGGGCTGGGCGAAGCAGGTGGCTGCTGGCAGGGAGTGGTGGCCGAGCGAGCTGCGGGTGAGCGTGGCAGCGGGTCGTGGCCGGGCGAGGGGCGGTGGTCTTCCGGGACGTCAACGGCGGCGTGGTGGTGGCGCTGTCCGTGGGGCGAGTGGCGGCTTGTTTGGTGGTTGCTGCTGGTGGGGTGAGGGCTTCGGGTGGTTGTCGGCGGTGTGGGGTGAGAGAGAGAGAGAGAGAGAGATTGTGGGGGAAGAAGAGGGTGAGGAAGAAGAAGAGTTTTTGATTTGGGGGTTTTGGGGGTTTTTTTGGGATTTGTAGGGGTTTAAGAAGGGAGTGTTCCCTTGAAGTTCTAAGAAATACTCATGGCTTAGTGGTTAGGGTTGTAACTTGTAGATGTGAGGTTCAAGGTTCCATTCTTAATTGGTAACATTAGTTTTCCTTTAGGGATATTTCTTTGTCTTTTCCCTCTTTTGTCTCCTAGTGGTGGAAGATGTTGGTCCTTGTTGTTGTTGCTTGTCGTTTTGTGTGTAGTCTTGTTTTCTTTTGCTATGCTAATATTATTCCGATCTAGCGTTTTATTTATAATAATTCCAAAGTTTATAGTCTAAACAAGCGATCCTACTACGAGGGTGGTTACAAGGGGGGTTTGTTAGATTATCCTAAACAGAATTCATCTTCCTGGTTTCCTTCTGGTGGGTTTGTGTGATCTTCGTCTTCTGGGGTCATATTTCCTTCGTCAGGATTGCCCTCGTCCTCGAGTTCGGCTTGCGTGCGGCTCATGACAAATACTTTTTCGGGGGCACCGTAGTTTCCTTGATTGTTCGTGCCCCCGTGTCGGCTCATGGCCATAGGGTGTGAGTTTGAGGGTTGAGGGCAGATGAAGGCCTTGTGTTCTTCTTTCCCGCAGTTGAAGCACCGTAAGGGGTCCCCGTGGAGTCCTTGCCCCTATGGCTTTGGCGGCATTTCGGGCAGGGGAAGCCCCATGTATTAGTTTCGTTGTTTCTTTGGGGTGGCCTCTGTCGCGCTGGATTGCTCGGTTTTGCGTTAGCGTCGTTTCTTGTTCTTTTCATGGGTGCCGCCCCACCTCCTGTGTTCCTTTTTCGAATCTGTTCCTGAATCCCACGCTGTAGTAGTTGGATTCGATAGAGATTGGCGGCACTGGAGTAGGCCTCGTTGAGGGTCCGGGGTCCGTTTACTACTAGAGCTTTTCGGGCTTCGAAGTTGAGGCCTGATACGAATCTCTCTATTTTGGTTGTTTCTATGGGGACTAGTTCTGGCGCGAAGCGTGCCAGTTCAAGGAATCGTTTATGGTATTCCATGACGGTAGCCGCTCCTTGTTTTAGGTGAAGGAACTCTTCGTGCATAGATGCTCTTATATGGGCTGGGTAGAATCGTTCTCGCAGTCGTGTTTTCAGGCTTTCCCAGTTGAATCCTGGTTCTTGTCTATAAGTGGGTCCCTCGTGGATCCACCAATGGTCTGCCTCGTGTACGAAGTAAAATGAGGCTACCTCTACACGACGTTCTTCTAGGCATTCTACTAGCCCTAGAATTTTGTCGAAGGTCCGAATCCATTCCTCAAGGATGGCGGGATCTTCTTCTCCTGAGAAAGTGGGTGGTCTATGGTTTGAAACTTGTCGGGCGACTTCTGAGATTGTGTTTGGTAGAGGTGGTGGTGGTCGGTTGTTGCGGAGAGCTATGTCGCTTAGTACTTGGGCGACTTGGGTTAGTTGTTGTAGGGTTTGAGCCAGGGGGTCTTGTGTAGCGGGTTCCGGAGTCCTTGATTGTCTTCTGGTTGGTGCTATGATGCTTTTCTATAGAGCCAATGTTTATAGTAACGTTTGAGTTAGAGTGTTGTACCCTTACCTTGTTTGCGCAGGTTTACAGGTCGGATATTCCTGAAGGAACCCGGTCAGACCCGACCGGTGCGTCTTCCGACCGATGTCTTCAACACCCGATCGATGGCCCATGGATGAGAGAGCCGAGAAGAAGCACGTGGCAACGTTACGCGCTGACAGACAGGGCCCACGGAGTGGAGACACGTGGTTGCTACGTGGGTTACATGTCGGCCGGCCGGAATTGTGTCTCCGGCCTAGCGGCTATAAATACCCGCGGCAACAGTGTGAAGGACTTTTGGAACGATCGATAGGCTATTGACAGAGCAGCCCGACCGCAGTCAGTCGGCCCTCGGAATAGCCATTTTAGATTGTATTAGGTCCTTTACCCGATCAATAAAGACTCTATTTGCTTTTAACTTGATCGTGTTGACTTCTTTGACTGCATTACGTGGAATTTACACTATCAAGGTATTTCAAGTCACTTTCCTTCTCTAACAAATTATTGATTATATTTAGGAATCAAAATTAAATAAATGTGCAAAAGAACATGCACCATTTACAAATATTATAATTATAATTTTAAGCTAATGATAGTAACATAGTTAAGATTTAAACACATATACTCCCTCCGTCTCATTTTATGTGTCTGATTCAGTTAATGATGCTTTACTGAAGTTATTTTTAATTCAATATTTCATAATATTAAGTTTAGTATTAGTATACAAAATTTATATATTTAGAAACTAAACTAAAAGTACTACGGAGTATTAAACACACCAAAAAAAAAGTCAAATTTAAAAATAAGTAAATAATACTAAAAAAAAATAAACAAAAAAGAAAGAGTTGATTTGACAAATAAATAGTAAGTATGACAGATAAAATGAGACAAAGGGAGTAATTTATTATTGTTTAATTTGTGTTTGAGTCTTAATTTTTTACTAGTATTAGCTTAAAATTATAATTATAACATTTGAAAATGTGTTCTAAGTTTGTGTTTAAGTCTTAATTATGTTACTAGCATTAACTTAAAATTAAAAGTAGGCAGAAGGATCAAAATGACCCATCTACTATCCCAGGCAAATTATATCGTGCACCAAGGCGCTCAAAACGGCGCCATTTTATATATATATATATATATATATATATATATATATATATATATATATATATATATATATATAAATTTTGTTTCTCATTTCTACCGTTAACTTCTAAAAAAAAATCTCGGTTTCAAATGTACATAAATTCATAACGTAATACACATAAACTCATAACATTATATACATAATCTAAATAATACATTTTTTAATGCAAATCTATATCTATATACATATTAGAGCCAAAGGATTTCAACCAATCAGATTGCTCTATTTTCCCGCCCAAGAAAAACTACAGCGTTCAGATTTTTTTATTTTTATTTTTTTTTTGCGTTAGTGTTTGACCAAGGTGTCAGGCTATATTTGTAAGGGAGTGGCCTATTGCGTGTTTGCAGAGTTGGTATCCCCTACTATTTGTAGAGGAGTGGCCTAGCCTATTCACTACATCAATTACACGCTCATATATATAAGATACAAGACTTCAACTTCTATTCAAATAGAAACTGAAATAGAAGCTGTAAAAACAAATTTCATATGATGCGATCAACGAAGATGTCCGGGGTTTTTGGTGCGTAGCTTCCGGTTGTGTGCGAAACTACCGAACTACCAGGGTCCGCCTCCCGTCAGTGTGTCGCCTCCTTAAGGTAAGTTATTTTTTTTCCAGAAATCTTCTTTGATTGAATCATCTTTTTGCCAGTTTTTGGGAACGGATCTGATGGATTTTTGAGTTTCTAGAATAGGTTATCCGCCAGAAGGATATCCCAAGGATACTTATCCTCCACTCGGTTACCCACCCCAAGGTTACCCTCCCCAGGGCGGTTTCCCTCCATAGTATCCTCTGCCACAGTACGCTACCCCGCCGCCTCAGCAATCTGGTAGCTTCGGCTGCTTGGAAGGATGGTAAACTTCTCTCAATCCTCTTATCTATGTTGAATCAGAAACAAAAAGTAAAAAAAAAAAAAAGATTTAAAATTAATTAGAACACTTTAATCAGAAAAAACAAAAAACAAAAAAAAAAGGCATAGACTCTTTTATCATCACTTGCATGAAATTTTAGATTGTTAGAATTTGGGTTTGGGAACTTATAACTCTACAGTATAGTATTTGTGTTATTAATGGTATGCATATATATGGGTGATTGGGTTTGATGGGGGACAAATTGGGTTTGATTGGGTTTAAAAGTCAACCATGAAGGTGACAAATTACCAAGTCACTAAAGTTATTTTTATTTAATTCCATGTTAGCATTGTGGAAGGTTTACTTAGGAGAATCTGAAAAAATGCTAAGTGAAAGAAATTTTGAAAGTTATTGTGTCAAATTAAATCTTATTTTAGTCCAATGTATGAATTCAACACTCTTGAGTAGTAGCTGAACCTATTTGACACTTCTGTCTTCAAATTATATAATATTTACAAATGATGTATGTTATTTTGATGAGGATTGGAATGTTTAACCTAACATTAACCAAAGACTGTAACAATAGTCATATATTGTAATTTTGCATTTCCTCATTTTTAATCAAATTAACTGGATTAACCAACTGATGAAATGGACTGACTGATTCAACGATGAAGTCAGTCAGTAAGGCAGACCATTGAGATGTTTATAGAAACAGATAACGGCACAAAGCAACACACAAGATGTTTACCCAGTTCGATACAATGTGTATCTACGTCTGGGGGACGATCACATAGGCGTTCAATCCACTAAATCATAATCCAATGTATAAAGGTAGAGAAACAATAATCTCACCCAAGTGTCCCACACAAGGTACGTACTCAGTCTACACAGGTTTAGTGGATTGTTGAAGATGGAGAGCTATGCATACAGAAGTCCAATGAAATCCCTTCACTTGGAGAGCCAACTCTGATGCAGTCCACTTCAGTGACGCTCTTCTCGGTTGTTCCCACAACTGTGTGATCGTAGTGTCCTTTCGTTTAAGCAACAATAACTCTTCTCAAGTTCTTCATCATAATCACCATGAACATGTTGTATTGAGAAGATGCATGATAATCAAAGATCTGATCTCGTAAACTGGTTTGTAGTGTTTATTCCTTCTTTAAAGCGTAACCCTAATTCATGTCGAATAAGAGTACTTATAGTTCCATAGTAAGAACACTCTCCATAGATATCTTTGATTGTCGATGGTAGGACAATATTTGAAGAATGTAATCTTAAAGATTCGGTCCATACCTTTCCAAGATAGATACGCTGATCTTCTTTCTAATTCTGTCTTCTTTAAACCGCGTACAGCCTTTAAGGAAACATCTTCCAAAAACAGATCTCCAGTGTCAGTCCCTCTGTTGTTGTATCTGATTGATCAGTCCTCTGTAGAACAAAACCGACACTAAGCTAATCCTATCTTAGTTTGCCATAATAATATTGCCAATTATAAGTTGGGGGTTTTTTTGAGCAATTAAAACACTAACAAACTCCCCCTTTGGCTATTATTTGGCAAAACAACTCGACTACGTATAAAGACACAAACTGAAAGAACTAAGATAGGCTAGCATAAACACCAAACCAAAAATCTGATTACAAAGCATAGCGGAAATAAAAACACAGCAACCAAGTCATGCTGGATCCAAACAACAGTCATAAACATTCTTCAACGCCCAGCCAGGGCTAGAAGGTACACAAAAACACATAAACACTCCCCCTGAGTTCATACTCCCCCTTTTTTCCAATGATAGCCAAAGCATGGTCAAGCATTGGAGGGAGTTTCACTGTCAGACTTTGCAGGTTCAGCAGCAGCAGATTCAGACAAGCTTAAACAAAGAAGAACGGTGGCCAATTCAGTATGAGCCCCTGTAAGTTGTTTCGCAGTTATGCCGTGAACAGTCTCAAGCTCAGAGACCCTTGCCTTCAACTGAATAGAAAGTTGGAGATCCCTTGCATGCGGCGAATCATTAGCCACTGTATCAGCCTCAGAATTGGAGGGAGCAATCACCGGTGTAACATCACAAATATGGTCTCCAGTCAAAAGTCGACGGTCAACAGTATAGAAAAGAGTTGGACTGATCACCTCACTAGGCATAGGCTCAAGGCCCTGCGATGTAAGAACTCCAAAAATCAAATAAGGAAAAGGCAACCGTACCTTCTGCTCTCTAGGATGTATCATCGTGAGAATATGACAGTAGATCCAGGATCCCATATCAATGGACATCTTTGTTCCGATCCTAAACAAGAGAGCGGCCAACTGCTTGCCGACGGTATGGAAATGAGCTGAAGGAAGCTAGTTATGAAGCGCAAGACGGTGCAGGATAACATACTTGGAGGTGAGTTGAGAGCTAGGTAGAGTATCCTTCTCACCAGTAGGCCATCTATCAGCTTGTCCACCAGTGATCGTTTTAGCCACTAAGTCCCAGTCAGTGATTTCTTCCTTTGAACTCCTTGCAGACCATAATACTCATTGATCATATCAGGGCCAAAGGCATACCATTTTCCTCAAATGAAAATCTGCATTGGACGCATCCCAGACAAATTGTCTATCTCTTCATTGAGATTACAGTAGAATTCATAAGTGAGGAGCTTCGAATACAGGCAAATGGAGGAGACAGTCTTCAGCAGGCCCACTTCACTCAGCAGTGGCAGGATGTCGCAAACTGAATTCATCTGGTTTTCATCAACAGACCTTTGAACAATAAGATCTCTCCTGACCATGGTGGACCATTTACCTTGAGCAGTGGCGGAAACAAACTTAGGCTTGCAAATAGATGTGTTAGAACGGTCAACAGGTTGAACCTCAGGAGTGATACTCCGACCTCTGGAACGAGTAGATAGTTTCCCCTTTCTGGTAGAGGATGTGGGAACGACAGCAGGTTGAACAGCAGCAGGACCTTTTTGCTTAACAGACGACCGTAGTGTTTTGAACACTTGTTGTATTGGAGGATTAGTTTCAGGTTTGACAGACTCACTGGACTTTCTTCTCTTTTCTGGCTGATCTACATCAACATTGTCATCACCTGACTTAACAACAACTTTCACAGGAACATTCTTCCGTTTTGATCTTCTCGTCTCCTTGGATGGGGAATGAACAAGAGACACAGAGTGACTGGAATCAGAAACATGGGCAGAAGAACTTCCAAGAAGATTTGTTACTTCTCGAATTTTGAAGGTGGTGGAATCAGGATGTGCAGTAGCTTCAACAGTCGGGGGCTTAGATGCAAGAGCTTGGGTGCCATAGACTTCAGCAAGGATCTTTTCATCTTCACTCGAGGACTCAGAAGGATGAATCACATGGTATGGTTCTGGAATGGAGGCAGCAGGTAAACCAACAAAGTGTCGGACATGTTCAAGACTTTCAGCCAGAGATGTGGTGGTGTACACTGGGAATCCATCTATTCTTTCAGATGCATGGGGGCTTGAGAGTTTAACAGTCTCAACTTCAGCAGGCCAACCAGAGAGATTATCAGAGGAACAGATTTCATGTGGGACAACAGCAATCGTAGAAGGAGGCAGAGCAATATTATCAGCCGAGTAAACAACCAAACTTAGATTGTTGGTCTCCTCAGAGGGTTTATCTTTCTCCTCAGACACATCAACAACCACCCTTTTCAAAGGATCAGACTTCTCAGAAGGGATACAAGGGGGATCATCAGTCACAGAAGGTTTCACAGAAATTAAAGCATTCACATTATCATAATCAACAGGCACAGAAGACGGAGCAGCATCAGGCACTAGATCATCAGGTCTATCAGGTAAAATTTCAATCGGAGAGTCAGAAGTATTTGACCTGTTACAAAGAATCTCCAGCCTGTGTCTGGTTTCATCCTGGGTAGCTTGCAGGTACAGGGGTTGTGCTTCTGCTCGTCGTCGTTAGACCTCAGCTGATTCAAGAGCCCTTTGTGCAAAGTATTGGAGAAATGCCCCGGCCCGATTTCCATCTGAAGGCTCTGGGATATATGCTGGGGAAATCTCATCACTAGCTTCGGAGGCCAGCAACAGGAGCTCACTAGTATCATCTTCGGACCAGTCGGCGTAGAAATCTGGATAATCTGACATCATTGTGACCATAATTTCATCGCGAAGAAGAGGATCAAGCTTCAACTTCTTCTTCATTGCTAACTGCGGCAGAGATTTGACATGCTTGGAGGCTACTTCTGGAGAGTGAGTCTTCCTCCCAAGCTTGACGATGATGTTTCATACAGCGTCCGCCATTAGAATGTATATTTCGGAGAGTGTGAGAGAAAGAACCCTAGGCAGAGGAGCAGAGAGAAAGATCAATCCGAGAGCAGAGATATTGTTGAGTTCTTCTTCTGTTCAAGTGTGACCCGATAACAAATATTCCCAAGGGTGAAGAACCCTGATTAATGCGGCTTGACAGATTTCATGCAGAGGAGATGTGATTGACGCAACGGTATGCCTTCTTTTTTAGCAAGAAACGGATGAGGGAAGATTTGAAATTTGAAAAAGGTTAATTACTTTTAGGTTAAGATATTCTCTTAACAAACTAGAAGGGAGTTTTAAAAGGAAGTCAAAGCTGAAATTTGACCCGTATAAGTAAACCATGTACTCTCCTTCTGAACGACTAACTGCCTTATTAGTCAATCCTGCAGATTCCCAGAGCAGATATGAGAATCTCAAACCGATTTGCATCTAGGGGCTTAGTCAAAATATCAGCCAATTGCTTAACTGTTTGAATGTACTCCAACTCAATCTCCTTAGATTCTACCAAGTCTCTGATGTAGTGATGCCTTATATCAATATGCTTCGTTCTGGAATGTTGAACTGGATCCTTTGAGATATTGATTGCACTGACATTTTCACAGTAGAGTGTCATAATTCATTGAGTAAGACCATAATCCAAAAGCATCTGCTTCATCCATACTAACTCAGTACAACATCCACCAGCAGCTATGTATTCTACCTCTGCAGTACTTAAGGAAATTGAATTTTGTTTCTTACTCAGCCACGATACCAAGTTTTTACCAACAAAGAAGCATCCTCCTGAAGTACTCTTTCGGTCATCAATATTTCCTGCCCAGTCAGCATCACAATATGCAACCAGACTCAATTCACTATCCTTAGAGTACCATAGTCCATATTGAATTGTTCCTTTTATATATTTCAGAATTCGCTTAGCAGCTATCAGGTGTGATTCTTTTGGATCAGATTGATACCTTGCACATATTCCCACACTGAACATTATGTCTGGTTGACTAGCCGTCAAGTACAGCAGACTTCGGTAGACTGTGTTATCCACTGATACACCTCTGTCATCTTTAGATACTTTTGTGGAGGTAGAGATCGGTGTCCTGGATGGTTTACATGATTCCAGGTCAAACTTCTTGACTAAATTCTTAGCGTACTTTTCTTGTGAGATAAAGTACCCTTCAGGATTTTGCTTAACTTGCAGCCCTAGAAAATATGTCAGTTGACCAACCATGGACATCTCAAATTCTTCCTTCATGACCTTTACTAACTCATCAATGTATTTTTGTAAAGTAGATCCAAACACAATGTCATCCACATAGATCTGAGCATTGGTGACATGACCTCCAGTGGCTTTTACAAACAACATTTTGTCGACACTTCCTCGTTTATAACCGTGCTGTAGCAGATACTGTGTCAGTCGTTCATACCATGCTCATGGGGCTTGTTTAAGACCATAGAGAGCTTTTCTGAGCTTGTAGACATGAGATGGATAATCTGGATCTTCAAAGCCTTTAGGTTGTGCCACATAGATATCTTTATGCAGATATCCATTCAAAAACGCTGTCTTAACATCCATCTAAAACAATGTGAATCCCAGAATACATGCGACTGCCAACAGAATTCTGATTGACTCTAGTCTCGCCACAGGAGCAAACGTTTCATCATAGTCAATTCCTTCTATCTGAGTGTATCCTTGTGCCACTAACCGAGTTTTGTTCCTTGCAATATTCCCAGCTTCATCAGTTTTATTTTTGAAGATCCACTTTGTTCCAATTATGTTGACACGATCAGGTCTTGGTACTATATCCCAAACATGATTTCGGTCAAATTGGTGTAGCTCCTCTTGCATCGCCTTGATCCACAGATCATCCTGTAAAGCTTCTTTTACATTTCTTGGTTCTATCTTTGAGGTATAGCAGGCAGATCCAGATATTTCTATCAGATTATTTCTTACTCTGCTCCAGGTCTTCATCCCATCTGTTGGATCACCAATGATGTTATCTGATGGGTGATTTTTCTGAGTTCTGGTGGGTTTGTCTTTACCCGTATCATCAATAAGAATGGTCTCCTGTTCAGAACTTTCTTGATCTTCATATGAGGATTCTTGTGTTTTGGGCTGACTGTTGTCATCGCAGTATTCAGCTCAC
The DNA here is from genome assembly GCF_001879475.1 of Ipomoea nil. Classification (NCBI taxonomy): domain Eukaryota; kingdom Viridiplantae; phylum Streptophyta; class Magnoliopsida; order Solanales; family Convolvulaceae; genus Ipomoea; species Ipomoea nil. The sequence goes on along the minus strand of NW_017618421.1, from coordinate 3,852,255 downwards.
TGAGTGGAGGATCTGTCTCTGGATCAGTTACTGTTGTTTCAACTGATTCGTCTGGATGGTCGTCTATAACAACATCTACTGATTCCATTACAGATTGAGTTCTTTAGTTGTAGACTCTATAAGCTCGACTGTTTGGAGAGTATCCAAGGAAGATGCTCTCATCGCTCTTAGATTCAAACTTCCCTCTTCGTTCCCTATCAATCAGCACATAACACTTAGTCCCAAACACATGAAAGTACTTCAAGTTCGGCTTCTTTCCCTTCCATATCTCATATGGTGTTTTGGTCGTACCTGGTCTAAGATAGACTCTATTCACTGTATGACAGGCTGTGTGAACTGCTTCAGCCCAGAAGCGCTGTGGCAGGTGAGAAGCATGTAACATAACTCTAGCCATTTCCTGCAAGGTCCAATTCTTTCTTTCCACCACACCATTCTGTTGGGTTGTTCTAGGAGCTGAGAATTCATGTGATATTCCATTCTCGGAGCAGAAATCTGAATATAGAGAGTTTTCAAGTTCTTTTCCATGATCACTTCTCAGTCTCTGAATTTTTATTATAGGCTCGTTCTTTTCCTTTTGAAATCTTATGCACAAGGTTCTAAAGGCATTGAAGGCTTCAGATTTTTCTCTTAGGAAGTATACCCAGCTGTACCGAGAGAAATCATCTACACACACAAATATGTATTTCTTTCCGCCAATGCTTTCAGTCTGTGTTGGCCCCATGAGGCCTATGTGAACAAGTTCTAGACATCTCTCAGTAGTGATAACTTTTACGGCTTTGTGAGGAGTCCTTATTTGTTTCCCAATGGCACAGGCACCACAAACTCTCTCCTGCTCTATTCTGATCTTAGGCACTCCTATCACAACATCTAGTTTGATCATTTTATCCATATCTCTGAAGTTTATGTGACCCAGTCGTCTATGCCAGAGTTTTGATTCATCAGATTTTGATAGGTGACAAGCATTTTCGTTTGTCAAAACATAACAGTTGTCTGAGGATCGTGTTCCTTCCATGACTAATTGATCTGCTTTGTCACTGACTCTGCAGCAGTTACGATTGAAGCACACATTCCAGTTTTGATCACACAACTGACTGATGCTAATCAGATTTACTTTCAAACCACTGACTAACAAAACCTCTTCTATGTGAGGTAAACCTGGTACATTTAGGGTACCTTTTCCAACTATTTTGCCTTTTTGCCCATTGCCATATGTAACAGATCCACTGCTAGGTTGAACAGCCATAAGGTACTTTACATTTCCAGTCATATGCCTGGAACAGCCACTATCGAAATACCATCTAGCTTCAGTCGTAGAAGCAGTCAGAACTATAGTGGGGTAGCATATAACTTCTGACTTTCTGACCCAAACCTGTCTCGTGAACGGTGTAATAATCTTGTTCTGATATTTCTCCTTTCTTTGATCTCTGTAGAAGAAATAACACTCAGGTCGAGTGTGACCTTTTGTTTGACAGTAGTGGCAAATGGGAGTGTATTGTCTAACTCTGACAAACTTATTTTTGAACTTTGAGTACTGAGATTGAAGAGCTACTCTGCCGAAGTCAGTATCTGCAGTTCGATCATGTACCTTCCTCTTTTCATTTTTCTGAACTGACCGGGATGACTGTCCTCGTTCAAAACTGTGAACTGATGTAGCAGTTAACATGCCCTCTTTGATGAACATAGGAACACTATTCGAAGATTCTCCTCGTTTGAATCCAATACCCTTTTTATCATTTGCATTTCTACCAGAGTTCAGAATTTTGTCTAATGTTGATGTGGTATCCATCATCTTGTTATTCTTCTTCAGATCTTCCAATTCCTTTATCAGTTTTCCTTCTCGATATCTTATCTGTGTGATAAGATCTTCTTTTATGACAAGATCTGTATTTAGTTTCTTCAGAAGATCATCCCTTTACTTCAGTTCGTCATTCAGATTTTTATTGACTTTCACTAGTTGTTCCCATTTTGCAACAAATTTAGCAAATTCCATTTCAAGTTGAGTATGCCTCTCTTCAAAATCATCTATCGATATATAGGATTCTCCATCGGAATCGTTTTCGTCTGACTGATTCTCTGTAGCTGTAAAGAAGGCTACAAAATTTCCCACATTGTCATCTGACTGATCATTAGATGCTTCTTCCTCATCATCACTTAACGTAGCCACAGACATAGCCTTCTTCCTCTTGAGATAAGTTGCACATTCAGCCTGTATGTGTCCAAAACCTTCACACTCTCTACAGTGTACTGACCGGTTGACGAATCTCCCTATATCTGTGGAACTGTTTTTGTTTTGCCTTGTTCGGCCAGTCTGGGATTGAATGTTCTGTGAGAAAGGTGAGGTTTCTGCTTTCTGATATGAGGAGTTACTACCTTTGTATTGTGTCTTGGTAGACTGTCCTTGGCTCTTTTTGTTAAATCCTTTCAATATTTTCTTAAAATTCTTGGTTAGAAGGGCCAAGGTTTCATCATCTATGTCGTCTGTGTCAGATTCTCGATCAGCTTCAGCCACAAAAGCCACTGACTTGCCTTTTCTGTTGACAGCAAGGTCATCATCAGCCAGCACTTCAAGTTCATATGTGTGTAAACTTCCCATAAGTTCTCCTACACTCTTCTTTTCCCAGCCTGTGTGTTCCTGAATAGCAGTTACTTTCATCCGGAAGCGTTTAGGCAAAGATCGAAGGATCTTTTTGACTACTCTCTCATCAGTGAATGGTTCACCAAGAATTGAGGCTCTATTCATCAGATTCTGAACCCAACTGTGAAAGACTGAGATAGTTTCCTCTTCATTCATTCTAAGAGCTTCAAATTCTTACAGCACCATTTGTAGCTTTGACTGCTTGACATCACTGGTGCCCTCAAATCTGGTTTCAAGAATTTCCCATACCTGCTTCTTTTACCCCGTGACTAGGGTAAAGACAGATTCATGCAGGGATCCTACAATAGAGTTCAACGCTTTGTTGTTTAGATCAGAGGCATTTATTTCATCGTCTGTCCAAGTCTCAATGGGCTTTCCCCAGTGGTTCAATCAGCATTCCAAATAGTTGGGCGACTCCACCCAGATAGGACAGTACGATAAACCTTGGTACCTTGTGCTTGGAGACAGATCTACATACGAGCCTTCCAGAAAGAGTAGTTGTGACCATCTAGTTCTGGTGGTTTCATACTTACATCCATCCTGAACAAAAACAACCAACCAACAAACACACAGGGGAACTTCCAATAGAAAGAGAACAATGCAAAAAATATAATTCCCGTACGGATCAAGTCACTATGTAGACTTAAAAGCTCTGATACCACATGTAATTTTGCATTTCCTCATTTTTAATCAAATTAACTGGATTAACCAACTGATGAAATGGACTGACTGATTCAACGATGAAGTCAGTCAGTAAGGCAGACCATTGAGATGTTTATAGAAAGAGATAACGGCACAAAGTAACACACAAGATGTTTACCCAGTTCGATACAATGTGTATCTACGTCTGGGGGACGATCACATAGGCGTCCAATCCACTAAATCATAATCAAATGTACAAAGGTAGAGAAATAATAATCTCACCCAAGTGTCCCACACAAGGTACGTACCCAGTCTACACAGGTTTAGTGGATTGTTGAAGATGGAGAGCCATGCATACAGAAGTCCAATGAAATCCCTTCACTTGGAGAGCCAACTCTGATGCAGTCCACTTCAGTGACGCTCGTCTCGGTTGTTCCCACAACTGTGTGATCGTAGTGTCCTTTCGTTTAAGCAACAATAACTCTTCTCAAGTTCTTCATCATAATCACCATGAACATGTTGTATTGAGAAGAGGCATGATAATAAAATATCTGATCTCGTAAACTGGTTTGTAGTGTTTCTTCCTTCTTTAAAGCGTAACCCTAATTCTTGTTGAATAAGAGTACTTATAGTTCCATAGTAAGAACACTCTCCGTAGATATCTTTGATTGTAGATGGTAGGACAATATTTGAAGAATGTAATCTTAAAGATTCGGTCCATACCTTTCCAAGACAGATACGTTGATCTTCTTTCCAATTCTGTCTTCTTTAAACCGCGTACAGCCTTTAAGGAAACAGTTTCCTAAAACAGAACTTCAGTGTCAGTCCCTCTATTGTTGTATCTGATTGATCAGTCCTCTGTAGAACAAAACCGACACTAAGCTAATCCTATCTTAGTTTGCCATAATAATATTGCCAATTATAAGTTGGGGTTTTTTCTGAGCAATTAAAACACTAACATATATGAATACAGAATGAGATTCCTAGTAGAACACAACTATTACAATCCTAACACTCCCCTCAAGCACAAGGTTGACTAGCTGCAACATTGAGCAGCTAGTCAACCTTGTGCTTGCCACGTAAAAAACCAAACCACGTAGAAGAAAAAACCTTTGTAAATATATCAGCCAACTGGTCCTTTGTCGAAATAAAGTGAACCTGCAACTCTTTCTTAGACACCTTATCATGAACGAAGTGATAATCAATCTCGACATGCTTCATTCGGGCATGAAATACTGGATTGGCACACAAATAAGTGGCACCCAAGTTGTCACACCATAACTTGGGCGCTGAAACCTGAGGCATACCAATCTCCTTCAACAACGAAACAAGCCAAGTCACCTCCGTAGACACATCCGCCAACGTTTTATACTCAGCTTCAGTCGATGAATGAGCCATTATTCATTGCTTACGACACATCCAACAGACCATATTGTTGCCTAAGAAGATCGCAAAACCACTCGTGGACTTCCGGTCGTCCAGATTACCAACCCAATCCGAATCAGAAAAGGAATGGATGTCAACAAACCCAGACTTGTAAATATGAAGGCCAAAGTTTAGAGTGAATTTGACATAACGCAAAACAGGCTTCAACATGCCCCCAATCAGTTGTGGTAGAAGCATGCATGTGCTGACACAACCTGTTAACAACATATATAAGATAAGTCCGGATGAGTTACCGTGAGATACTGAAGAGCACTCGCCAAACTGCAATACTGAGTAGGACCAGCATAAGGAACCGCAAGGGCATCATCAGTTTTAACAAGTGAAACCGGAGTTGAACCAGGTTTGCAAACAACCATACCAGCACGCTTGAGAATATCCTTCATATACGTCTATTGAGACATGAGCATCCCTTCAGATAGCGGTATGTACGGTCTCAATCCCGAGAAATAACGACGGTGCACCCATATCAGGCACCTTGAACTCTAACGTCATCTTAGCTATAAGACTGGTTACATGAGCTAAATTAGACCTCATGACCAGGATGTCATCAACGTAAACCAGAAAGTAGAGCTGAATAGCATTACCAGAATAAACAAATAAAGACACGTTAGTTTTATAGGGAATAAAACAAACAGAAACTAGAAAATTATGCAGTCGCGTGAACCAGGCATGGGGAACATAGTTAAGACCATACAATGACCGTTGAAGCAAGCAAACATGATCAGGCATCGCCTTGTCCTCATAACCGGGCGATTGACGCATATACACAGTCTTAGCTAGATTACCGTTCAGAAATGCATTGTGGATGTCCAATTGACGAATTGTCCAACCACGAGACACGGCCAAGGACAGGATAAGACGCACCATTGTCGGGTTAACAACCGGACTGAAAGTCTCAAAGAAATCCTGCCCCGCAACTTGATTAGACCCTTAACTACCATATGTGTTTTATGTCGTTCAACCGAACCATCGTCGTTTCGCTTAATTCAAAACACCCACTTACACCCCACAACATTCATACCTAGAGCATAAGAAACCAAACGCCACGTATTATTCTCAAGCAAATCATTAAACTCCAAGTCCATGGCCTCACGCTACTCAGGATATTGCACAGCTTGGGAGTAATAAGTCATCTCAGATACACCTGTAGTGGCAACCAACGCCACATGCTCAGTCAGACACATACACCACGTAGCCATAACATGAGCCTGGGACTGTGACAGCCTGGCAGTACGTTGCACACGATAACCCCGAGATGTTTGCACGAGATCTGTAGCGATTTGCTCGTTAGAAACCGCGTCTGGCATAGGAGGAGCAGAACAACGCTAGTTGGTAGTCTTCACGACCACACTGCTCAAAGGACCTCGTGCTACTGGAATGGGAGCAACGCCCGACGGGACCTCACAAGGTGGAACGCCAGCATGCGAAGAAACAAAAGCAACAAAGAAAAGGGATCATCGGTTCGTCAATACGTTGTGATCAAAGCAACAAACCAGAGTAGTCACTTGAGATCGAGAACCCTTAACCCATCCTAGCTGAATTCATTTCCTTCTCTTTGACAATCAAACCTTGTCTTATTGCAAAACCCTTGCTACCCTCCGAACCTAATTCTTGATTCCCCATTCTAAACGATTCCATGCAAGGTAGCAACCCCACTTCCTAAGTTGCAACTTTGAAAACATTGATCCTCATTCCTAAACTCACTTTGTCCTCAAGCTTGAAGCCCAAACCGTCCGCTCTCTTTACCCTTTTAACCCAATCATCCCCAAAAACCCGATACACATAGATATATAATCATATATTTTCCCCGTAAAATACCTTCTCTTTATGACCACCGTACTAGTGTTGACTCGTTATCCCCGTGATGATTTCTAAGCTTCGGGGACGAAGCTTCTCGTAAGGGGGGGAGAGTGTAACACCCCGTGTTACGGCCTTTAATCCCGAATTAATTATATAATTAATTCCATTAATTATAATTAAAAAGAATTTAAATTGGTTAAGATTCCCCTTAATTAATTAATGTGGTCCACCATGGATCATGGACCCATGCCTAAACTAGAGTCTTAAGCCCATTAGGAATAAAGAAAATAAACCTTTTACTAGTCAGATTCTAATTAGGAATCCTAGACTTACATATCTATTAGGAATAAAGAAAGAAGGCCTTTACTATTCAGATTATGATTAGGATCCCTGATTCTATAAATAGGGATTAGAAAGCAATTAGAACCCATACCACCCATAATTATATTACACAAAAATATTCCTGGGAGATTCCCCACCACCAAGCCTAGGGAGATCAATCGAATGGAAATCTTAGAGAAGAACCTTAGTAGCCAAGGATTCTGATTAAGGCTAAGAGGTAACCCATGTCTCAACAAAACCTATTTTCTTCGCTATAAACTCCTTCCTTGGCCTCCTTCTATATGCTTATGTCTTGATTAATTCCTCTATGCTATTTGTGATATGTTCTTGATGATTGATAAGATGATTTATGTGCATTCTTGATAATTTTGATGATCTTGATGTTGAAAAGATGTTCTTGATATTGATATGATGATTCTTGACGAATCTTGATATTTCTTGGTAAAATATGGTTTTGATGATTTGGGTGGGATTAGAGCCCTAGGTTGGATTGGGAATTTGTGTTGGGATGTTCTTGATATATATTTGGGCGGGAATTCGCATGTTCGGGTGTTGTTTATATTTAGAGTTCGTAATAAGATGAGTCCTACGTGATTCTTGCTTTTTGATCTGTTAATTTCCTGCGTGGTGTCGTTAATTGCGTTTAAAAGCGTCTAAGCATGGTTCCGGGATCCACGAAGGGTTCTCGGGACGAATATATGATAAAAGATTCAGTGGGGGGTAGGTGGGGGTAAGGGAACCCGCCACCTACCCGCTGCCCGAAGGACACCGCCCGACAGCGGGCAGCCGCCTGCCCGCCGGCAACCCGCTGCCCGGAACAGTGTCCTCCGGCGGGCAGCCGGCGGGTGACCCCCACCCACCGGCTACCCGCTGGTCCGTACCCCACCCCGGGTCTTTGGCTTCCCCGTTTGATGTTCCCCGCTCCCCCATGGTGTCCCAACGGTCCCCGTTTGTCGTGCTTGAGTCTAGTTTGATATTTCGGGTACCATTCGTAGGTTAAATGAGTCTTAGGAATTGAATGCTAGTTGAATTGGTAACCCGTTGACCTAGGTGGAAGTTGTATGAACCCCTTAGGACTATTCTTAGTATGTGAAAGATCACACGTAAGTTTATTTATATGTCTTTCCCCTCCCAATATGCTACTACGTGCTCCTATGTGTTATGTGTTTCATGATCCCCCATTTTGGTTATAGACCAATTGGGTGATTCCCGGACTATGGTTCGGAAGTTGGCTGAAGGCCGAATGGATGATTCCCGGACTAAGGTTCAGAAGTCGGCTGAAGGCCGAATGGATTGTTCCCGGACTAAGGTTCGGAAGTCGGCTGAAGGCCGAATGGATTGTTCCCGGACTAAAGGTTCGGAAGTGGCTGAAGGCCAAATGGATTGTTCCTGAGCTAAGGCTCAGAAGTTGGCTAAAGGCTGAATTGATTCACTTCTTGGGCTGCGGTCCAAATATGGGCCTCGGTGCTATGACCCACCGACCTGGACGCGCCAGGCGGTGTGTAGGGCCAATAAGCCGAGGAAGGCTGTAATCCACCAACTTCATTAATCACGCGGTGTGTAGGGCTACGGCTGGCTGCGATCCACCGAGTGATGGGACAGTGGTGTGTAGGGTCGTAGTTTCCGAGGATCTTCGCCCACCGACTGAGTATAGCTCAGCGGTGTGTCGGGCTTGATCCGCTACGGTCCACCGACTGTACGCATCAACGGTGTGTAGGGTCGTAAGTCCCCCCTTGTAAAGGGGATCGCGGTCCACCGACTGTGCGCGTCAGCGGTGTGTCGGATCGTGGTCCGACGTTGAGTTCGTCAGCGGATCTCAAAGGGTTGGTTGCGATCAACTCCCCTCATGCCGCGGTACTGAGGTAGGGTGCTGCGGGGCCGTGTTAATGCTATAAGCATTAACCCTCATGTTCGGGGGATGCGATTGGTCCCGTGGCGCCATCAACGATTATGTGATATGAATGATGATTGAATGATGATGTGTTTGAATTGAAAAGTGAACTGTGACCTTAGATGTGTATTCCTCATGATGTTATCTCTACTTAACTGCTTATCATTGATTCATGTGCTTATCCCTACTTGTTGAGTCTATTCCCAATTTTAAAACTAGTGTCTCTTAAGTATATATCTCCCTGCTTCAAAATGATTTTCGTATATCTATATATATCTATCTATAATGTATTTCAACGCGTTGGAGTGGGTTACCAGCATCTCTCGCTGAACAGATATATTTTGTAACACCCCGTGTTACGGCCTTCAATCCCGGATTAATTATTTAATTAATCTCGTTAATAATAATTAAATATGATTTAAATTGGTTAGGTTTCCCTTTAAATAATTAATAAGGTCCACCATGAATCGTGGACCCTTGCCTAAACTAGAGTTTTAAGCCTATTAGGAATAAAGAAAGTAAACCTTTTACTAGTCAGATTCTAATTAGGAATCCTAGACCTATTTATCTATTAAAGAAAGTAGGCCTTTTACTATTCAGATTATGATTAGGATTCTCTTTAATTAATTAACATGGTCCACTATGGACCATGGACCCTTATCCCTAAAACAAGTCCTTAGTCCTATAAGGAATAGGATTAGTAAACCCATACCACTTAGACCCTAATTAGGACTCTTAAATATATAAATAAGGTTATTGGAGGCACCTAGATCTTACACCACAATAATCTCTCACCACACAAGAAGTTCTAAGAATTCCCTTAGGAGAAATCAAGAAAGAAGAAATCTTAAAGAAAGACCCTTCATAGCCAAGGAATTAATTAAGGCTAAGAGGTAACCCATGTCTCAACAAAACCTATTTTCCTTGCTACAATTATCTTCTTTGGCCTCCTCTCTATACTTGTGTCTTGACGAATCGTTTATGATATTGATGGTATGTTCTTGATGATTGCGAGATGATTTTATGTGTGATCTTGATGATCTTGATGATGATAAGAGGTTCTTGATGATTATGTGATGTTCTTGATGAATCTTGATGTTTTGATGATTAAAAGAAGAACTATGATTTAATTGATTTGAATATGATTAGAGCCCTAGGTTAAAATTGGGAATTTCGTATTGTGTTATTCTTGATATAATTGGGTGGGATTTCACATGTTCGGGTGTTGAGTATGTTTAGAAGTCATGATAGGATATGTGCTATATGATTCTTGCTTTTGATCCGTTAATTGTCTACGTGGTGTCATCAATTGCGTTTAAAAGTGTCTACGCATGGTTTCGAGTTCCACAACGGATCCCGGGACGTATATTTTGGTAAAAAGTCAGTGGGGGGTAGGTAGGGGTAGGGGGACCCGCCACCTACCCGCTGCCCGAAAAGGGCGTCGCCGAAAGCGGGCAGCCGGCAGGCCAGCGACTGCCCGCCGGGCACCCGCTGCCCGGAGACTGGTCGCCGGCGGGTGGCCTTCCACCCACCGGCTACCCGCTGGAAATTGTCCACTTCGGGACTCCGGCTTCCCCGTTTGATGTTTCCCCGACCCTCGTGGTGTCCCAACGGACTCCGTTTATCGTGCCTAAGTCTAGTTTGATGTTTCGGGTACCGTTCGTAGGATAAATGAGTCTTATATATTTCTTGCTAGTTGAATTGGTATCCCGTTGACCTAGGTGAAAGAAGTATGAACCCCTTAGGACTATTCCTAGTTTGTGGATGACCACGCATAGGTTTCTTTATACGTTTTCTCCCCTTTCCCAATGTGTTAATGTGGGTTGCATGTGCTTGCTATGTGTTATGTGTGCATGATACCCCAATTTGGTTGCGATCAAATTGGTTATTCCTAAGCTGCGGTTCAGAAGCTGGCTGGGGTCAGAATTACACTCTCGGGCTGCGGTCCACCGTTTGGTTGCGATCAAACGTTTTACATGAGCTGCGGTTCATATTCCTGGCTGCGGTCAGATGATTACTCTTGGGCTGCGGTCCACTGTGTGGTTGCGATCAAATATTATGATGAGCTGCGGTTCATCGGTCGGTTGCGATCGACCCCTTCGTATTGCGATACAAGGCAGAGTGCTGCGGGGCCGTGTCAGAGCTATATGCGCTGACCCTCATGTATGGGCATGCAATTGGTCCTGTGGCGCCAACAAAGTGTGCTTGTGTGATGAGATGAATGATGATATAAATGAGATGAAGTGAACCCGTGACCATAGGATATGTGCTAGTATCTTTACATGTCTGGTTACAACTGTTGAATGTACTTATCCCATAGGATATATGCTAGTATCTTTACATGCTTGGTTATAACTGTTGAATGTGCTTATCCCTATTTGTCGAGTCTATTCCGGTTTCGAAAACTAGAGTTTCCTAGGATATATCTTCCTGCTTCAAAATGGTTTTTCCTATATATATATATATATAAATATATATATATATATATATATATATATATATATATATATATATATATATATATATATATACTTATACTGTATTTCAACGCGTTGGAGTGGGTTACCAGCATTATTCGCTGAACAGATATATTTGGCTTTCAGGCACAGATGATTAGCTCCGGAGCGCGCTAGAGGACCCAAGGCTTAGATAGATAGTTTCATGTTCGTCCTGCGTGCCATAATGATGTAATGATGTTGTTTTAGGATAATTAGGTAGTTTAGCCTGTGCATCTGAGTTCTCTAGCTCAGATGTGGCATAACACCTCGTATTCTTATGTTTAGTACTGCTCTGTTTGGGATTTAATGAGAATTTACCTTTATTATATAAGTTTTAAAAGTTTCGAAAATCTGGGGTGTTACATATTTGGCTTTCAGGCACAGATGAATAGATCCCAGAGCGCGCTAGAGATCCGAGGCGTAGAGTAGCTAGTTCCCTTTCGGCCGGCGTGCCATGATTATGTATTGACATTACAGTTGAAGTGAGCCATTTGATGACCATAATAAACTTGAGTGCTGATAGGGGCCGTGGGTTCTATCATCTATGAGGTGAAAGTTTACAGGAGATGAAATTACCCCATATATAAAAAAGATGTCAAATATAGCTTGATGATTAATAGAATGGGAAGGTGGTTTTTTTTTTTTCTTTGATACATACATTAGGTTTCCTATCTTACGCTAGACTAATCTTAAGCCTTCAGAACCCTTGTCCAAGAGCCGCGGAAGGAGGTAAATCGCGAGTCACCCCGTCAATACCTAGGTTCTCACCCCTTGCCTGTAAATTTTGTGCGGTGATCGGTCAAGGTCTCCTAATAACCCTCTAGGATCCCACTCACATTGCCACTGGAGTAAGGCTTTAAAATGGGAAGGTGTGTTTTTTTTTTTTTTTTAATTTTTTTTTTGAGACATTAGGTTTTTCAAGTTAAGTTAGATTAATCCTACGCTCACAGAACCCCTGTCCAAGAATCGCTAGAGTTGGTAGATCGCGAGTCGTCCCGTCAATCGCCAGGTTCCCCCTTGCCTGTACACTAGCTTTGTGCGGTGATCAGTCAAGGTCTCCTAATAACTCTCTAGAGTGGAGCAATGCTTTAGAGTGATAGGTCAAGCCAACTGAGCTAGCCTTGCAGGGCATGGGAAGGTGTTTTTAGTTTTTACACTATAATTGACAGCATCGTTGTGTGGTATAGTTATATTCTAACTGCATCAGAAGTGTATGCATTTTCATGTTCCTTTTTGTGCATTTCCACAATATATGGTATCTGTTATCTTGTGTGCTGATGGCATTACATTTTGCAATTAACCATACTTTTTTTTTCTTCTTCTCAAGTTGGGAATGGCGTGAATCCTAATGGTAGTAGGTCAAGATCTGTGGCAACAAATATTGGAATGAGTTCAATTAGAATATCAATAGCCCAGCTTCTGGTACATGAGGCTACTTCAACAGAAGATATACTAGAGTTCCAGCGTAAGGAAATGATGAACTTAATTTTTAAGATTTTGGATTATAAGTAGATGCTAACAGCTCACATTGATAAAATAAGAGAGAACATTTAAGTTTATAAGTCTATGAATTAAGCTAACTAATTGATTGGATTCCAGCTAAGATTATAACAGAATATGCAATATAGTCATCGACTATATTGATTTTACACAATTTAGTCTATTGTTAAAAATTTTGTTAGTTGAATGTTATTAGAATAGGGTCTAATGGTAATTTCTCATTATTTGAGTACGAATATTTGCATGTATGCGTGGATCTTAATAAGGGGAAGAAAGTAATCACCCCAAATGGGATGAAGGATGAGAGCAGTCAACTAACAGAATTTTTATAACAGGACTAAATTATGTAAAACCATCAAATTCAAGGACTAAATTGAGCACAAAAAGTCATTTAATTTAGAACTAAACTGAATAAAATCACTATAGTTTAAGACTATATTGGGTATTAACTCCAGTATGAATTAATTTAATGTACTTTATAATTGTACTCTATTTGGTTTATGTTTTATGGTTTATGGTTACATTAATATACGGTGTCTACAATTAATCATAATTTCATTTTTATTTTGTGGCCTATAGTTTAAGACATCTACCATGATAATATGTAAAATGAACTTTTGCTCGTTGATTAAAGGCAGCTATGTTATTGGAAGTGGAGGATTTGAGAATCTTAGCCTACTCGTGATTGTTTCTGGTTATTATGATACAGAAAAGAAGTTCAAGGTTGGTCTATTCTCAGATCTATTTAATTTTTATTTTTATTTTGAAAGAGTCCATAATCATAATTATAGTACAGTTTTAATTAATTCTAGTACTAAAGCATCATTTTAATTAATTCTAATACAGTTTCATTTGACAATATACATTATTGTATGAGCTTTATTTTGTAGTTTCTCATTTTACCACACACTAGTTTAATTATAATAATGCTAAAGTATTATTTAAATTACACTACACGTTCATTTGACAATATATGTTATTATATGACTCTGGATTTTAATCTCATTTTCTGCACACACTAGTTTCATTTTAACAACATTAAAGTATCATTTTAATTATACTACAGTTTCATTTGACAATATACGTTGTTGAATGAGTTCTGTTTTTTAGTTTCAATTTTCACACACACTAATTTTATTTTAACAAACTAAAGTATCATTTTAATTCTACTACAATTTCATTTAACAACTATGGTTTACATAGTACTATGGACCATGGTCCACTATATAACAATTGACGAGATGTTTGAGTAGACCCTAACTATTGGAGACACCATTCCCTATTCTTGGGCCGGCTCAATTAAGGAGCAAAGTGCTAGTCATATTGATTTTTCCATACGAGAGGCAATCATTATTTTGTGGCTATGTAGACCAAAAATTAAAAAGTACATTATTTGAGTACTGAAAGTACATTATTTTGTATACTATCAACTAATGTACATTCAGTACACAAATAATGTACTTTTAATATATTAAAAACATGTACCTTGTATTAATGAAAAATACATTATTTGAGTACTGAAATTACATTATTTTGTATATATCAAATAATATAATGTAAATTCAATACACATATAATGTACTTTTAGTATATTAAAAGTGTACTTTCTATTCATGGAAGGTATATTATTTGATTACTGGAAGTATATTAATTAGTTAGTAGAAGAAAAATGTGCATTGTATTCATGGTCCACAGACAAATTTGCCTACTGGAGGAGGGGATTTGAACTCCCAACACCATTTAAGGGGTGAGAGCACACGACCACGCACGCCAACAAAACTGGTTTTCTACGAAATTAGTTTGCCTTGTGAATTTCATATCTCTGAGTTTTTCTGTGTTTGTAACGAGGTCCGGGCTGATTTTGTGTCCGAATGCTCTCACCTGTTGATGTTTAAATAATGAATAAAAGGAAATCTGTAATGGCAAATGCCATGAGAGATCTAATAAGTAATTTTTGACGTCATATGTGCAGGTCTTCCAGATGCGATGAGGGCATTTGAGATTGATAGAATTACTTCAAGGAAGTCAATTGAGTCTCTCCTTGAAGAATTTCAATGAACGCCAGCCCAGATGATAGTGTGTAATGGTCTTATTATGGCAGGCTATATACATGCTCTTAATATCTCCATATTCGGTTCTTTCTTTCTTCCCTAGCTACCTCCTTTCTTGCACTATATATATATTCTATTACTTTGAGAGGACTCAGAAATGCAGAATTGAACACTACGCTTTTGAATTTTTTTATTTTTTTATTTTGTTTGTAATTATTAATACGGAGTACTTTTTTCTTTTGGTCTTGCAAAATGGGGTTTTAAACTTATTTTTCAAAACTATTGTTGTAATAAGTCTATTAGCTCAAACATATTGACCAATGGGAATTTAGATAAAGAAGATAGAGAAGAGATGAAGAACACAATAAGCCAAGAGACCTATCATTCTGTTATTTCAATATCTGAATATATACACATGTACAATCATTAAGTATTATACTAAATGACATAACTGTTACATATGTTACAAATCAACAATAATGTCCATAATGAATGAGATATTTATTACACTCCCCCTTGGACATTATTTGTCCACAATCTTGCTTCAATAACAAACTTGCTGGGAAAACCCTGTGGGAAAAACCTAGACAAGAAAGGAGTACAGTAGAAAATATATACATGCCTCATTAAAACCTTCACTAGGAAAACCACGTGGGAAAAAAAACCTAGTTGAAGAAAAGAGTACATGATATATGTAAGAACATATATTGTATTGGTTGCCTCATTAAAAACCTTAACTTAAGAAAACCCTGTGGGAAAAACTTAGTTAAGGGAAAAAGAGTACAACCATAAGCCTTCAGGGCGCAAACTGCATAATCTTCAGGATCTTGGGGTTTGTCCATTTAAGTAATTATTTTGCAACTTTTCCCCATTGTCATTACTATATCATACTCATGCCTCGTTAAAAACCACACTAGAAAATCCAATGGGAGAAAACTAGTGAGGAAAAGAGTACATGATATTTATGTATATATGTGTTGCAAATAGTGCGCAACTATTAGTCTTTTATGACTTAATCTTCAGGACTTTACGTTCAATCTTCCGGATTGATTCAAGTAAATGTACTTCCCGTTGTGCTGCAAATAGTGCGCAACTGTTAGTCTTTTATGGACTTAATCTTCAGGATTTTACGTCCAATCTTCCGAATTGATTCATACTTCCCGTCTCCCCCTGAAGATAACAATCTTCAAGTTCTACATATATTTCAAAATTTGAAGAGATGGATTGGACAAATCTTTTGGATTGTCACTAGAGTAGTGTACAATAATCTTATGGCTCTTCTAGAGCTCATATAACATTTGTGCAACACAAGTGTCATTGTCTTCATTTTGAACATTTAGGGAAATTCATTGTATAACCAGTTTGGACTTGGCATTGCGGGGATCAAACAAAACAACCAGTACCCAAGTAGCCTATTAAAACCGTATCATGGTTTTTTACATAAATGTCATGTCTTTGTATCTCGAAGATACCAGAGGATATGTTAATCATTATTCAAGTACTTCATTTGTAGGGGGAGCACTAAATTTTGCTAGCAATTTCATCGCAAATATGTTGCGATTATGGAACTTCTGGTTCTATAATGGTGCTCCAACGATAATGAAGTAAGAGACTTCGAGTCCAAAAAATAGGTTCCTTATCTACTTCAAGAGATTATTAGGCAACCTTTAGTTTGATAAAAACATAACACTTATATGCATATAGACATGTGAAAAAGCATTTTTAGATGTAGGCTGACTAGTGTATATAACAAAAATCTTCAAAGAAAAACTCGATCTTCAAGTCGAGATAATACTTACAGCTTTACAAGCTTTTTATTTCAAAAGTCTCAGTCTTTAAACATGAACTGACATTATCAAGCTCTTTGTATATTTCATTGATGTTTACACCATCAATCTTGACTGAGATAATAAATAATAAATAAGTTCATTATCAACTCTTTATCGAGCACACAATGGTACATATTATTCCTTCAATGATGATATTAACTCCATTTGCAACCCTTTAAAGAGTAAATAATGACACATAATAATACTTAAATAAATCCTCACTTCGAGAATTATGAATCCATCCAGGATTTCTCAAAATAAATTTAACTGCATATCTAAATTTATTATTCTGCCAATTGTATTATGCAGTGGAACTTAATGCCATTTACCATGGGAGAGTATATTTGATTAAAATCAATTAAGGGTCTCTGCGTGGACCCATAGGCTACAAACTCGCTGCATATCACATCACCTTGTTATTCTTACTTCTCTTTCATGCACACACCCATTTGTAACCTTCAGGGTTAACGCTTAATGGTGTATTGTTATAAAGAGAATTTATTCATATTAGCGAGTCGAGCTATGCCTTAATTGCTCCTTTATATATTAAATAGTCATAGCACTTCTAGTGCCTAACTCTGGATCCAGATTATCATATAACGAGCAATTTGTAATGGCAATTGTGTTGTCGACAACTATAACCTTTTTGTAAAACTCCCATATTTGTAAAAGTAATGGCAATTTCTAAAACAACCAAATTCTTAGACATTTCCCAAAGATATTTTGATCTGGTCGTTCCGCATCCCTAGTATTACGTTTGTTTGGTGCACCTATAAATTTTACTAGGGTTTTTCGTCATCTGGACGAACGTATGCAGGACATAATTGTTCAAGCTATTTCAAGAGTGACAATATTTCTTTACTAGATCTAGTATTATGATTCATATCTCTTTCACAGATAAATCTCCTACACTTCTAGTGTCAAGGAGTATCGATAGATATGTTTGGTCCAAGGATATAGGACCTAGTCACTTCTTTTATGATCATTATGATCAATAGATGTATTTGGCAGATTATTTGCTAAAATCGCAAATAGATTATCTTTTGAACTTCCAGTTCAATCTAACTAGTACATGGATTTAAATAATGAAGATGTTTTTATGAAATTTCTTGGCATTCCAAAAAGCTACAGAGTAGTATATTATCTCCCCCTAATGCTGAGAAACAATCTTCATTAGGAACGCAGTCAACGTACCCAATTATATGTATTGATCCCCTATCATGGGCTTTCGGTATTTAATCAATAGACAGAGGTTTCTTTGATAGCCCTTTTAGAGGTACATTATGGTGGTGATATAAAATAGACTGTGCAAAAAAAATTACGCAGATAGAGAAAAGTTACTTCTGAAACCATGTACTAGGTGAAAAAGGGGGGTATAGCAATCGTTGAGGGATTGATTTGTGATATGCATTGAGTTAGACTTGGGTAAAAAGAACTTGACTCATAGTAACGTCAAGCAATCCTTCGGGGATTGATGGGATAGGTTGACCATTTTTGGTCAAGAATTCATTGTCAAGATTCATCCTAAAGGATGACTTAGAGAATTAAAAACCTTAATCTACCTTCTGTGCAAATAAATATACAAAACAATGAGGGCTATAAATTTAAATATCATATGCCCAAATCTCATGTCAAAAAGTTTCTATAGCAGAAACTAGCACTGTGAACATGTCATAGCCTTTAACTATTATCACATGCAAGCTAAGGTTTAGCAACGACAGGTGCAACCTAACCATATTGAGAATTCATGCTATTGCCACACTTATAAGTTGGGTGATGAATTTCAATAGCTATGGCCTATAGCCAATCATAAATTGCCAACAAGAGAAATAACAAAATCTCTTATGTGAACATAATCGAGAGATTATATGCTAACTGTTGTCAATTAAAGAGAAGCACATGAAATATGTGATATAATTGTCCCTTATGTCTTGGACACCAAAAACTCAATTTAGTCATGCACATCATATTTGGTATACACAAGGCATGACATGACAAGAGATATTCTTATTAATTCATAAATTAGAAAAAAATGAGAGAAGTACCGTTCGCCGAAGGATAATGAGCACATGTTTGCTGCCGGGCCCATTCATTCCTATTTTGGGGAGTCAAAACAGTACTTTTCCAAGCAAGCTCTCATTTTATCTCATAGTTTCATACAAGTATGAAAATATCACAAAATAGCAAGATATACAAGCTGAAAACGGCAGAAAATTTTCAAAATTTTGACCTGGATTGCAAAATTTTCTGGGGGAAAACGGTAACATATTTTGACACAAAATTTGGCAGATATGTAGTTCAGCAAGCTTAGAACGTACATAAAAGTTTTCATGTCAATCCAAGGTCTAAAAGTATTTTTCCCGAAATTTTTTCCAACATTGCTCCAGGTAGAAAAATAATTGACAGCACACTGCCAAAACTTTACAAACTTTTCTGGGATAACTGGAGCATATTTTCAACAAAAACTTTTTATAGATATCAAATGACACAAGTTTAGGTTCTCCAGGAAAAATTTCATTCCAAAAGGAGTTCAAGAAGTATTTTTCACGAATTTAATTTTCAAACTGCGCCGGTCAGAATTTTCAGGCAGTGATTACTATGTGTAAAAAAAAATCACAACTTGTTTGCTTCAGGCAAACCAACATGATGTGAGTCAATTTTGACTTTCGGAGAGTAGCATAGCATTAGAAATAGAAGTTGCAAACTTCATTCATAAGTCATTAGTCACTTTAAAGATCAATCCACATTCAGGGTCTACCAGACCTTATTAAAAAAAATAGCCCAATGACCAAACACTTAACATAATTTTGTCATGTACTACTACTGGAGTACAATATGACCATCATAGATGATAATGAGACCCGTGTACACCAAAATATCCTTCCGGGATTGACTTAGGGTCTATAAATCCTTTTCAATCAAATTTCTATAATCAAGGGCTTGGGGCAAAATAGCGGGTGACAGATAAAATTAGTGCTCTTGATTTACCTTCTGGGTAAAACTATAATAAAACTTAGACACTATCATTTTGTTTAAATACTCGGATTTAAGATTTATTCTAATGCCCAAGACTGATGTGAAATAATTTCCATAGCAAATTAGCACCATCAATTAACTTTTAAAACAATACAAAACCAATTTTTCATTGGGGAAATCGCCCTAGTGCTGTTATTTCTAATTTGTGCTATGACTTGTTGCCTTCAGGGCAATGCTATGTTTAGAATTTCGGCTATAATCACTTGTTGATCAAGACGATCCTTCAAGGACAATCATATAATAAGACATTTATGGCCTATAGCTCAATATATTCATATAGGTATAAAAGCTAGCCTCGAAAAATAATCCACAATTACACTTAATTGCAAATTCATACTTTCAATGAGCTCTCAAAATAGTCCCAAACTAACTTGCAGGTAATTAAACAGAATATCTACCTTCACAAGTGTATGAATATGCACATCATATATGGATAAGCATGTATTCACGGTAGGATTAAGAGCATTCTGGATATTTGGCCATAATTAATATCAACACCACCTACTGCCAAGCCACTATATATCACTACCCTACATTCTCAAAGGCCAATAAAACATTTCTAGAAAATCCAGAAAATAAATCCAAAAAAAAACAAGTGAGCATTCAAAAAATATAACCAATGCACAACATAATCATGTATCAAATATGCTCATATAGCCTTATAGCACCAAACATAGATAAATAATCTGGATTTAATAGAAGAATACCGTTCACCGAAGATAATTAGTACACGTTTGCTGCTATCCACTCGTATAGTTCCATTCGGTCTAAGGTTCGATATCCACTGCTTTATTAAGGCTCTCGATTGGATTACAAAATACACACTACCACGCCAAGCCACGGACTATCTCCTTCAATAATTTGTTCATGAACATTTTCAGCTCTTTGATGAGTTCTAGTATGAGCTATGTTCCGAAATCCCTTCATTCTTATATTGGTTCTTTATTTTTGTAATTGATAATTCTCGCTAGGAGTCTATTGATCGAGATCAAGAACTCAGATTGAAAACAGTGATTCCCTGGAAGAACCCGAAGACTCATCCAATAGTTGCCTGCGATTTGAAAAACTAAAATGGAACCATCAGATTAGACTACCTCAATCAGTAGGATGTATAATCCATTTAATTAATCTGGACGAAAAAAAAAACAAGAAAGAGAGAGATATGCCAAACTCCTTTCTAATAGCCTCTGCCATCATATCACTCTGTATAAAACGCTAGGAGATTATGTTGCCTGCGACGAAGGCAACAACAGGGACATCGTCAATACTCCGGCGTTCTCTTGAAGATGACGGTGGGAACTGGGTTTCCGCCTATCTTCTCGTAAGGCAATGGTAAGAGCAGAAACGCAGTCGCAAATGCTACTCTAAATATTACATCTTCCGAGATTGATGTCTGGTGGTCCGATCGGATACCGACAATCGTCCGAGGGTTCTCACGATCCGATCGGACCTCTTCGGCGACCTCGCGGCACCAGATCTTGAATCATCCGCATAAAAAACCTTCGGATTTGAGCTGTCGTTAGATCAGGGTGGCGAAAAAAAAAGGGTTCGCACTCGTCTTTACCACCGGATTTATCAATTGATGTAGAGCAAAGTCTGATAACGTGTTGTAATAAGCCTATTAGCTCAAACATATTGACCAATGGGAATTTAGATAAAGAAGATAGAGAAGAGATGAAGAACAAAATAAGCCAAGAGACCTATCATTCTGTTATTTCAATATCTGAATATATACACATGTACAATCATTAAGTATTATACTAAATGACATAACTGTTACATATGTTACAAATCAACAATAATGTCCATAATGAATGAGATATTTATAACAACTATGACATTTTAAAACTTATTTTTTAAAGAAGTTAATTACATTTTTGATCTTAGATTTATAAGTGTTAGTTCATTTTAATTTTAATACTTTTTTTAAATGTTATTTCAAAACATTACTTTTGGTCTTAGTATTATTGTGACATGACTATTTTTTGTTATCTGTCAACAAAATTATTTAAATGGGCTTAAATGCAAGAGCATTTTGGTCTATTAGTGTTAAATCATTTTTTTTTGGGTTCTAGATTTA
The DNA here is from genome assembly GCF_001879475.1 of Ipomoea nil. Taxonomy (NCBI): domain Eukaryota; kingdom Viridiplantae; phylum Streptophyta; class Magnoliopsida; order Solanales; family Convolvulaceae; genus Ipomoea; species Ipomoea nil. Next base: position 3,830,505 of record NW_017618421.1, on the reverse strand, counting down.
TGTGTTACTCCACTTTTAGTTGGGTCAAAGAGGCCATTGAACTTTACTCGAAAGTGTAATTGGGCTCCTGAACTTCAAAACTTATCATTTTATTGCATCTAAACTCAATAACTGGTAATTTACCTGAAATAACCAGTCATTAAGATTCTGGCAACAATCCCGACGATAAAAAATTTCTGGCAACTCTATAGATTTAAAAAAAAATCCAGCAACCATTATCGGTTGTCTTCTTCATAGGAGAAGATGACCAATGGTCGCATTCTCTGGTGGAGAAGATGACCAGATCTGGTCGTCTTCTCTGGTGGAGAAGGCAACCACAGTCGGGTTGTCTTCTCCATGGAGGAGGAGATCTGGTCGCCTTCTCCATTGGAGAAGGCGACTAGAAGGTCATCATCTCCATGAAGAAGAAGACCAGACTGTGGTCACCTTCTCCACCAGAGAAGACGACCGGTCGGTTGTCTTCTTCGGTGGAGAAAATCGGAAAATGGTGCTGCCAATTTTTTTTTTTTACAGTCGTGAATAGTGTTCAACGATCAGAATTTTGCTGGTAAATCATACTGAACTGACTCATTTTAACAAGTTTGAGTGTTTAATTGCATTTTTTTTAAGTTCAAGAGCCTATTTGACCCTTTTTTTTCTTTTTTTTTTCAAAACATTTTATTCGGTCCTAGCATTATTTTGCTGCATGCGATCATTTTTAATCCTCCATCAACAAATATGTTTAAATGATATTATAAATGTTGTTATTAATCACTCCAAACCCTCCTTTTTTTTCTTCTTGGTAATAAATTTTTATCGATATATATGTCTGCTGTAAAATCCAAAAAAGTACAATTGAAAAAACCACATATTTACTCTATGTCAAACCTTAAGTCTATTGCGTAAGTCTACTTTATAAAAATCTACTCGTAGTTCTATAACTAAGGGTCCGTTTGGAAAGCAGGAAAATGACTTTTGGAAAATGTTTTCTGGAAAATGAGTCATTTTCCGAAAAATATTTTCCTTTCCAGTGTTTGGTTGCATTCTGGAAAACTGTTTTTGTGTGTTTGGTTCATTTTCTGGAAGATGAGTAGAATTGTATAATTAAACATTTTAATTTTTTATTTAGAATATTACAACATGTATAATATATAATAATAATTTTAAATATAATAAAAAATAACTAATATTATATCAAAAATATTATGGTGGTGGTGGTGGTGTAGTGGTAGTGGTGTTATTTGTTATATAATAATAATAATAATAATAATAATAATAATAATAATAATAATAATAATAATAATAATAGTAATAATAACTGGTGGTGGTATGACGGTGGCCGGTGGCAATGGTGGTATGGTGGTGGTGGTTGCGGTGGTATAGTCGTGGTGATGGCGGCGGCGGTGGTGTGATGGTGGTGATGGTGGTGGTGTGGTGGTGGTGGCGGTGGTATGGTGGTGGTGGCGGCGACGGTGGTATGGTGGTGGTAGCGGTGACGGTGGTTGTGGTGGTATGGTGGTGGTGGCGGCGGCAGTGGTGTGATGGTGGTGGTGTGGTGGTGGCGGCGGTGGTTGCGGTGGTATGGTGGTGGCGGCGGCAGCGGCGGTGGTATGGTGGTGGCAGCGGCGGCGGTGGTGTGGTGGTGGCGACGGTCGTTGCGGTGGTATGGTGGTGGCGGCAACGATAGTTGCGGTGGTATGGTGGCGGCGGCGGTGGTAGTGGTGGTGGTGGTGGTAGCGACGGTGGTTGCGGTGGTATGGTGGTGGTGGTGGCGACGGCGGTGGTGGTAGTGGTGGTAGTGTGATGGTGGTGGTAGTGGTTGCGGTGGTATGGTGTTAGTGGTGGTAGTGGTGGTGTTGTGATGGTGATGGTGTGGTAGCGGTGGTTGCGGTGGTATAGTGGTGGTGGTGGTGGTAGTGAGGTTGTGGTGGTATGGTGTTGATGATGTTGGTGGTGGTGTAAAAGTTGGAAAATGACTTTCCCCCCAAAAAAAGGGAAGTCATTTTCCTCCAAAACAATCCTATTTTCCAAAGTCAACGGAAATCGATTTTCCAGGCACATCCAAACAATGGAAACTTGGAAAATGAATTCCATAACTCATTTTCCAAGTTTCCAAACACACCCTAAGAAGAAAAGGGAGGATTTCTAGGGGTTAATAAAGTCAATTTAATGTCATTTAAATATATTTATTGACCAAGGACAAAATGCTCAGACCACGTTTGGCTAGTGGTTTTCTCACTAATCGCATTATTTCCATTACAACTTAATGGCACAGTAGTGAATCGTGGAGCAACAGTATGCCCTCTACTTTGACCAACGGTATTTGCAGAGCTTAAAGAAGGATTAAAATCATTATTAAGCACAATTGGAGTTGATAAATTTTACTCAAAATACACATACAGATAAATTTTTGAGTAAATTGATTATTGAGTAGGATTCTTGCCTTCTTGGTGGTCGTTTATCTTCCACACATCACAAAATGCAACACCACAGAGAACAATTCTATTATGCTAAGTGATTTAAGTTTACTTTGTTCTTTGCACTTATATACTAATAGAGACTAAGGAAAACAAGAAGCCTTTGCCTTTCTTGTTGTATCCGGTGTTCGTATATCAGCAACGTCGAAAATGCACAGCAGCTTTCATTGAAACCTGGATGGGAAGAGAACTGGAAAATATGGTAGATAAGGTTATATCTATGGCGTGTGTATTAACACGCCCTTAAAAGCATTTGCGACCAGGGGTATCGCATGCTCCCGACAGGAAAACACAGATGGACAAGAACAATAGCGTTCATATAACTCAGGCAGTAATGAAGGTTCAACGTGTATGATGAAATGAAAGGAGTATGTTATATACTGGAAGTAGTAACAACTCTTTCATTACCATCCATGAAGAATTGCTACAAACAGGGAGAGCAAAAAGGAGAACCATGCACGTTCACAGTTTGTGCGAAAGCAAAATTTTAAACCCAGCACACCGCGTCACGCGTGGGATCTCCCCTTGTTTCCTCTTCATAACACTTCAAGACTTCTAAGAAGGTTGTAGTTTAAAAGGTGAGAAATAGTGAGGAAGCCAAGCAATGTGAAACTAAGAGACAAACTCAAGTATTGCATTAAATGCTTCTTAAATGTTCCCAATAATCCCCCACACATTTAAAGTGGCAAGGCTATACCGCACCAACCTGAGTGCACACAAGAGTTAATTTCCATATCATTGTATAAAACTTGAACTGACATGTAGTGGAATCAAGTAACCCTTTCTCGAGAGTGAATTTGATCTTGAACTCATCGGTCAGTTGAGTTTTGAACTTAGTTGCACTCATTAACTCTGTAACAATCCCTGTTTCGTCTATCTCTATATATGGACACTTTAATCTGTCAAGTCTATCTCAGCACAGACCACCTGTATTCGACTACAGATTTGTCACTGTACTCTATAGTTTTGTAAGTCTTTCCGTGATCTCATTTGCCCAACACAGGTGGTGCATCACGAATTTCTTACCTCATTGGATTTCAAACCCATCTCCCTTGAAGTATCAAGGACGGTCTTACGATTCAGACCTTTTGTGAAGGGGTCTGCAATATTCTTTTCAGATCTCACAAACTCCATTGTGATTACCCCATTCAGCATCAACTGCTTACAGACTCATGTCTGACTCTTATGTGTCTTCTTTTGCCATTGTAGACACTATTTTGCGCAACACAGATGGTAGTTTGTGAATCACAGTGTATCGGGACAGCAGGTGCTGGACACCCCCACAACGGCACGTCTACCAGTAGGTTTCTCAGCCACTCTGCTTCATGGCTTGCTAGATCTAAAGCTATAAACTCAGCTTCCATCGTTGATCTGGCAATGCAAGATTGTTTGGATGACTTCCATGAGACAGCGGCTCCACACATAGTGAATACATATCCACTCGTTGAGCTTGCATCATCGCCACTGTTTACCCAGTTCGCATCACAATACCCTTCTAGCACGGCTGGAGACCCTTTGTAATCAAGGCCCGAGTCTAATGTACCTCTTAGATATCTTAGTACCTGTTTTAGTGCATCCCAATGTGAGACACTCGGGTTGTGGGTATAGCGACTAAGCTTGTTTATTGCGTATGCAATGTCGGGTCTAGTATAGTTCATGAGAAACATTAGACTACCGATTATTTTTGCATACTCTTCTTGCGACACACTAGCCTCTATGTTCTTTGACAATTTTACACTGGGATCGAAAGGGGTCTTGGCTGGAGTTACATCATAACTCCCAAACTTCTTTAGAAGTTTCTCCGTATAATGACCTTGAGATAAGAGGTAACCTTCTTTAGTTTTTGTGACTTTTATCCCAAGTATTACATCGGCTTCCCCTAGATCTTTCATGTCAAACTTGTCACAGAGAGTTCTTTTCGTATCTTTTATAGCCTCAATGTTAGGGCTAAAAATCAACATGTCATCTACATAAAAACAAATAATCACAATGCTAGATTTTATCTCTTTAGTATATAAGCAGACTTCTGACCGGTTAGTAGTGTACTCCAGGTCTAATAAGGTTTTATGAAATTTTTCATACCACTGCTTAGGGGCTTGTTTCAAGCCATACAGAGATCTCTTGAGTCTGCATACTTTCCCCTCTTGACCAGGATCTAAGCATCCGGGAGATTGTTCCATGTAGATTTCTTCTTCTAGTTCACCATTGAGAAACGCGGTCTTCGCATCCATCTTGTGAACTAACAACCTGTGTAAAGATGCCAAAGCAAATAGAACACGAATGGTTGCTATTTTTGTTACTGGTGAGTATGTATAAAAATAGTCTTCACCGAATTTCTGAGTGTAGCCTTTTGCCACTAGTCTGGCTTTGAACCTTTCAATTGAGCCATCTGGTCTCAATTTCCTTTTAAAGATCCATTTGCAACTGATAGGTTTGCAGCCCCTTGGTAGATTAACTAACTCCCAAGTGTGATTTGACTGTATAGAGTCTATTTTACTTTTAACAGCCTCTTTACACAATGTGGAATCTACCGAGCGCATAGCTTCTTGAAAGGTTTTTGGTTCTTCTTCTATGACTAACTGACATATGAATTGATCACAAATCTCATTTATGTCTTTCAATTCTGTCAAGTACGTTATGAAATCAGAACCGAAGTTTTTCTCTATTCTAGATATTTTAATCCTTCTAGGTTCCTCAGAGTTGGTTGTAAAACTAGGAAATAAGTCAGGAGAATTTTGGTGAAAGCTAACATCAGGTGAAGAATAAGGTTTTTTCATAGGAAAAACTGTTTCAAAGAAAGTGGCATCTCTAGATTCACACATTGTATGATTTTCTAAGTACATGAATCTATATGCAGCACTGTTCTCAGCATACCCAACAAAGATGGCATCCATAGTTTTAGGTCCCAAGTTGGGCCTTTTGAAGGATGTAGTCCTACTTTTTCTAAGAAGGCCCACACTCTAAAGTAATTAAGGTTTGGGGCACGCCACTTCCACAGTTCATAGGGTATTTTTTCAAACCCTTTGTGCGGTACTCTATTTAGAATGTGGTTTGCTGCTATAGCAGCTTCCCCCCACAAAGAGTCCGAAGCACCTGAACTGATTAACATTGCATTAATCATCTCTTTGAGAGTTCGATTCTTTCTCTCAGCAATGCCATTTTGTTGGGGAGTATACGGTGCTGTAACTTCATGAATAATGCCAGAATTTTCAAACAGTGTTTTAAGAGAATTTGACTCATATTCTCCCCCTCTATCGGATCGAAGCCTTTTTATCTTTTTGTCTAATTGGTTTTCAACTTCATTTTTAAAAACTACAAATTTCTGTTCAGCTTCGTCTTTTGATCTCAATAGATAAAGTTTTGTGAAACGCGAAAAATCATCAATAAACATAATGTAGTAACGTTTTCCACCTCTACTTTCAGTGGTTTTGAAATCAGCTAAGTCCGTGTGAATTAGTTCTAAAATGGATGATTTTCGGTTACATACTGTTGAAAATGAACTTCTAGCAAATTTAGCTTCAACGCAAATTTCACATTGTGTACATGCATCATTCGACAATTTTGGCAACAAATTCATGCTTTTTAGTCTGTTTAAGCATTTAGTGCCAACGTGTCCTAATCTATCATGCCAAAGATTTAATGAAACAACTATATAAGCAGAAGAGGAAGCTTTATTATTAGCAACATTGTTTGGAATGAAATCACAAGCAGTTGAGCCAACTAGAGCAGCCTGATTTCTAGCTACAGAAGCATCTAACACAAAAATGCCAGCACGTAAATATCCCTTTCCCAGGTATTTCCCACAGTGAGTCAGAACCAGGCAGTCAGACTCAAAAACCATTTTGCTCGGTATCTTCTGAATTTTCCACCAAGTTCGCTTGGTTCTTTTGCCCTTCACTACTTGACTTTTGACCCGTCTGGCTTGTTGATCCCTTCCGGTGATAACATTGCGCAACTTTGTGACCACGTTTTCCACAAACATAACATTCTTTGTTGTTTTTCCCTTTTTTCTGGACTTTTCCATTTTTTACACGGTTATTATTGGTTGGTTTTGAATTTTTCTTTTGGTTTCTGGCACTTACCCCAGACTTTGACCCTACGAAACCCCCACCCGTTTCAACCACATTAGCTTTAATACTATCAGAAAAATTACCAGATTTTTGAACCAAGCGGTTCTCTTCTTCTATATTGATAGTGTTGATTAGCTGCTGCAGAGTGTGATTTTCAGTTTGTGCTTCGTCTTGTTCTTGAAGTCCAGCCACGAATCAAGCAGTTTATCAACCAACGCGTCAGTCAGAAAAGCATCGTTTACCACAGCTCCTTCTGATTTCATATCAGCTACCAGATTCTCAAAGTCGTGTACCTGTTCAGTAATTGGTTTGGCATCCGTCATCGTGAAGTGCAGCCAGCGATTCACAGCATATTTTCGCCTTCCAACGTCATCAACGCCAAATTTTTCTTTCATTAGCTCCCATATCAGTTTGGCAGACCGGTGCGACGAATACATATCGAACAGGGGATTACTCACTCGTTGGAGAATTTCTGCGCGTGCAGTTTTATTATCCTTCTGGAATTTCATACGAGTTGTCTGAAGAGTCGTGGAAACCTGAACTTGAGTCGACTTCGGAGCTGTTGAATCCACAGAGGAGGCCTGCTTGTCTGTTGGAGTAGTTTCAGCAGTTTGAGCAGGGGACTGCACTACAACCTAAGTATACTTCTCAGAATCCTCAAAGATGACATAATCTACATCTTTGGATTACAGAATCATCATCACTTTGCCAGCCCATCACTTGTAGTTCAAGCCCCCCGTCAGCGTTTCAACTGGAGTAATATCAGAATTGGGATTCGACATTGTTGAAGCATCAAATGCTTTTAACTGTTGTACCCGATGTTCGTATATCAGCAACGTCGAAAATGCACAGCAGCTTTCGTTGAAACCTGGATGGGAAGAGAACTGGAAAATATGGTAGATAAGGTTATATATGTGGCGTGTGTATTAACACTCCCTTAAAAGCATTTGCGACCAGGGTATCGTATGCTCCCGACAGGAAAACACAAATAGACAAGAACAATAGCGTTCATATAACTCAGGCAGTAATGAAGGTTCAGCGTGTATGATGAAATGAAAGGAGTATGTTATATACTGGAAGTAGTAACAGCTCTTTCATTACCATCCATGAAGAATTGTTATAAAGAGGGAAACCAAATAGGAGAACCACGCACGTTCACAGTTTGTGAGGAGTGTGCGGACAAGGTAGTCAAAAGACCCTTAAAAATAGGGTTAAAATATAATGTGCGAAAGCAAAATTTTGAACCACCACACCGCATCGCGCGTGCGAACCAAACCGAGCCAAACCTGGGTAGATAAGGTTATATATGTGGCGTGTGTATACACTAATAACTATACACTTAATCAATATGTTAATTTAGT